>NC_060145.1:93896548-94206340 GCF_021461385.2 Schistocerca piceifrons | reverse complement strand
GCCAAGTTCCGCGTCCAGAGAAAGATTATAAAACAAGCATAAACAAAAGTCGAATAAAGGTTACTGAACGTAGTCGGTGCAGCGGAAATTATATCAGCAAATGAGGCGCTAAAACTAATAGGCGAGTTAGACAGCGAAGTAACGGACGTCGGGAGATGTAAAGAGGATGTAAAATTTAGACCGCCATTAGTAAGAAAATATTTCCTTGAAAATAGAAATCTGTTAACATCCAACATAAATTTTTATTCTGAAAGTGGTTGAAATGAGTCTAAGCTCACATGAAACTCAAATGTGGACGATAAACAGTAGAAAATAGAAGAGCAGTGAATCATTTTCGCATTTCTGCGAAATAGAATATTGGTACCTTCTTAAGGCGTAAATTCCGTCTCTGTCTCCATATGAGCAACTTTAGTTGCCAGACCCAGTCCTCTTTTCTTCTACTCTCGATTCATCTTCAGTGGCGATTTCAAGTAGTCCTGTCCACAAATATGATTGCAAATGAACTATGATTGGCTGTTATATATAGCCAAGGATGTCCTTTAGTTGGTATATGCAGGCACGTTCCGCAATTTTAATTCGCGATTTTTACCACTGTCTTGAACACGCGTATTATTACACTTAGGAGCCAAAGAAACTGGTACACCTGCCTGATATCGTGTAGAACCCCCGCGAGCTCGCAGAAATGCCTCAACAAGACGTGGCATGGACTCGACTAATGCCTGAAGTAGTGCTGGAGGGTACTGACTCCATGAATCCTACAGGATTGTCCATAAATCAGTAAGAGTGTAAGGGGTTGGAGACCTCTTCTGAACATCATGTTGCAAGGCATCCCAGATATGTTCAATAATGTTCATGTCTGGAGAGTTTGGTGGCCAGTGGAAGTGTTTCAACTCAGAAGAGTGTTCCTGGAGCCACTCTGTAGCAATTCTGGACGTGTGGGGCGTCGCATTGTCCTACTGGAATGGCCCAAGTGCGTCGGAATGCAAAATGGGCATGAACGGCTGCAGTTGATCAGACAGGGTGCCTACGTACGTGTCACCTGTCACAGTCGTATCTAGACGTATCAGGGGTCCTATACACTTCAACTCCACACGCCCCAAAGTTTTGAAATCTGTAGCAGTTTGCGGAAGGGTTGCACTTCCGTCACGTTAAACGATTCTCTTCGGTCGTCGTTTGACTCGTTCTTGCAGAATCTGTTCCCGGCCGCAGCGATAACGGAGATTTGATGCTTTACCGGATTCCTGATATTCACGGTACACTCGTGAAATGGTCGTACGGGAAAATCTCCACTTCATCACTACCTCGGAGATGCTGTGTTCCATTGTTCGTGTGCCGACTGTAACACCATGTTCAACCTCACTTAAATCTTGATAACCTGCCTCTGTAGCAGCAGTAAGCGATCTAAGAACTGCACCAGACACTTTTTGTCTCTTATAGCCGTTGCCGACCGCAGCTCCATGTTCTGACTGTTTATATGTCTCCGTATTTGATTACGCATGCCTATACCAGTTTCTTTGGCGCTTAATTGTATATGTGTTTACTATCTGCAGTCACTGCAGCAGCCAAAGATCCATTGCGACGTAAGTGTGCAAAGTACCACAAAAAGTCGCCACTGAAGATGAACGGAGAATAAAATATACGGCACATGTCTGGCAACCAAGCAACCAGCCTTTGCTATAGTCACAGACAGGATTTATAGCCCGAGAAGAGAACATAAGTTTTTGAAACGTGAGGCTACAGAAATATTACAAATAGTGTACGGAAAGTTCTGGTTGAGAACTATCAACTGTTTAGGAATAGAGGGGACGACTCACGTAACGAGGACGCAGCGCTTCTGCCTTTTTGGTGTGTCGTCTCCCTTCGTCTTACATAATTCGAAATGTGCCAGATATTAGATGGGTAGATCGAATAAATAATGAAGAGGTTCAATTAGGTTGGTGCATAAGTTCGTAGCGTTTTTGTTTTGCATGTTGGTATTCCGGTTTCTATGGGTTTATTTATCGACTGTAATTTTTATTTTTAGTTTTCTGTTGCGATTTGCGTTTACATAATGCCATTTTGTCATTTGGAGACAGTGAGTTGAGCTGTGCACGATAGAAAATGGAGTGCCAAGTAGAGAAATCGGAACATTTCCGACATATTCTTCTGCTGGAATTCAGTAGAGGGCTGAAAACAGCGGAGGCAACCAGAAACATTTGCGCACGGAAAATTGTTTTCTCGTTTTATGGAGGATCGTTTTGACATTAGCGGCTCTACACGTTCAGGAAGAGCTTCGTGGTTTGATGAAGATCGTTTAAACGCATTAATCCGCAATGATTCAAGTCAGTGTACTCGAGATCTGGCAAATGTGATGAACTGCAATTGTAATTTGGTAATTTGTGGTAAGACCTTATGGGACCAAACTGCTGAGGTCATCGGTCCCTAAGCCTACACACTACTTAATCTAACTTAAACTAACTTACGCTATGGACAGCACAAACACCCATGCCCGAAGGAGGACTCGAACCTCCGACGGAGGGAGCCGCACGGACCGTGACAAGGCACCTCTGACCGCGCGGCTAGCCCGCACGGCTGATGAGGAAGATTCTAGACCAAAATCACAGAAATCTGTGGGTGGACATATGTGCATGTGCTCTTCATCAATTGACTCATGGTGGCCGAGCGATTCTGGGCGCTACAGTCTGGAACCGCGTGACCGCTACGGTCTCAGGTTCGAATCCTGCCTCGGGCAGGGATGTGTGTGATGTCCTTAGGTTAGTTAGGTTTAAGTAGTTCTAAGTTCTAGGGGACGGATGCCCTCAGACGTTTAGTCCCATAGTGCTCAGAGCCATTTGAACCATTTTTTTAAATTGACTCATAAACAATACCGACCATTCTTTTCCTGTATCGTCACTGGTGACGAGAAATAGTGTGTTCATTCTAAAATTAGGAAAAGAAAGGAATGTCAGAGACTAAAAGAAGCAGCAACTCCCCGTACAACGAACTGCACGCATCCACAAAAAATTATGTATGCATCTGGTGGAACAGTGATGGCGCAGTCCAAGAGTAAAGCCCAGGAAGACTGCGTCAAATGACAATACTCCACGATAACGTCCGCTTGCATTATGCTAGACTGACAAAAAACACTATACAGAAGTCCGGTTGGGAAGTCATTCCACACCCACTTTATTCGCCTGACCTTGCGCCCTCACATTTTCGCCTTTTCCGCTCTCTATCGAATAACTTTCAAGGAACTTCCTTTCCGGATGAAAATGCGTTCCGAACATGGCTCGACGAGTACTTCATCTCAAAACCATGTGATTTTACAGTCGTGGAATGAAAACGTTACCGCAGCGTTATCAGACTGTTGTGCCAGAGAATATATTATTGATAACTACAGCCTCTGTTATGTGTATCTCTTAATTTTGTTGAACTTATGGAAAACACTACGAACTTATGCACCAACCGAATATTTTGGTATACAAGGTGTCCCAGCTATCTTGTCCACCAAAAATATATCTGGACCAATAACAGCTATTGGAAAACGACTTTCACCGATATCAATGTAGGGCTGGGGCCCATGAATGTACATATTTGGAAACATTCTAAAACGAAAGCATATGTGTTTTTTAACACAAACTTATGTTTTTTTTAAATGGACCTCCTATATATTTTCTTCAGCAATCCATAGCATGACAAAGCACATACACAATGGCGTTGATTGCATCGCAATATTCCCATTACATCCCGAGATATTAAGACGCGAAGTTGACGCTTGAAACACCCGACATGCGCTGCTAGCGCACGTCCTGAGGCTCAGGCGTGAACCCCACGCTGCCTGTAATCGCGATGTGATTGACATGCGTAATCACACTTCCATACTTATCAAGAGGTCCGAAACGAATAATACGGTCTGCTGCCATCCTGCATTAACGTCGTACATTCCAGCAGGTATGTATCCCATAGGCTAGGGGTGATGCGGTTCTGTAACATATCTGTGTACCGCAACGTTAGTCACAAAGTTAACTTTGCTTATCGTTAATCCGTTACTAAAAAGATAATGCCGTTCAACGTTAAAACTTTACTTTACTGTAGATCTAGCGCAAGTGATAGTTAATCATTCAGTTGTAATAGTAAAATTCATGTTGATGGTTTTAGTGAAACGAGCAAGTGGACAAAAAGTTTTACCGTTGTTTAGGTAAAAATGTTTTGATTTGGGAAGTTCAGGTAGGACATAGAAGATGAATACAAACATGTATATCCAATTAGTTTTATTATGACATAATTATCAATGTTATGTTTATCTAATGTGTTAAATGACAAATTGTTGCAAACAAATGTTTCTTAACATCACTGGGTAAAATGGCCCTTTGTAGAAACTTCCACTGTGATACCAGCACTACATACTAAACATAGCGTTCACATCTCATGCTTGCATACATAGGGTCACTCTGCGGATGAAGGATGCCCTACTTCGTGCTACTGTTTCCTCTTTGATGGCTGTACAAGCATCAATAATGCGTTGCTTCATGTCCTCTGGTGTTGGTTCATGTTGGTAAACAGCATCCCTCACTGCTCCCCAAAGAAAATAATCCAGCGGTGTAAGGTCCGGAGATCGGGCAGGCCACCTAACTGGGCCACCTCGTCCAATCCACCTACCAGGGAACTTACGGTTCAGAAGTCGTCGTGCTCGCAAGGCGTTATGTGCAGGGCATCCGTCATGATGATACCACATGACCATTCTCCGGTTCAGAGGTACGGTGTCCAAGAGAACAGGAAGATTGTGTCGTATAAATCTGGAGTACTGTCTGCCATTTTGGATGCCATTTATAAAGAAAGGTCCGATAATGGTATCTCCAATAATCCCACACCAAACATTAACTTTCCACGGACGTAAATGCTCTACCTGACGGAGCCATTTTGGATTGTCTGCGGACCAATAATGCATATTCCTCATATTGACAATTCCTTTGTCAGTAAAGAGAACATCTGCAAAAAAATTTGGATTAGTCAGAAGTTTTTGCTGAGCCCACCGACAAAATGTTACCCTATTGCGGAAGTCATTTCCATGAAGATCCCGGTGTAAATGAACATGGGAAGGATGAAATTTATGACGTTTAAGAATACTCTGTGCACTTGATTTCGACACACTAACTTCACGTTCAATTTGACGCGTGCTGATTTGAGGATTCACAGCTATGGTAGCGAGCACAGCATCTTCAGCACGTTCATCTGTGCGTGTTCTAGGACGATGTCGAGGTCTTGGATTTAAGCTTCCCGTTTCACATAGACGAGATGTGAGACGACCAAACATCCGGCGCGAAGGCGATGGCTTGTCAGGGAATCGTCTTCTGTACAGTCGTTCTGCCTGAACAGCATTTCGTCCACCTACAACAGGGTACAGTACAGGTATGTAGAGTAGGGTAGAAAACAGACATATTAACTTAATAATCATAATGTTCGCTAACAGTACTATCAACAAACAAGCAATCTCATAACGTATTTCCCGTCAACGTACATTCCCCATAGATCAGCAGTATTTCTACCATATCTTCATGTGTGTACATGATACTGTACAGTATAAGTTCCACAACACAACGTTTATTCACAATGTGTACTACCTCCGTGCCGTCACTAGATTACTCTGATGCACGACTACACTGGCAAGCGGTGTACTGCACGCCAAAGCAACAACAAATGGGATGCTCGGAGGGTGGTGGAGTACAGGAGTTTGCATGGGTCGCAAATCATAAACAAGGCGAAGTGGTAACTGTGGCAGTAGTGGGAACTACGTTGGACACTTGACTAGGTAGAGCCAGGCCCTGCGCGACAGGCACAATGGGTCATATAACGCATTAGATAAACCTTATTTTGAGTGTACAGGATAAATAAGACAACCTGACGGGTGTAAACCGATCGGTACTGGTTCATATTGTGTACGTAGATACGTAAAACGTGCAAGAGGGAAACCATTATGTGCTTATGAGAGTTGATGGCAGCAGACCGTATTATTCGTTTCGGGCCTCTTGATAAGTATGGAGGTGTCATTACACATGTCAATCACATCACGATTACGGGCAGCATGGGGTTCACGCCTGAGCCTCAGGACGTGCGCTAGCAGCGCATGTCGGGTGTTTCGAGCGTCAACTTCGCGTCTCAATATCTCGGGATGTAATGGGAATATTGCGATGCAATCAACGCTATTGTGTATGTACTTTGTCATGCTATGGATTGCTGAAGAAAAAATATAGGAGGTCCATTTAAAAAAACATAAGTTTGTGTTAAAAAACGCATATGCTTTCGTTTTAGAATGTTCGCAAATATGTACATTCATGGCCCCCAGCCCTACATTGATACCGGTGAAAGTCGTTTTCCAATAGCTGTTATTGTTCCAGAGATATTTTGGGTGGACAAGGTAGCTGGGACACCCTGCATATCCTGACCCATCAAGGCATCGCCAGTTTGGTAACGGTGGGAAATGTAGGAGGCAGAGGGAGATCAAGGCTCAAGCATAGGAAGGGTGCAGATTGCAGCGGTTATTCCGAGATGAAGAGGCTTCCACTGGATGGACTATCGCCGACAGCTACTCTAAATCAGCCTGCGGGTAGGCGACAACAACAACCAAAACGAGATGAAGACTGTTTCCCAGTTAGGACTGCATGGCATGCTACATCAAATTCTCTTTTTACGTTTCTCGTAATTTGTGAGGGGGCTTCCAGATTTTCCTTTCATACTCTGATTGGTTCTGCACCATTCACTGTATGCGCGTAACGCCTCAAACTGAATAAAAATTCCATTTATACACAATAAAAGCCACATCGCACACAGAGTCGCACGAACTACACAGATTTCCTGGAACTGTAATTAAAAAACCGAGTTTAAAGACACTCGACACTCTAACCATTCAGAAGTCGAAACAATTACTTAAAACGGTATCGAATTCCTTAGCGAGCAGGCTTGATGGTAGTATGAGAATAAACAACATTTCAAAATCGGAATGAAGCACCTCATAATGGCATTCTTGTAGAAAACGTTAAGTATTCCCACTTGTCGTTTTAAAATAAAATCTTAAGCTTTGGACGGTAACGACTATTGTATGCGTCAGGAACAAGTGACCGTGAGGAACCAAATATTTATCGGTATGTTTAGTGTCGCGAGCGAGACATTGACTTTTCTCCGTCGCAAGGCCTACATCAACGTTGCATAGACTCGCACATGCAGTGGACACAGCTAACAAACAGACTGCACAGGAATCTTACGTAAAATTAAATGTTTAAATTTCGTTACGAAACCTCGCAGATTATATAAGACTTATCCATTGTCAAAGTTAAATCTTAGAATGATCTGGTAGTTTATTTTCCTTTCGAAATGTTAAAACCTTCTCATATTATTCTCAGAAAGTTGTAGTTTTGGAATTGAGTTCAGCTGATCCTAAAAACATTCTTTAGAGATTTTCATGGAGCTACCTCTTTTACTTTTTGAATCACTTCACTTTTTTTCTAAATCTCAAAAGTTGGAGATTTGTACCCTTGGAATTAGGTTCAGTATATCGTGAAAACTTATGTTAGAAGTTTTCATGAAGTTACCTACTTTACTTTCTGAATTATTACGTAAAAACCAATTTTCGTGCCAAAAACTACAAAAACGAATTAAGATAATTTACCTTCGCATGTGAGACACAAAGCTAAAACGACAGCACGGTATTGGATACAAGTAATAATGAAACTGTACCAGCTTTCACTATGATAATGTTAAAAACACAGTCCTATGGACTATTTTCAGCCGTGCTGCGGCTCGTGTTGGTGCTGTTGGTAGGTTTCCGCCCTCTGTTGGAGGCCAGACGGTACCGTTTAGTTGGCATGGTTGCGGTTGTTTGTCTTCTTCTCGTGTTGACTGTCGCAACTCGGTTTCGCAAGCGTTACCTGTCCGCTAGTGGCAGCAGCGGCGGTTATCGATATGTAGTAACTGTTGCCCTATCTTTGGGGCGACGTCGTTGTTTTTCCGGGTCGTGTGAGTGTAGCAGTTCGGTTGGGGACTCAGAAGGAGCCAGGTCCAAGCAGTGCGAGAACACGCCGGGACCGCTCGCTCAAATGGTTCAAATGGCTCTGAGCACTATGGGACTTAACATCTGAGGTCACCAGTCCCCTAGAACTTAGAACTACTGAAACCTAACCAACCTTAGGACATCACACACATCCATGCCCGAGGCAGCATTCGAACCTGCGACCGTAGCGGTCGCGCAGTTCCAGATTGAAGCGTCTGACCGCTGGCGACGGGCATGGACTGTCGGATGGAAGGGCTGCGGTCACGAGGGTGCACGACCTCGTTGTAAACCAGATCCTGCAGGCTTTAAGATGAGTGCATTTCAATTCAAGTAGAGAAACCTCCACCATTGTGATATCTCGTGATACTCTAGTGACTTTGGTTTGGTTGCTCCTCGTAGTGTCGCCGAGGCGAAGAGCAGCGAGTGGAGTGCTTGGGGAAGGCGGATCTGATTAGCTTTCCTCGTCTTCTTATTACTATTTACTGCGTTCAGCTTGTTACAATTTGTTAAGTTCAACCAGCGGTATTTTTCCTGCCTGGTGGCCGCTAACGCCCCACTTACCTGCCCTTGGAGGTTAGTGTATGTAACGGCACTGTACGTTTCCTCGCCTTGCCGCTGCAGTCCGGTAAGGCGTGTAGTTTTGACAGCTTTCTTGGTTGTAGGTCGTTTGTGATTCTTCTATTCTTGTTCTGGGCGCTCTAAGCACAGTATTCTGGGGGCGTAGTGCAGTCCGCCGGTTCCGGTTTTGGCGTGTTGTTACATTCTTGCATATGGTTTATTGGACGTCAGGTAGTTTCAGCAAGATTATCATTAGTCATTCGTTAGACTGCCACTAGTCTGAGTTACCATCTCGTGAAGTGAATGCAACTCTTGGCTGCCTATCTCATCACTCGCGAAAGTGTTTGTTGCGGACCTTCTCTGAGGTCGATTCCTGGAGCACCGTCTGTGACTGGTCCTTATGTTTTATTATTGTATTATTTATTACCATACCTTGTAATGTCTACATTACAAGGTTATGTATGTCTAGTTAATAGTTCCGGTCGCCTTCTGGAATAAATCTAGCAGTGTAATAGTTGTGATACAAGGTTACCATCATCTTGTTTCACTTGTTTGGTAATTAGTTGCTTGTTTCTTTTAATGAGCATTTACTTGTATTTGCTGTTTTACAACAGGTTTATAAATTTTTTATATAATTGCCGTTCCTGGCGTGTAAGCTTTCAGCGGTGATTGTGGTCATTTGCTTTGAAAAAAAAATAATTCGTTATTTGTATTTTAGCAGTAAGCCTTAAAACCTTATTTACTGCCATTCCTGGCATCTGATACCTTCTGCTGTGTTTGTGACCACTTACCTTTTAATATTTCAATACCTGTGAGCTGTAACTGCAGCGAGTTCTTAAACATTCTTAATTTATTGCCATTCTTTTTAAATTATCTGTATCTGTATTTTATGGTGATTTGCTAAATTTCAACGCACTGAAAACACTACTATTTACACAGTTGTTTATTCCTTCATTAAAAACGCGTGATATTTTTTTATTTATTGTTGAGTCTGGAATTACTGTTTCAAAAAAAATATATGTATGTAACTGTAAAAGGCAACCAATAGTATCTGATTACGGCCCCGTCCACAATCGTAACCGACTCCAGCCTTTCCTTGGCTATCAGGTTTCATCTTTAATGATAATAGTCCAAGAATCTTTAACGTGTAGGACAAGATTTTGTTTCATCTAGTGAACGGTATAGGCTGTTGGTCACAAAAGGTATATGACTTATTTTCTGACCACCCAAGAGAATGCAAGAAATGCTGCGCCCGTTTGAGGACAGTCTAGGTCTCATGATCCGAATTTTTAACACTCCATGCGAGAGCAGATGCCACTACATTCGTCAGTCAGTTTATACAGTTTCCAAAGGATGTGCTGAATACAAAATCCGCAGTAAAAAAACGAGATTCGGCACCCTCAACGGTTGATGAGTACAGCCCAACAAATAAATACAAAATTGTGTTTGATGAAGAAAATATTGCCTCACGTGTCCACCTATTGGAACTTGTATCGGCAGAGAGTCGGTAGAGATCAGAATGTGCACCAGAAGCTTTAAGTGGAACAGCTGCTACAATTTCAGTGTAGAATGGAAGTAGGTCCTCGGTGTTGGGAGAATACACAGAACTCCACCGAGTTGCTAGCGCTGCAACCATCACCTCAAGCATCAGAGACGGCGTTACGATATCTTGACAGCATGAAATCAGTCTCTTTTTTTTTTACTTTTTATTCTTAATTCTCTCCTCAAAGGTTCGGAGTGAGCTGTTTGCTGTTTGAACTCTGGCCCATTATAGGGCCTCGATTCGTTTCAACGATGCGCCAGGCTATCTGGCAGTGGAATAGAGTGGTTCCTGATGCGAATGAGTGGATGGTATTGGGTTGCTAGTTCCGCTATTTACCTTGCAACTAGGGATCGGTGATTATGTACATAAATGACATGGCGGACTGGGCGGGCAGCAATGTGCAATTGTTTGCTGATGATGCTGTGACGTACGGTAAGGTGTCAAAGTTGAGTGACTGTAGGAGGAAACAAGATGACTTAGACAAAATTTCTAGTTGGTGTGATAAATGACAGCTAGCTCTAAATGTGGAAAAATGTAAGTTAGTGCGGACGAGTAGGAAAAACAAACCCGCAATGTTCGGACACATCATTAGTAGTGTTCTGCTTGATACGTCGTTTAAATATCTGGGCGTAATGTTGCAAAGCGATATGAAATGGAATGAGCATGTGGGGATTCTGGGAAGAAAGGCGAATCGTCGACTTCAGTTTATTGTGAGAATTCTAGGAAAGTGTGGTTCGTCCGTAAAGGGGAGCACATATAAGACGCTAGTGCGACCTATTCTTGAGCACTGCTCGAGTGTTTGGGATCCGTACCACGTCGGATTAAAGGAAGGAATCGAAGAAATTCACAGATGGGTTGCTAGAATTGTTACTGGTAGGCTCGAGCATTACGCAAGTGTTACGGAGATGTTTCGGGAACTGAAATGGGAATCCCTGAAGGGAAGGCGACGTTCTTTTCGCGGACACTATTGGAGAGAATTTAGAGAACCGACATTTGAAGCTGACTGCAGAAGGATTTAAACGACGTATCAAGCAGGACGCTACTAAGGAGGGGTCCGAACATTACAGGTTCGTTTTTCCTACTCGTCCGCATTAACTTACATTTTTCCACATTTAGAGCTTGCCTCCAACATACATTGCGCATAAGGACCACGAAGATAAAATACGAGACATTAGGACTCATACGGAAGCTTGTGAGCAGTCGCTTTCCCTCGTTCTATTTGCGAGTGGAACAGGAAAGGAAACTACTTGTAGTGGTACGTCGTACGCTTCGCCACACGCCGAAAGGTGGATTGCGTAATATCGATGTAGACATACAAAAATCCATTAACTGACATTTTGCTTATTTAAATGAGTCGATTAATCATATCGATTAGTAGTATCCTAATAATCCATTATTCAATTTATTATTTTATACCTTTGTTTTTAGGTCTATAAACGATTCCCTATTTTTTATAGTAAAACAGTTTGTTCCACAAAACATAAAGCGTTCAAATCGCAGTTACATTTCTCTTTTTGTAAACAGCAGTAGTTCATCTTCATCTTCTCTTCAGGCATTAGGCAGAAATTGCCTGTTACGGTACCCATCTCTGTCGGGGTCTTCCTCTGTCTCGTCTCCCACGGCACTTACAATTTCTTCCCCTTAAGGGAAGACTCTCACTCTCCATTCTTTGTAGATGTCGTTCCATTTTCTTCTGTAATCTCGAATTTTATCATAGAGGCTGAAGATTTGCAGTTCTTCTCTAATATCTTGATCTCGTAGCCTGTCTTCTCTTGTGCAACCTTTGACACCTCTAAGGAATTTCAGTTCTTGCGCCTAATCCGGCTTTCTTGCTTCCCGGTAATCACGCAAATCTCACTTCCATAGAGCAGTGTGGGAACTGCAACAGTTTTGTAAAATTCAATTTGAGTGTCTTTCTTGGTTTTGTTTTTCTAGGTTTCTGTTAATTGTTCCACATACCCAGCTGAATTATCACTGCTGAAACAGCAGTAGTTACTGAGATTAATGACATACATACTTACCATTTCTTATTTTTAGCCAAAGTATATACCTATTTGACATTTATTAGTAACGCTCTTTGCCGGCCGAAGTGGCCTTGCGGTTAAAGGCGCTGCAGTCTGGAACCGCAACACCGCTACGGTCGCAGGTTCGAATCCTGCCTCGGACATGGATGTTTGTGATGTCCTTAGGTTAGTTAGGTTTAACTAGTTCTAAGTTCTAGGGGACTAATGACCTCAGCAGTTGAGTCCTTTAGTGCTCAGAACCATTTTTTTGAGTAACGCTCTTTCTAACATGATGCTGTAGCGAATATGGCATTTTTCAGGAATGAACAGAGGAACAGTAATTTATGCAATATTTTCCCAATGACTGAGTCTCTAGCGGCGAGCTGTTACGGTGGCCCCTTCCTCAGAAAACAGTCTTTCTGAAGCAACACAGGAGGCCACAATTCCCACATAATTACGAGCCACAATATGCGGAATAGGACACACTGCCTCATTGTCTTTCCAGAATTGCAGACATGATGATTTTCGTTTGATTACAGGTGAAGCAGAACTTTAAATCCTGGCTATTTGCTGTTATGATGGTAGAGCGCTGTTCGTATTGTGGTTGTGAATGCTCCGCAAATCGTCTTCTGCAGTAGCCGGCAGGTCTTGCGATTCTTCGACTTCGGTTACTTTATGCATCCGCTTCTTCTGAACAGTGGCACTCAAAGTTACTGCCAAGAGATCTTGAAAAAGGAGGTGCTTGAGTCGAGGGCCTAGAACTGTGAATACGGCCTACAGTTTGGTCGTCTAAACTTTCTGAGCGTCTTTGGTATTCTTCTGGTAGATTCTCTTTGAGATATTTACATTCTGGTGTCGAAACATTTCTTTTCTTTAACTTTCTTGACAATAAACAAACAAATGGTATCACTTTGCTAACTGTTGCATAATTTTCACCACTGATTTCTTCGTCTACTTCGTACAAGGTCAGCAAAAATGTAATGGCTCACAGACCAGCAGGGAACAGAGGAAGAATGCCGCTGCGCCGTGTGCTGAGGTGACGTAAAAGGGAGAACGTACACGTAATTCCGCCCAGTGCTGATAACTCACGGCTTCGCTCACACTGTACAAATCACCAGCTATTTTACTGTATTGTACAGAAGTAACAAGGTTCGGTGAAAGCACGTCGTAGAGATGTTCATATTCAAACACAACTATTACGTTATTTATTTCTCAATTGATACAGACAACAAAAATGGTTCAAATGGCTCTGAGTACTATGGGACTTGACTTCTGAGCTCATAAGTCCCCTAGAACTTAGAACTACTTAAACCTAACTAACCTAAGGATATCACACACATCCATGCCTGAGGCAGGATTCGAACCTGCGACCGCAGCGGTCGCGCGGTTCCAGACTGTAGCGCCTAGAAACGCTCGGCCACCCCGGCCGGCGATACAGACAACACAGGACTTCGTTGCTCTTCTTAAAACCAACTGCTGTTAGATCGCTGATGCTGGCAGCAGCCGCATACAGAACACAGCCGACCTTAAGTGTTCCTACTTGTGCCGACATTGCATAATGAGCAGTAGGGAACAGGCGGAATTCTTTCCGTAATCAAGCTAAAGACGGCAAGTAAACACTCAACAGGTTTTGAACAAAAGAGAAAAATACTTAAATTACTGATCACAAGCATAATCAACTAAGTAAAATTAATTGAAGTGAAAGAAATATCGTATATACTTAATTGATTACCAGAATAATTATGATTAGTCGATTAGAAGCAATTAATGGCCTGCGGCAGGAACAGCAAGAATAATTTATACAACGTTTCAAAATAATTCACAGAAGATGGAAATTAAGCCACAGAACAGCGACATTATTTTTAAGAGTGCTATAAAAACCACTCTCTTTTACATGTCTTCTCTATAAGTCTTTAATCTCCCCTGCACCATGTCACTGTATACAGGAAATTACGGTCTGATACACAAACTAGCAACAAAATTATAGGATCACTTTTTCAAAAACCCGTAATGGTCTCCCATTGCGAGGCGTAACTTTTAAGTCCAGCTAGAAGGTGCCTACGACATCCCCCTGTAACGGTGCAAAAGCGTGGCGCCTGCTCGGCGATGCTTCAGACAGCAAGGGGTCGATGTTGTTGTTGTTGTGGTCTTCAGTCCTGAGAATGGTTTGATGCAGCTCTCCATGCTACCCTATCCTGTGCAAGCCTCTTCATCTCCCAGTACCTACTGCAGCCTACATCCTTCTGAATCTGCTTAGTGTATTCATCTCTTGGTCTCCCTCTACGATTTTTACCCTCCACGCTGCCCTCCAATACTAAATTGGTGATCCCTTGGTGCCTCAGAACATGTACTACCAACCGATCCCTTCTTCTAGTCAAGTTGTGCCACAAACTCCTCTTCTCCCCAATTCTATTCAATACCTCCTCATTAGTTATGTGATCTACCCATCTAATCTTCAGCTTTCTTCTGTAGCACCACATTTCGAAAGCTTCTATTCCCTTCTTGTCTAAACTATTTATCGTCCATGTTTCACTTCCATACATGGCTACACTCCATACAAATAGTTTCAGAAACGACTTCCTGATACTTAAATCAATACTCGATGTTAACAAATTTCTCTTCTTCAGAAGCGCTTTCCTTGCCATTGCCAGTCTACATTTTATATCCTCTCTACTTCGACCATCATCAGTTATTTTGCTCCCCAAATAGCAAAACTCCTTTACTACTTTCAGTGTCTCATTTCCTAATCTAATTCCCTCAGCATCACCAGACTTAATTCGACTACAATCCATTATCTTCGTTTTGCTTTTGTTGATGTTCATCTTATTACCCTCCATTCAAGACACTGTCCATTCCGTTCAACTGCTCTTCCAAGTCGTTTGCTGTCTCTGACAGAATTACAATGTCATCGGCGAACCTCGAAGTTTTTATTTCTTCTCCATGGATTTTAATACCTACTCCGAATTTTTCTTTTGTTTCCTTTACTGCTTGCTCAATATACAGATTGAATAACATCGGGGAGAGGCTACAACCCTGTCTCACTCCCTTCCCAACCACTGCTTCCCTTTCATGTCCCTCGACTCTTATAACTGCTGGTTTCTGTACAAATTGTAAATAGCCTTTCGCTCCCTGTATTTTACCCCTGCCACCTTCAGAATTTGAAAGAGAGTATTCCAGTCAACATTGTCAAAAGCTTTCTCTAAGTCTACAAATGCTAGAAACGTAGGTTTGCCTTTCCTTAATCTTTCTTCTAAGATAAGTCGTAGGGTCAGTATTGCCTCACGTGTTCCAACATTTCTACGGAATCCAAACTGATCTTCCCCGAGGTCGGCTTCTACAGGTTTTTCCATTCGTCTGTAAAGAATTCGCTTTAGTATTTTGCAGCTGTGACTTATTAAACTGATAGTTCGGTAATTTTCACATCTGTCAACACCTGATTTCTTTGGGATTGGAAATATTATATTCTTCTTGAAGTCTGAGGGAATTTCGCCTGTCTGATACATCTTGCTCACCAGATAGTAGAGTTTTGTCTGGGCATTCTAATGTAATGTTGTCTACTCCCGGGGCCCTGTTTCGTCTTAGGTCTTTCAGTGCTCTGCCAAACTCTTCACGCAGTATCATATCTCTCATTTCATCTTCATCTACCTCCTCTTCCATTTCCATAATATTGTCCTCAAGAACATCCCCCCTGTATAGACCCTCTACATACTCCTTCCACCTTTCTGCTTTCCCTTCTTTGCTTAGAACTGGCTTTCCATCTGAGCTCTTGATATTCATGCAAGTGGTTCTCTTTTCTCCAAAGGTCTCTTTAATTTTCCTGTAGGCAGTATCTATCTTACCCCTCGTGAGATAAGCCTCTACATCCTTACATTTGTCCTCCAGCCATCCCTACTTAGCCATTTTGCACTTCATGTCGATCTCATTTTTGAGACGTTTGTATTCCTTTTTGCCTGCTTCACTTACTGCATTTTTGTATATTCTCCTTTCATCAATTAAATTCTGTATCTCTTCTGTTACTCAAGGGTATCTACTAGCCCTCGTCTTTTTACCTACTTGATCCTCTGCTGCCTTCACTATTTCATTTCTGAAAGTTACCCATTCTTCTTCTACTGTATTTCTTTTCCCCATTCCTGTCAATTGTTCCCTTATGCTCTCCCTGAAACTCTCTACAATCTCTGGTTCTTTCAGTTTATCCAGGTCCCATCTCCTTAAATTCCCACCTTTTTGCAGTTTCTTCAGTTTTAATCTACAGTTCATAACCAATAGATTGTGGTCAGAGTCCACATCTGCCCCTGGAAATGTCTTACAATTTAAAACCTGGTTCCTATATCTCTGTCTTACCATTATACAATCTATCTGATACCTTCTAGTATCTCCAGTCTTCTTCCATGCATACAACCTTCTTTCATGATTCTTGAACCAAGTGTTAGCTATGATTAAGTTATGCTCTCTGCAAAATTCTACCAGGCGGCTTCCTCTTTCGTTCCTTACCCCCATTCCATATTCAACTGCTATGTGCCCTTCTCTCTCTTTTCCTACTATCGACTTCCAGTCACCCATGGCTATTAAATTATCGTCTGCCTTCACTATCTGAATAATTTCTTTTATCTCATCATACATTTCATCAATTTCTTCATCATCCGCAGAGCTAGTTGGCATATAAACGTGTTCTACTGTAGTAGGCGTGGGCTTCGTGTCTATCTTGGCTACAATAATGCGTTCACTATGCTGTTTGTAGTAGCTTACCCGCAATCCTATTTTTTTTATTCATTATTAAACCTACTCCTGCATTACCCCTATTTGATTTTGTATTTATAACCTTGTATTCACGTGACGAAAAGTCTTGTTTCTCCTGCCACCGAACTTCACTAATTCCCACTATATCTAACTTTAACCTATCCATTTCCCTTTTTAAATTTTCTAACCTACCTGCCCGATTAAGGGATCTGACATTCCACACTCCGATCCGTAGAACGTCAATTTTCTTTCTCTGATAACGACGTCCTCTTGAGTAGTCCCCCCCTGGAGATACGAATGGTGGACTATTTTACCTCCAGAACCTCCGGAATATTTTACCCAAGAGGACGCCATCATCATTTAATCATACAGTAAAGCTGCATGCCCTCGGGAAAAATTACGGCTGTAGTTTCCTCTTGCTTTCAGCCATTCGCAGTTCCACAACAGCAAGACCGTTTTGGTTAGTGTTACAGGGCCAGATCAGTCAATCATCCAGACTGTTGCCCCTGCAACTACTGAAAAGGCTGCTGCCCCTCTTCAGGAACCACACGTTTGTCTGGCCTCGTAACAGATACCCCTCCGTTGTGGTTGCACCTACGGTACGGCTATCTGTATCGTTGAGACGCGCAAGCCTCCCCACCAACGGCAAGGTCCATGGTTCATGGGTGGGGAGTGGGGGAGGGGGGGGGGGGGGTTGTTCGATAAGTGCGAAAGAAAGGTCGCAGCTCAGTAGTTCATGTTAGCTGTAAGGTTGCTCAGTGATGTCATATTGGCGCCAAATTTCACCACAATTCTGTCCAATGCCACAGTGGAGATGTCACGCAATGGGAAGGTCGCCATAGCCCCTCTTACCCACATTTCGCCCCTTATTATGACGCCTGTGCGATGGAGGTGGAACCGCAACACTCAGGGTTGAAAGAACGCGGTTTTCGTAAGTGTGGCCGAGGAAAGCGTTCCAGACGTACCGCCGCTTAGAATCGAAACATTAAGGCCTCACGGGGTGACATGAAGGGCATCAATGAAACCAGCCTTTCCCTTGGGGCGTTGATCCCAACACATTTAGGGGTCGAAAATGATACTTCGAATTACCAAGAGCAGCAGGAAGCTGTTCTTTACAACGTTTGACTCTGCTGACACATTCGGGCGTTTCAACCTTTCTCTAAAGATATAGTGGAGCTGCATCCCCCTGAACGTGGATTTTTGCTCTCGTTGGAGGCGCTAGGGACCGTTCAGAGCCATTCGACCAAACGCTTTTTCTATCCTGTTTTCCACTCTCCTGTGGTGTGATCACGCGCTAGTGCAACATTAACACGTGCGTGGGTGAAACGCAAAGTATCCCTCTAAGCGGCCCTCCTCCCTAGTTCGGCAACACTCTCGGTGCCAACCACGCACCTTTGTTGAGCACGTTAGAAATGCACCTGCCAGAAACTACGACACCAATTCAGCCAGAAGGGCTTCTTAAGGATGCGGGGTACTTTTCCGGCTGAATATTACGTAAAAATCAATACCTATTTATTTCAGGCACTGTTTATAATGTATATTTTTTACAGATTTTTTGGTGATATCAGCTAATGCAGCACACTTTCTAAACAAATTAGAAGTATTTTGCATATTTGTGAAGCTGCCCAGGGTTATTAAAAAAATTACAAATAAATTGATGAAATTTTTTTTTCCAAAATGCTTCCTCAAATTGAGGTACCATTTAGTCCAATGTTATACGTTTTATGGAGACCAAATTTTTACCAGGTATGCATGAAATGATGGCTGAGGTACTAGACCTATTTAATTCCACCTATTATGGGGTATTATAAGGATGAAAAAATATCACATCTTGCATTTTAATTTTTATAATTTTTTCCTAATAAAATGTTATTTTTTCTATAATTTACTTGCTTCTGCAATAAAGCATAAGTCTACTACATACATATGGACTCTCGCCAGTTACAGAAAAAAATTAGAGCAATGCTTTATAAACTTTAGGAACTATTTGTACCTGAATTCTGAAACACACAACTTGCGGGAAATTGCGAATGAGGATATGAGTCCAATTAAACTGTGCCTCAGAACATTCCTGATGCATAGTCTTCATCCTACAGCATTTCTTCATCTTCAAGCTTTCCCTTGGCATTCCTTTCAGAACTTCTTGCTTCTTTGGTAACTTGAGGACCGAATCTTTCAGCTTCATGCACCCGTTGTCTGTCACATGCAAGCAATTGATCTTCCATTTTGGAGCCACATTTTATGCCTAAATTTCTCAGGACTTCCAACCTTCCTATCACTCCATCATTCAAACATATCAATGCATCTAATACACCAACGTTTAATGTATTTAGTCCTACAAAAACATTGTTGGGTAATCTTTCCCATGTGCAATGGTTGAAACTTTCTTTTTTATTCTGAGCGCCCCCATGAAGACATTTACTAAGCAAAAAAAGGGTCACTCAGGTCTCCAAAAATTGGCTTCATTTCATTCATAACAGGCTCAGGAAAGAATGCGTATGATGGTATATTTGGCCACTTTCTTTTGCTTTTTGGTAACCACACCACGAATATGCTCCTTTAGGACAAAGTCCGTGAACAGTGTGGTCACCTGTGGACAGCTTATGAAAGTAGGTGGCCCATACAGCTTTTCTCATTGCTGTAACATCACCCAGAGGTGCAGTTCGTCTAATGCCCAGTCCATAATAACTCTAAACAAGGTCTTTTTCAGTTTTTGTCAATCTGCCTCGGCCAGACAGAGATTTTTCATCAGACAGCAACTTTCCTTTCATTTCTCTTCGTAGCTTCCTGAATCTAGCACCCATCCTCTTTTGCACATGTCCACGACACTCCAGTTTTGTTACCAAGGTATCACCATAAACATTGAACTCATTAATTTTATTGAAAGCTTTAGAGTCCCATCGCCTAGGTACTTCGTGTATCTAACGTTATAAACGGACATCAACCTCTGAAATATTTGTAGAGCTCCATCACACTCCATACCTCCACTGTAGCCATCATAATTCTTAGAACACCGATGTTCAATATCTCCTTCAGTGTTACCATGGCAGGTGTGGCAGTACTTAGATAAGCACTCAACATCAACAACTTTTCCATTCTCCAGAGAAATAGCACTTACAACACCATTCAAGGAACGATGTCCTCGACGTTACCATGTCCCATCAAGTCCAACAGCAACGCCCCTGGTTCCACTAATATATACAGTTTCTTCTACTGCCGTTTCATAGGTTCTTTAGACACAACCGTCAAGGCACCTAAAAATATTTTTATGCACTTGCTGAACCTACTGGGAGGAGGAGGAAGGTAAATCAAAGCACAAAACGTTTGAGCAGCCTATTTTGCTTTTCCTATTGCACACATTGCATACACTAACTTCAAATTCACATCATATGGATTATGAACAATGTTCGAAGTCATTTTAGAGGTATATTTATTGCAGGATGTACACAGAACAACTATTCCTGCAACTTTGTTGTTCAGTTATTTCCAGACAGCCTACACCATCACATCGTTTACATTTCGCCACTTCCTTTGTCAAAGAAGATAAGATACCCACATCAACAACAACAAATCCACTACAAACAGCGTCACTGTTAACACAAAAATTTGAATCACCAGGAGGTGTGCCATGTGGCAGTTTCTTCCATGAAGAACTGATACACAGGTTACTTTCAACAGCGTGGCTTGCTTTGTTTGTGAACTGGTTACCACGGAATTTCCTTTTATTGAATTTCTTGATGCGTGGCATAGTTAGTATTTATGCATACTAAAGGATATATACTTCCACAAATATATTCAACACTTGGGCAACAAACATTCAGTAACACGTGAACAAACTGCTTCAGCGAAACAAAAGTAAATACTAGCAAAGATAATCATTTACATACACTAAAACCTGCACTGTTACAAACATATACGATGTATCATACGTATAATCGCCGGAAACACAAAGTTCACAGCTCTTTTCGACATAATATTGGTTTCTGTAACAGAAAATAAGGGGGGCGTTGCACCATAAATGACTGTAACTTTAAACTTTGGGATATACAGGTCATTTTTCATTTGAAACCCTATAGTGTATATAGCAATGTAATCAGGAAAGGCAACAGATTTTTCCACGATTTATAAGTACCCTGTATCGTTAAGCACCTGAAGGTAAGCAAGGGGTATCGAAGGGTTTGCCTAATCCTCAGGCGCTACAGCACCCGCAAGCCTGATTCTCCTGTCGAAAATTCTGAGGGTGCATTTGTGACGTGCTGCACAAGGTTGTGTGGACCGCACTGAGGGAGTTGCCGAACTGGGGAGCGGTGGATGCAGGGGGCAAGGGGAAAGGGTTTTTAGAGCGACCCTTTCCCGTTTCATCCACGTACATTTTAATGTTGCACTATCACGTGATCACGCCAGAGAAGAGCGGAAAACAGGATGGAAAAAGCATTGTACCATTTGGTCTTCGGATCACGTTCAAATTTCGTCGAATGGTTTTCAACGTCCCTAGGATTCCGACGAGAGCAAAAATTGCGGTCGCATTGCACTCTGAAGAGGTGCGATCGCGTTCAGTGGGGATACAGATGATGATGATGATGATTTTGATGACGATGAGGATGCTTGCTTTGTGGGGCGATCAACTGCGCTGTCATCAGCGCCCGTAGAAAGTCCAATGTTTACACAGTCCAATCGAGCATCTGTCACGAATGATGATGATGCTGATGATGATGAAACGGGGACTCAGCACCACAGTATCCTTAGAGAAAGGCTGAAACGTCCGAGGGTGTCAGCAGTGTCAAAGGTTGCCGAGAACGTTTTCCTGCTGCTCTTCCCAATGCGAATTGGGGTTTCGATCGCGAAATCTGTGGGAATCTACGCCCCGAGGGAGAGGGTGGTTTCATTGATGCCCTTTGTCACCCCCTGAGGCCTTTTCGTGTCGATTCTAAGCGTCTGTGTGTCTAGAATGTTTTCCTCGGCCACTCGTACGAAAATCGCGTTATGTTAGCGGTGAGTGTCGCGATTCTCCCCGTCGTTGCAAGAAAGTCAAAAGAAGGGGTGAAATGTTGGTAAGAGGGGCTATGACGACCTTGCCATTGTGTCACGCGGCCACGGTGGCGTCGGGGACAATTTTAGCGAGGTTTGGTGCCATTGTGACATCGTTAAACAACCTTACTGCTCGCACGGACTTCTGAGCTGTGGCCTCTTCTCCGCCTGTGTCGCCACCCTACTGCTTGAAGCGTCCCGCAGCCCGGTGGTGACGTCACAGGGCGCCACGCTTTTGTACAATTACAGAGGAAGGCTGTGCGCACTTCAGCGCCAAATTTCAAACTTAAGTGCAGCAGTGAGAGGCAATTACAGGGTTTCAAGTAAGTGAACCTGTTGCGCAGTGTACGTAAGAGTCGTAGCTGAGTGCTGCATTAACTGACCCATTCATGGTCGAGAAACAAGCGTTACACGTGATTAACGTACAGAAAGATATTATTAATTAAGTGCCAAGTAGAAAACGTTCTAAGGTTAAGGAGATACCTTAAAAAACTGTTAAATGTTATTCCTAAATAACAGAGCAGACAGTCATATTGGTACAATGAATTGTAGAAAAAAATGTCTATCTATATCCGTATCCCGCTCCAGCTACTGTCGGGTCTGGGTGTTGACGAGTTCTCTCCATTTGGCTCGGTCCTCTCACCACTTTTCTTCCTCCACTTGCTGCCAGGTCACACCTCTCCTTTCCACAGATATTCTCACTCCCATTATTCACTGTGCTCTTGATCGCCCTCTAGATCTTTTCCCACCCATCTTTAGTGCTTCCATAATTTTGGGGAGTCTCTGCCCATGCATTCTCTTAACGTTCCCATACCATCTTAATCTCTTTTTTTCAGTTTCTTCTCTCATACATTCTTGTTTAAGGTCCTTTCTAATCTCTACATTCCTTACTCTGTCCATTCTTGTTTTTCCCTTAACTGCTCTGAGAAATTTCATTTCCCCTGTTTGCAGTCTGCTCCAGTCACTTTCTGTCATTGTCCATGTTTCTCCACCATAGGTGCCAATAGGGAAGTAATAATTCTTATACATAAGGAGTTTTGCTTTTTCTGAAACTTCCTTATTCCAAATCAGGTGTTGTATTGTTTGGTAGAAATTGCCTCCCTTCTGTAACCTCCTATTAATTTCGTTAGTTATTCTTCCATCTCTAGATATTTCATTCCCTAAATAAGCGAAACTTTCTACCACTTTGAGGGGTTCTCCATTCAAGGTATTATTTCCGTTGATCCCTTTCTCTCTTCCAACTACCATTACTTCACTCTTATCTTTATTTATTTTTAATCCATACCTTTTCATTATTTCCTTCCGCGCATGAAGTTGTAACTGAACATCTACCTCTTTATCACACCATATTACCATATCATCTGCAAAAATCATCTTTTTGTCTTTTTCTTTTACTGTATCTTTAACTGCTCTGTTCATTCCCTCCATCGCAACATTAAAAAGTGCAGGAGATAGAATACTTCCTTGCTTAAGTCCTTGTCTTATTTCGAAGTATTCAGAGTTCCCCAATGGTGTTCTAATTTTACAACTGTGTCCTCTGTACATCGTGTTTGTTACGTTAATGTATCCATCTTCTGTAGCTATCTTCTTCATTTCTTCTCAGAGTCTTTCCCTGTTAACCGAGTCATATGCCTTTTCTATGTCTATAAAAACCATTATCACCCTTTTGTTATACTGCCAACTTTTTCCATCAGTTGACGGATAGAAAATATCAGGTCGATCCTGTTTCTTCTTTTCCAAAGCCCATGCTGTTCTTCACTCAGCTCCTTTTCTATCTTTTCACTTATTCGATTTAGCAAAATTCTTTCAAAAATCTTGGCTGTATGACTCACAAAGGGTTATTCCTCTGTAGTTTTTACAAAGTCTTTTATTGCCTTTATTTGAAGATGGGAACAATGTCCCTCTTCTCCAATCGTCAGGTATTGTACTATTTCCCCACACACTTGACAGTACATGGAAATAATAATCTGTTGCCTTTGTTTCCAAATAGAGAAGCAGATCATTATATGTCTGGTTAGAAATATCCTTTGCACAAGACAATATGAAGCCCCCTTAAATTTTCTGAGCTTTGCATTGCATTTGTTGGGAACAGATGTTCAGTCAGTTTTTCTGTCAAGGAACCCTTGAGTGTGAGGTCGCAAAGGGCAAATGTTGTTTACCGAATTCGATGCCCCACATATTGTCTACCATACAGCCACTATATTTAATGCTAATGGTAACAGGGGGCGGGAATGGAGGTATCCATTGGTGAGCACAGCATGAGGTTATGGAGCGTAGCTGAACTGCTTAGTCGACGAGTAACTCACAACAGTGCTACAGTGCTTGCGGCGTTGATACGAAGCAGAATAATGGCAACAATAAACAAGGCAAAGATTGAATTATATCTACGTTGCATTGCATCAACAATTCGTCAGAAAGAAATCTAACGAATTTCGCACAGCGAGAAAGAAGTGGCAGACGAAACATTAACGTTTCTGCAAGATGAGTCAGTGGAATGTGTGGTGTCGTATACGCTCGAATGTGCGGATAATGTACATGAGGAGTACTGTGATGTCGATATGTGCAAAACAAGTAAATGATATATTGAAGTAGCTGTAGAATCACGTAGTTCATCTTTGTCGAACAGAAAACCACAAACTCCGTCGCCAGTGAAACGTAGTAAAGGACAGTCGTTGTCCAAAGAGAGCGTACTAGACATAACTGAGCATAGTAACAAAATAATTATGAACACATTTCGAATATGTCCGCAGCAATATAAACGTGTCTTGCCTAAGAAAAATTACAGATGCTCAAGGAAGGACAAAGTGCACTTGTAAAACACAAAGTTTCACGGCCGTAAATATCGCCATTAATAAAATTTTCCGCAATAAAACCCAATCCATCCGACCACAGCGTAATAGCCCGGAACATTTTATTCATGGCAAGGCGCACCTGTTACACAAACTGGTGTTTGCACTTTTCAAGGCTGCTCGATACAATTTACAGGATATGCATGAAGTGACCTACTATGTTAACCACATCAAACTGCACGCGACATAGATTACAGTGATTTCTAGGGATGCAAACAATTGGAAGGCGTAAGATAACGAAATTTCAAACAAAGCGTCGACTTGACGATGCACAGAAAACTGCGGAATTACACCGAAAATTTGTAGATGAGATAAACAAACTTATCCCACTGTTCAGTAAGGAATTTGTTTTCAATGCAGACCAATCGCTATTTGAAGAGAAAGTGCATCTGAACCCTGAAAGTTAGAGGTACGAAGAGGGTAGTATCAAGATGGAAATGTAAATGAACGTTTGGTGTCATTGGCCGGGAGGCCCCTTACGGAACAGGTTCGGCCGCCTTGATGCGGGTCTTATTACATCCGACGCCACATTGGGTGACCTGCGCGCCGGATGGGGATGAAATGATGATGAATACAACATAACATCCAGACCCTGAGGGGAGAAAATTCGCGACCCAGGCGAGAATCGAACCCGGATTCCTTAGGACGTCAGTCCGTCACGCTGACGTTTTTTTTTTTTTTTTTTTAATCTCATTTTGTTCGGTTTTGTTCGCTGTATCTGCTCCGGGCGGACGTCGCAAGACACCCGTTCCAGTTCGTCGTTGATCCATTAACTCAGTTTTTTTATTACAGAGGGCAGCTAACCCTCTGACCGAACACGCTGAGCTACCGTGCCGGATACCGTTCAGCTATCGGAGCGAACTGTATCAAGTTCAGCGAACATCAGTGCCTTAACGAAGTGTTTTTCAACCTTTTTGAATACGCGACCCCTCTCCAACTAAAAATACTCTGGCGACCCCCACAACCATAATAAAAGTATGTAAGCGATATCAAAGGCAACGTATTAAATTTTCTTTCTATTGATACTATACTGATTGAGAAATCAAGTACAAGGTGCGTTCACAAAACCTTGTCACTTCCGTGTGACATTTATACCATAGCAGATGATCGTCATGAAACATACGTTACCAGCCAAGCTGCAAGTGCTTTCTCCTGCTGAAAAACACTGCCTTAATCCATTCGTATGTCGACTGTTAATCTGGATGGTAAATTGGCTGGAAAGTTATTTATTCTGCCGCGAGAACTTGGAGGTGCTCTGCCCCTTACGATTCTGTCTCGTGTGTGTTATCTTGCAAGGGCAGTAAGGAATATTTACGTCACAGCAAGAAAGAGTGGAAAAATTGGCGAAGAGAACTACAACTATGGTACGAGCATTGCTTTAGGCCAATAACTGGTCAGAATAACTTGCTTTTGCTTGATTCCTGGTCTGCGTATACAAATCATACTCCTTTAGAGCAACCCATCTCTCCTGAAAAGTGTGTGACGTTGCAATTCACACCATCTGGAACCACTGGTCACATTCGGCCTCCAGATGTCTTTAAAACATATTCTCGCACTATCTGCAGCTACAACATAAAGGACAGCCCATTTCATGATAAGCTCCACGACAGACTGATTCTCATTCAGTTGAATTCCATCACATTCCATCAGTTCTTATCACCTCCTTACAACAATATGATTATATACGGAATGAGATTTTCACTCTGCAGCGGAGTGTGCGCTGATATGAAACTTCCTGGCAGATTAAAACTGTGTGCCCGACCGAGACTCGAACTCGGGACCTTTGCCTTTCACGGGCAAGTGCTCTACCAACTGAGCTACCGAAGCACGACTCACGCCCGGTACTCACAGCTTTACTTCTGCCAGTACCTCGTCTCCTACCTTCCAAACTTTACAGAAGTTCTCCTGCGAACCATGCAGAACTAGCACTCCTGAAAGAAAGGATATTGCGGAGACATGGCTTAGCCACAGCGTGGGGGATGTTTCCAGAATGAGATTTTCACTCTGCAGCGGAGTGTGCGCTGATATGAAACTTCCTGGCAGATTAAAACTGTGTGCCCGGCCGAGACTCGAACTCGGGACCTTTGCCTTTCGCGGGCAAGTGCTCTACCAACTGAGCTACCGAAGCACGACTCACGCCCGGTACTCACAGCTTTACTTCTGCCAGTACCTCGTCTCCTACCTTCCAAACTTTACAGAAGTTCTCCTGCGAACCATGCAGAACTAGCACTCCTGAAAGAAAGGATATTGCGGAGACATGGCTTAGCCACAGCCACAGCCACAGCGAAAGGCAAAGGTCCCGAGTTCGAGTCTCGGTCGGGCACACAGTTTTAATCTGCCAGGAAGTTTCATATCAGCGCACACTCCGCTGCAGAGTGAAAATCTCATTCTGGAAACATCCCCCAGGCTGTGGCTAAGCCATGTCTCCGCAATATCCTTTCTTTCAGGAGTGCTAGTTCTGCATGGTTCGCAGGAGAACTTCTGTAAAGTTTGGAAGGTAGGAGACGAGGTACTGGCAGAAGTAAAGCTGTGAGTACGGGGCGTGAGTCGTGCTTCGGTAGCTCAGTTGGTAGAGCACTTGCCCGCGAAAGGCAAAGGTCCCGAGTTCGAGTCTCGGTCGGGTACACAGTTCTAATCTGATTATATACGCATTCTTTAAGAGTGGATACCTAGCTGAACGTCTTGCAGGGTTCGTATCTTCCAAGGAGATCGCCTTCGATCTGAATGGTGCGAACCTTTGTGATCAGTGCGGCGCGCCATTTTTCATTCGGTGTTCATGGCGCAAGTTAATGGTTTGTTTTAAACATTTCCGGAATGTCGACGATGTCCATTTTGTGAACTGTAATACATACTTCCCGGACACTCATTTTCTTTCGCCCTTCTGATGCACTTGGTGATTCATTAGCAGCTAATATTTTTACTATCATAACTGTTAACAAAACACTTTCAAATGAGCCTTACTACAGAATGAATTTGCGACCTCACACTCAAAGGGTTCCTTGTGAGAGACGAAGGCATATATGTGTATATATATATATATATATATATATATATATATATATATATATATATATACACACTCCTGGAAATGGAAAAAAGAACACATTGACACCGGTGTGTCAGACCCACCATACTTGCTCCGGACACTGCGAGAGGGCTGTACAAGCAATGATCACACGCACGGCACAGCGGACACACCAGGAACCGCGGTGTTGGCCGTCGAATAGCGCTAGCTGCGCAGCATTTGTGCACCGCCGCCGTCAGTGTCAGCCAGTTTGCCGTGGCATACGGAGCTCCATCGCAGTCTTTAACACTGGTAGCATGCCGCGACAGCGTGGACGTGAACCGTATGTGCAGCTGACGGACTTTGAGCGAGGGCGTATAGTGGGCATGCGGGAGGCCGGGTGTTTTCATCACGGCTGGCCAAACATCTCAAGACTGAAACTGAACATATCTTCTCTGTTAGGAGTCACTCCTACAACTAGTGTGAGCCAAATTTTGAAAATATGGTACACTGGAAAACAGAAAGTTACTGCTGAATATGTGAAAAGGATGCAAGAGTGCAGAGTGTACCCCAAACCATTCAGTGTCACTGATGATGCTTCCCTGATAAAAGACTGGTCAAAGGCTCTTGTTCTAATGCTTTTTAAGACACCATGTGCCAATGGTTTCAGATTTAGCATTAAGAAATGTTATCGTCTACACTTCTCTCCAAGGGTTGTGGTATCATGATCACATACATGTACTCCAGTATATCGACAATTTACTATTTTCATTCACAGTTCCCCTTTTGTAAGTTTCACTGACCTTGTTGTTGTTGTTATGGTCTTCTGTCCAGAGACTGGTTTGATGCAGCTCTCCATGCTACTCTATCCTGTGCAAGCTTCTTCATCTCCCAGTACCTACTGCAACCTACATCCTTCTGAATCTGCTTAGTGTATTCATCTCTTGGTCTCCCTCTACGATTTTTACCCTCCACGCTGACCTCCAATACTAAATTGGTGATCCCTTGATGCCTCAGAACATGCCCTACCAACGGATCCCTTCTTCTAGTCAAGTTGTGTCACAAATTTCTCTTCTCTCCAATTCTATTCAGTACCTCCTCATTAGTTATGTGATCTACCCATCCAATCTTCAGCATTATTCTGTAGCACCACATTTCGAAACCTTCTATTCTCTTATTGTCTAAACTATTTATCGTCCACATTTCACTTTCATACATGGCTACACTCCATACAAATACTTTCAGAAACGACTTCCTGACGCTTAAATCTATACTCGATGTTATCAAATTTCTCTTCTTCAGAAACGACTTCCTTGCCATTGCCAGTCTACATTTTATATCCTCTCTACTTCGACCATCATCAGTTACTTTGCTCCCTAAATAGCAAACCTCATTTACTACTTTAAGTGTCTCATTTTCTAATCTAATTCCCTCAACATCACCGGAATTAATCCGACTACATTCCATTACCCTAGTTTTGCTGTTGTTGATGTCTATCTTATATCCTCCTCTGAAAACACTGTCCATTCCGTTCAACTGCTCTTCCAGGTCCTTTGCTGACAGAATTACAATGTCATCGGTGAACCTCAATGTTTTTATTTCTTCTCCATGGATTTTAATACCTACTCCGAATTTTTCTTTTGTTTCCTTTACTGCTTGCTCAATATACAGATTGAATAACATCGGGGAGAGGCTACAACCCTGTCTCACTCCCTTCCCAACCACTGCTTCCCTTTCATGTCCCTCGACTCTTATAACTGCCATCTGGTTTCTGTACAAATTGTAAATAGCCTTTCGCTCCCTATATTTTTACCCCTACCACCTTCAGAATTTGAAAGAGAGTATTCCAGTCAACATTGTCAAAAGCTTTCTCTAAGTCTACAAATGCTAGAAACGTAGGTTTGCCTTTCCGTAACCTATTTTCTAAGATAAGTCGCAGGGTCAGTATTGCCTCACATATTCCAACATTTCTACGGAATCCAAACTGATCTTCCCCGAGGTCGGCTTCTACAGGTTTTTCCATTCGTCTGTAAAGAATTCGTGTTAGTATTTTGCAGTCTTGGCTTATTAAACTGATAGTTCGGTAATTTTCAGATCTGTCAACACCTGCTTTCTTTGGGATTGGAATTATTATATTCTTCCTGAAGCCTCAGGTTATTTCGCCTGTCTCATACATTTTGCTCATTAAATGGTAGATTTTTGTTAGACCTGGCTCTCCCAAGGCTGTCAGTAGTTCTAATGGACTGACCTTAATTTGAGAAATTAGCCAAAACCAGGAGTAAATCTTGCTAAAAAAAGAGGTATCTTATCATTGTGTACATTTTTGAAACCACTTAGCTGAGAGGCTTACATGTGTCCTAAAGACGGAATGTGTGATTAATGATGCCCCAAATAACATGTTACATGTGAATCGGAATCTGAGGACTAAAGACTGTGCAGTAACCATAAAAATAATAGAGCTAGAACATTTGTAAAACAAAGATGGTGAACAGTAAATATTCTATGCAGTAACAGCGTTAATTGACTTTTGTTGTGTCCACCACACGAATCGGAAAAAAACACAATTTTCTTCACGTCCACATATATGGCCAACACTTTCTGAATAAAATCATACAAACATGAACACACAGACTGTGGTTTTTTTCTTGGTTCTGTTTCCAAGAAATAGCAGGAAGAGCTGCTACCATCATTATGGTAATGAATATTAAAATTATACAACGAAGGAAGTCGTTTGTAAAACTGTAACATTATATTTAATGTAGGTACAGGCACGTTCTGGGCATAATTAAATTCTAGAAAAGAATCATATCGTCAGAGACAGATTTAATTTCTTGCATCAAATCTGCCTTTGGCACATGCCTTAGGTAGGTTATATTTAACTTTACATTGGTCCTCAGGATTTTTTGCCAAAAACACATCAAACTCAGCATAAAAATCACACCTAACTGATCTTGGTTGCCTTAAAGAATATTGACTATGTTCCCTCCAATGCCTGTGGTAAGTGCTGTACTTCATTTTAAGTGATTTCCCCTCTAACTCATAAAAATGTTGCCTAAAGCATATATAAAGTTTATGAATAGTTAATTCAGGATTATCAAAATACATCCTTTTGGTGCTGGCAAAGCTGTATTGGGAGTCCTTATGAGGGAACTGGGACCAATGTTCTTCAACATGATGCCAAACTTTTTTTCTATCTTCTTGGTTTGATTATCGTGTTTACCCCTTTTGACTTCAGGAATAGCACCTGGAACATATCAGAACCACCCCAAATAATTTTTACTGAATCCGACTATTGAAGAGAATATTACAGACGTTAAAACAATATTTGTGACACGGGTAAGTCAGTGTTAACATATCATACCTATCTGTATTTATTTTGTACTGATCTCAGCCTCATTTCAGAAATCTGCAGCACAGATCGTAAAAATTCCTAGCGAACTATTTTTAGGAATCCATTGTTTGTGGTATACGTATTCCATCAAATCGCATCCTGAAGTATTTGTCACTACTATCCCAAAATGCAGTAAACAGTTGCTTCTGTTGATCGATTTGTAAACGCTGACAGCATCTAGATAGATTGCAACAAAAAAATGAGCAGAGCTATGTAATACTAAACTTTGTCCATTTGAAGGCATGGCAGAGAAAAATGAACAAATAAAACACAGACCACTTCTTGCAACACGATTCAACTGGCTTGAACTTCTTGGCTGATATTTTCTTTCCTGTACATTTTGCCAGAATTTCGAAGCTTCTTAGCAATATTTAGTTTCCACCCTTCCGAATTGCGTTCTCGTTTTAACCCTACACAGTTACTGTCATTGTCATCAACAATAACTTCTTCTTCCGAAGTAACATATTCATCACTAGCGTCCAGCTTCAACATGTGGCCGCGCTGCGTTTGTGAACAATGAACTAAAGTCATGGGTGCAACAAAAGCGATGCACGCGATCTTCTTTCCAAAGAGCTCCTGTCGTGTAACGACGTCATACGGAACTAATTTCTTTAAAGACGACAGTCAAATGTTTGAAGAATGCAATGCACGCGTTTACGCAATAACAGCGTTAGCCGTTTAACGATCTTGTTGCACCCAGGTACTCAAATGTAAGGACGCCGCTGTCTCATTGTCATAACAATGACGTAGAGCGCGAAAGAAACACATTCGTGCCAGAATAATTTTATTAATGTACGTACCAACCAAACACACTGTCATGTGGTTAGTGTTGCTAACTGACAGTTCTCAAAATAAGTAGCAAGAAAATAAGAACGTTACAATGCCAGTATTTCCATTTACAGAAATGTAACTCTCGATTTTAGAACGGTGTTGCTTGGTAGCTCTAAAGTAAAAAAATTACAAATTCACATTATCGATAGTAATGACCTACTGTTTATAGAAAGGAAAGCTAATTTTAGTAATTTAGTGAATGAGACATTAACATAATTTCGAAAAAAGTCAGTGTCTTTATATCGCAAAACTCATTTAGTGAATCATATTGAATGTTACCCCACACGTAATAAGCTAATACCCAGCCTAACAGATAGCAGAGGCTACAGAAATGTTACAGTCTGATGTCTGTAGTTGTGTTCTGATATCCTCATAATTGGGCGCATCTGGCTCAGGTTAGGTTCCCACACAAGCTTCTGACTGGCCACAATACCTCTCGTATTCTACGGGGTTCAGCAGCTGCAGTTTCAAGAGGACAGTGCGAAGCTGCGTACTGAATGACGGGAAAATTACTTTCTATGTGTCTCCGTACTTGCCCTAATAGCCTGGAAGATGTTTATGAATCACGATTGTGTCAGTTTTGCAACAATTTATTTAGTACTGTACGTAAAGATGTAAAATTTCGATCATTTTTCTACTCATATATTATTACCAGCGAACCTGGCATTGTTTCGCAATTGTTAAATATGTATGGGCACTGGATATACGTCATAACCTCCTCCTCCCCCTCTCAATGTCTATTTCCTCCCCCCCCCCCCTTTGTCCTCTTCTTGACCTTGAGCCTTGTATATTGTCTTTGCAAATTCAGATCCCATAGTAGTATTCTAATCATAAGTTGATAAACCATAACTACAACTTTTCTGTTTTCTGTGAAAACCGACTGCAAGGAAGAGAAAAAAGCAACGCAACGGCGTGTGTATCTAATTGTTTAAATAGCCTAGTAGCTTAGTACTGATTGCGAGAAAGCATACAAAACCGCACATATTCTCAGCAGACCAAAGCACAGCGTTTTCTTTTCACAGTCGGGTTTAAGGGAAAAACTATAAGTTGTTGTTAAAAAAAACATACAGACTGCGTCCATTTCAATATTTATTAGACTGTCCTGTAAAAATTTGAAGAAAGTTGGTCAAGGACTTCTCGAGGTTTCCGGTAACGATGTTAAAAAAATGGCTCTGAGCACTATGGGACTCAACTGCTGAGGTCATTAGTCCCCTAGAACTTAGAACTAGTTAAACCTAACTAACCTAAGGACATCACAAACATCCATGCCCGAGGCAGGATTCAAACCTGCGACCGTAGCGGTCTTGCGGTTCCAGACTGCAGCGCCTTTAACCGCACGGCCACTTCGGCCGGCTTCACGATGTTACCCTTTAGTATTTAAACATGTATTTATAGGTTATAAGCTGGCGCTCAAGTAAGTGGAGGTGGATGAAACTGCTGATTGAATGCAACGTTTTACCGTAATTTCAAAGCCATCGGTGAAGAACTTTTCGGGATTTAAGACTTTTAACAAACGAATATTTGCATTTTTATTTACGTAATAAAATTTGGCCGTGTCCTTAAGAAAAGGTCTGGTTTGGCACGCAACAACGGTTATCGAATGGGTGAGAGGTTGCTCGCTTGTGGTAACAAGCCGCAATGGTCTGGTCCATTTATTGTGGAGAATGTTCTGGTGTGTTCTCTACTACGTCTAAGGATATCAGCATATTAGTGTCACATGGTCCTTAAAAAAATAAATGACGGCGAAGGTTGATTTTTTACGCAAATGAGACGGAGCTGTTAAGGTAAACTTAGCTTTTGTTCTGCAGTTGATGACTTTTTGTAATCCTGCGAAATCATAAACGTTCCCTGAACCTGACAGAACATACAGACTGTCACTTAAAGTTGTGAACTCGCTCCCTATGCGCTGCGAGCACATCAGGAAGAGGTTCAAAACCTAATCCAGTGAGAGGATAAAGGAAGGAGCTCAGACGCACTTATCTTATTTACGCGAGATACGCGACGGTGGCAGCAGAACAACCGTGGTCGGTGCGCAGACGGCAGGGCAGGTCACGCGTGGGGAGACCGGCAGTGGTAGGGGTTGTGGACGGGCGCTGCGAGGGGAATGCCTACCTTTGGAGGGGAAGTGACGTTCCAAACTGAAGCCTACAGTCACATTTTTTTGTAAATATTCAGTGGGACACCTCCACGCCCACAACTCTACTGTGACCATTCAAAATGATCTCTCACCTCTGCTTTGGTTAGTACCTAAAAATAATTTCGTTGAAAATGGAGTGATCTATTTTTGCCTGGCTTGTTAACCATTTGTAACTTTCAGAGAAGTGTCACTAGTAGCGAATTTTTAGTAAAACCTACAAATTTCTCTGGCTGCCATGTTAAAGTTTGCTTCTTTTGCCAAAACACAGCTGAGTTTGTGTAAACTGTGTAGTGTTACCTCACTAACATGTCGTGAAGACAGAATTGCGAGAGAATTCTGAAACAATGTGAGGCGTAGCGCCACATACCGATCCTGCCTTGGAGGCGGTTAAGTGGGAGATGTGTCTCAGAGTTGGACAGTGACAGATGGTGACGCGAGACTGGACGAGCACGTAAAAAAATAGTTCAAATGGCTCTGAGCACTATGGGACTTAACTGCTGTGGTCATCAGTCTCCTAGAACTTAGAACGACTTAAACCTAACTAACCTAAGGACATCACACACATCCATGCTCGAGGCAGGATTCGAACCTGCGGCCGTAGCGGTCGCGCGGTTCCAGACTGTAGCGCCCAGAACCGCTCGGCTACCACGGCCGGCTGGGAGCACGTAATTTATGTATCAGCCGACAGAGGACAATATTGGATAGGGGGACTGTGATTTTAGTTTCGATTGTTCCCACTAGAGTGCACTAAAGTAATATAATGTTTTTCATAAACTGTTCTAGTATTTTCATAAAGTGTTATTATGTCTTTTTGTGTATGTAAAATGTTATAAATGTGTTTTAGCAGTTGAACGATGCGCGAGTGTTGTTTAAGGTTAATATGAAGATAACTGTTTAACGAGTTATGTAGTAGGATTTAGTGTGGGAACATTTCGAAGAAGTATGGATATGGACAAAGGGGATTTTTGTAGAATAGATTTGTAAAGTAAGTTTATGGTAAAGGGAAAGTTAATTCAGGTTTAAATAACAATAGTAAATAACTTTATGCATGAACAAAACTTCAGCATATTAGATAATTACGTCGGTAAAAAGTGCAGTCGTGAGGTTTACTATTTTGCAATTGGTTATGGATGAAAAGCGCGGACTGACGCGGGAGAATGTTGTTTTGCTATTGGCTGTTGAGTACAGTGACCAATGGTAAAGCAATATTCTTCGCGCGCCTTTCTCTGCTGGTAGAGAAGACTTGGTGTTCTAGAGAAGAGTCGAAGCCTAGCCATGAAACATATCGGACATGTGTAGTAGTAGTTCCGAAGGAAATGATTAGTTGCCGGATCTAGCAGTGTTTCATACATCACAAGTGTTGGAAAGTGAAGGCATAATTATTCCGATGTGTGTGTAGAAATTTCGGAATTTTTAAGTGAATTTTGTGACGTGAAAAGACATATATTCCGCGTGGAGTATTGAGCAGGTCGGTGGCTAAAAACTGTGACTGCATTTGGTACCGACAGACTTAATATTTGGCGAGCATTATCAATCAAAAACAGTCAGTATTTTGTAGCTATTACGTTTTCGGGAAATGCAACACCATAAACTTGCTAACGTGAGTGAAAGGGATTGTGAGTGACTGTGTTAAGGCTAGCACGGGCTTGGCAGTGATACTTGTTCACCTAAATTTCAGAATATATTAACTGGGGACAAAATTTCCAACCTTTCATTTCTTGTGAAAACTTTCTCCCGAAACGTAGATTAATGACCTTAATTGCAGCCTGGTTCACGTCGAAGTACAGTAGGTTTCGCTCGGCTTCCCTACTGATGAAATGCTGAGACAATGTTCGCAGGTAGGTGCAGGTTCGTCGTAAAGGGACAGAAAGAACCGCGCCACCGCAAATGGTTTACGTTTATTTAGTGAGCAAATGAGGCAAAGTAAGGTCAGAATTTTATGAAAATGCACATCCTCACCACAAAATAAATGTCTAATGTCTTCACTTACGTTGTTCCAAAACCTATAACATTTCTCGTTTCACCAGCTAAAAATCGCCCTTTAAAAAATCACATTCCTCCATCGAAAAAGTTTGTAGTTAGTGGAGTAACACGGTAGGAAATGAAGTTTCGCATAATAATCATATGGCAAGATACTCTCCTCTTTGCGTGCTATCATTTGCCAAAATCTCATTTCGGTATCTCAAACCGTTTACGAAATGTGAGGAATGTTGTGCATACTTCACTCTGGCTTTATCACTGGCGTGACGCGATCGCAAATGAGTGTGCTACATCAAATCAATTTTCTCGAGACTGGTGACAGATAGAGACGTCTACCAAAGTCTAAAGGAGAATTCAATATGTTAGCTAAACTTCATATGCAGTAACATATTACGTAATACGCACCAAATGCAAAATCAGATCGACCCCATTTTTCATTGGAAACTTTTTCCGATTTCGTGCAGTGGCTTACTTCCACGTAAATATCACAATAACTGTCACCATTAACGAAATGATGGGCACATCATATTGAAACTGACATATAAAGCTACAAGTAAAGCAGAAATGAAACTTTTTTGCCGAATAGATTCTGTAAAATCGGTTGAGAAAGATTGCAGGCCGTGCGCCTCGATTCTGTGATCGCTGACTGGCCGTAAGGTGGCAGACATTGTCGGCTCCCCTTTCCGAACAAACAAATGAACTCGCCCAGCGCTTTGGACAAAACTTGGTCACTGTGAATGGGCCACAGTATTCTGTGCAAACTCCGCACAATCTTCCTAGAATGCCGATTCTTCGAATTTACCCAGCTGGGCATTGAGGCCAGCAGGGAATCTAAATGCGATACAATTTGTGAGAAGATAGGTGGTAAGATGCATCATACATGATCGTCGAATGCTTTCAAAGACCCCTGCCTCAGGAGCGGTAGTAGCAGAACATTTCCTGGTCGTGGTATAGCACGAATATTGCTCGGCGGCAGGGGACCCGTACCAAGTAAGATTGATGCAGGGAATGGACAGATCCGAAGAAGAGAAGCACGTTTTACTACAGATTCATTTAGCGAGCATAAAAGCGTCACGAGATGATCAAGCAACTCCAGTGGTGGATGTTACAAGAGAGCGTTCGTTACCATTGTGTGGTTTACTGTTAAAGTTCCGAGAGCCAACAAATCTATTGGACCCTCCTACATATATCTCGCCAAGAGACCATCAAGATAAAATCAGAGAGATTCGAGCCCGAGCCCACACAGACGCTTACCAGCAGTCGTTCTTCCAACGAACTATTCGCAACTGGAACGGGGGAAATGACAGTAGTGCCCAAAGTACCCTCCGCCACCCATCGCAAGTTGGTCTACAGAGTATAGATGTAGCTACCGATGCAAACGTATCATTAGGTGGAGATTTCATCTCACCAGTTATAGACTGGCAGACTCAAGCTTCACAGGTAGTAGACACAGGGACTCATGTGAAGTTGTTGTACAAGCTTTATCCGTAAATTACCTTCAGTAGTTATTCAGAGAACCAATAGGTGAAAATAAAATATTAGATCTCGTGATCAGCAACAGGCCCGAACTTTTCGACTCAGAGTAGGTCAGGGAATCATTCAGTATACACTGAAGCGCCAAAGAAACTGGTGCAGGCATGCGTATTGAGATACGGAGATAGGTAAGCCGGCAGAATATGGCGCTACAGTCGGCAACGTCTAAATAAGACGGCAAGTGTCTGGCGCAGTTGTTAGATCGGTTATTGCTGCTACAATGGCAGGTTATCAAGATTTAAGTGAGTTTGAACGTGATGTTATAGTCGGCGCAGGGCGAGCATCCCCGAGGTGCGCTGAAGTCCGGATTTTCTCGTACGACCATTTCACGAGTGTACCGTGAATATCAGGAATCCGATAAAACATCAAATCTCCGACATCGCTGCGGCCGGAAAAAGATCCTGGAAGAACGGGCCCAACGACGACTGAAAAGAAGCATACAACGTGACAGAAGTGCAATTCCTCCGCAGATTGCTGCAGATTTCAATGCTGGGTCATCTACAAGTATCAGCGAGCGAACCATTCAACGAAACATCGTCGATTTGGGCTTTCGGAGCCGAAAGTGCACTCGTGTACCTATGATGACTGCACGATATGACGATTTACGCCTCGCCTGGGCCCGTCAACACCGACCTTCGACTGTTGATGACTGGAAACATGTAACTTGGTCGGAAGAGTCTCGTTTCAAATACTATCGAGCGGATGGAAGTGCACAGGTATGGAGACAATCTCATTAACCCATGGACCCTGTGTGTCAGCAGGCGCTGTTTAAACTGGTGGAGGCTCTGCAATGGTGCGGGGCGTGTGCAGTTTGATATGGAACCCCTGATAAGCCTAGATACGCCTTTGACAGGTGACACGTACGTAAGCGTCCTGTCTGAGCACCTAAGTCCATTCATATCCATTGTGCATTCCGACGGACTTGGGCAAATCCAGCAGGACAATGCGACACCCCACACGTCCAGAATTGCTACGGAATGTCTCCGGGAACACTCTTCTGAGTTCAAACACTTTCACTGACCACCAAACTTCCCAGATCTGAACATTATTGAGCATATCTGGGATTCCTTGCAAAGTGCTGTTCAGAAGAGATCTCGACCCCGTCGTATTCTTACGGATTTATGGACAGCCCTGCAGGATTCATGGCGTCATTTCTCTCCAACATTACTTCAGACATTAGTCGAGTCTATGCCACGTCATGTTGTGGCACTTCTGCGCGCTCGCGATGTCCCTACACGACGTTAGGCAGGTGAACCTGTTTCTCTGGCTCTTCATTGTAAGGCCGCTATGGAATCACTCAACACAGTTGTAAAGATGGATATAAAGAAACGTACGGTAACAAAATATTTCAGCTTATCAAGAGCAAGAAGACACAGATTTCAGATTACATAAGCGATCAACATGAAAGTTTCATCCCCAGCATAGACAATGTTGGGCAATAACGCACAAGGTTCACGAGAACTGTACAAAATGCTTTAGACCCGTAAGTGCCGATCAAAGTACTGAGGGATGAAAAATACCCACCGTGATGCGACAGCCGTGTCAGAAAGCTGCTACGAATGCAGTGAGACTTCTATTACAAATTTAAACGAAGCCAAAACCTCACAGAAGAAAACTGAATGAAGCCAAATTAGCATACAGTGAGACACGCTTAAGACGTTCGAAGAATTTTAAGGTAATATATTGACCGAAACGCCCAAGAAATTTTCATTTCGCGTTAAATCAGTAAACGGATCGAATATACCTGTACAAGCACTTTCTAAACATAATGGCACTGAAAGGGAGAAAATACAGAGAAGGCCGAAATACGAAACTTCTTCTATAAGTGTTTCACAGAGGAAGATCACATTCTAGTTCCTCCTTTAAATCGTCGCTCGAACGACGAAATGACAGATATCGAAGTAAGTAGCCACAGTGGATTTGTAACCCCTCTGACTGTTGATCTGTCCCCTTTGAAGTGTACCTCAACCGCAATTTTTAGGGACCGTTCAGAACCATTCGACGAAATTTGAACGTGATTCGAAGCAGCTAAGGATGTTTACCCTTCTTCATTCTTCCTGTTTCGCGCCCTTCTGTGGCATGATCACAGAGGAAGAAGTCATGCGACATTGACCCATACAAGAAAAAATGCCAAAGAGTCCTTCCAAGATTTCCCCCCCCCCCCACCTCCCACCCCCCAATTTGGCTACAGCCTGTGCCACCTGCGCACCTTTGTTGCGCACTTCAAGGTCTACCTGTACAGAGAAAACTCTTGACTGATTCCTAGACTCCCAGAGGCAGGCAAATTCTTTCATACCCTACAGCTAACCGGCAGTGCACTATTGCTTTAGCACCCAGTCGTGGGCATGCAGAATCTGAGAGGTGTCGAACGGGTTGCCTGTCCACATGTGCCTAAGAATCGGTCAAGGATTGTCTCTCTGCACATACATTTTTAAAGTGCTCGTCAATGGTACACAGGCGCCATTGAGGATGAGCCACAACTGGGGGTCTTAGAGGGACCCGTTTCCATTGTATTCCCCCACATGTCAGTGTCAAACCTTCCACTGGTCACACCACAGGAGGGTGCAAAACGAGCCGCGTGGGGTAATGCGCGGGCTTAGGGGTCTTGCCATGGTCCGCGCGACTCCCCCCTTCGGAGGTTCGAATCCTCCCTCGGGAATGGGTGTATGTGTTGTCCTTAGCGTAAGTTAATTTAAGTTGGATTAAGTAGTGTGTACGCCTAGAGACCGATGACCTCAGCAGTTTGGTCCCATAGGAACCTACTACCATCGCAAAACAGGAGAGGAGGAAAAGCATAAATACCCTTTGTTGCTTCAGATAGCGTTCCAGTTTTGACGAATAGTTTTGAACGGTCCCCAGTGGTTCCACCCTGTATACCAGATCAGAAATTGCGGTCCTGCTGCACTCCAAAGGGGTCAGATCACGTTCATGTGGTTGCAGCCACGCAATGTCCTTAGAGAAGCGTTGAATCATGCGGGCGGTGTCGGCGGTGTCAGATGTCGTTAAGAACGTAGTTCTGTTGAACATCTAACTGCAAAACTGTCGTCTTCGACCGGGAAATGAGTGTAAATGAACGTCCCAAGGGAAGGGATGGTTTCATTGACATTGTTTATGCCACCTCATGAGGCCTTTTCGCATCGATTTTGAGTGGTGGTGTGCCCGAAATATTTCCTCGGCCACCACCGGTAAGAAAACTGCGTGACTCAACCACGGGCGTCGCGGTTCTGACCTCCATTGCAGAGGCGTCAAATGAAGGGGTGAGATTAGGTTAAAAGGGGGGGCAGGAGTGATGACCTCTCCATGGTGTGACACTTCCACAGTGGCGTTGGGCGGAAGTGTGATGAAATTTGATGCCAACGTGACCTCATTATCCCACTTTACACTTGACATGTACCATTGAGCTTGCGCTTTTTTGTGCACGCGTTGACACCCTGCTGTTTGAAGCTTCACCGCACCAGATGGTGACAGTGCAGGACGCCACGCTTTTGCAGCATTATAAAGATTTTGGGCACTGTTGAGCCAAATTTTGCCCTGGAGAAAAATGACGGGATTTTAAAAACGTGACCCTTTAATTTTTTCGCACAGTATATACAGACCTAGTGAATAACGTCGGAAGTTCCATGAAGCTTTTCGCGGGTGATGCTGTTGTATACAGGGAGTCGCAACCCTAGGAAACTGTAGGGAGACTTGCAGAGGATTGACGCTTGGTGCAGGGACTGCCAGTTGGCCCTCAACGTAACTAAATGTGACGTACTGCGCTTAAGGAGACAGAAAGACCCATTATTGTATGATTACACGATTGCGGAACAATCACTGGAAGCAGTTGCACCCTTAAAATACTTACGAGTATGCGTACGGAGTGAATTGAAGTTGAAGAACCACATAAAACGAATCGCCAGTGAGGCAGTTGCCAGGCTAAGATACAATGGGAAAATCCTGAAGAAATGCAGTCCACCGACACAGGAGGTAGCTTATCAACCCTCGTCCAAACGTTACTTGTATACTGCCCGTCAGTCTGGGACATGCACCAGACAGGACTGACAGAGGAAACAGAAGAAATTCAAACAAGAACTGCGCGTTTCATTACAAGTTCATTTAATAAGCGCCAAAGTGTCCATGGAGATGTGCTCAGTCAGCTGCAGTGACTGGCGCTGCAAGAGAGGCGTTCTGCATCATGGCGTGGTTTACTGTTAAACTTTCTAGACGGATAAACCAATACACTGCGTCCTCCGACGTATATCTTCTGGAAAGGCCATGAAGGTAAAATATAGAGATTCGAGCTGGCATGAGGGCGAACCATTCACCACTGGGACAGTGATAGTGGTGCACGAAGTACTCTCCACACACACACACACACACACACACACACACACACACACTCACACACACACACACATCGTAAGGTGACCTGCGGAGCGTAGATGCAGATATAACTGAGTTAAGGGTTGAGCCCATAACACCGCTCTCAGATAACTGAGTTTCAACTCAGCTTCTGTTGGCCATGGTTGGCTGTTGGATTTCTGAATGGCGACACACGATTTCCTCAAATGACACTATCGTTCTAGAAGCCTTTCCAAGTCTAAAGCGTCTATGATGTATACATGCTGACTGAAGCATGTAACGGGACATCCTCTTCTAGTATTACTTTTCCTCAACAGTACTTGTCAAATGGTTCAAATGGCTCTGGGCACTATGGGACTTAACTTCTGGGGTCATCAGTCCCCTAGAACTTAGAACTAATTAAACCTAACTAACCTAAGGACATCACACACATCCATGCCCGAGGCAGGATTCGAACCTGCGATCGTAGCGGTCGCGCGGTTCCAGACTGTAGCGCCTAGAACCGTTCGGCCACTTCGGCCGGCTGTACTTGTCGATACCAGTACTATTTTTCGACTTTTGGACAGATCAGTATTATCTCAGTTGCCTTTCTGAAAACTTTCATATTGTATTATACACAGTAATCAATATTTCAGCGAGCCGTTGTGACCGAGCGGTTCTGGGCGCTTCAGTCGGGAACGGCGCTGCTGCTACGTTCGTAGGTTCGAATCCTACCTCGGGCATGGATGTGTGTGATGTCCTTAGGTTAGTCAGGTTTAAGTAGTTCTAAGACTAGGGGACTGATGACCTCAGATTTTAAGGCCCATAGTGCTCAGAGCCATTTGAACCATTTTTTGCAATATTTCAAGCTAAAATTTATGGACAGGAATTACCTTATACAAATGTTTTAGTTTCGATGTTACAATCCGTAAATACTAGTTCTGAATGCACAGTTAAAATTATTTTTTTAGAAACATCTGAAATTACGAATTTGTACACTTAAAATTTCTATTGTTAATTACGCAGTCCTATACTGTTTATTATGTTTAGTTCTGGATTCATTTATCAAATAATAATGGAAATTAATAATGCAACGAAAACTATTAGGAATTCATTTGTTAAGAAAAATTGTAAACCCCTTGGAGTATTGTAATTTCCGCAGAATGTGAGAGTCGTAATCTTGCCTCTGATGTGATTGGACGTATTTTTGAACAATAGGTGCGAACAATGTAATTTCGACTTGTTAATGCGAAAAATCAAAATACTGTATGATATACTAAAATGCGAGAAAATCGGTGGAAATATATTTACGTAAAAATGCTGCAACAAAAATCTTCAAATTTATTTAGTGAAAACCGACCGTGAGGACCTGAGGTAAGATTTTCATCTTCAAGAATCAGACCCCTAGACAAGAAGAACTGGAGCCATTCCAATATGACAGACTAAGTAAACTTGGAAGTTTATTGTAATCTTCACTCCTCTCAAATCTTCAAAAAACTTTGCTTATTAATTACTTGGGCTGGACATTGTTAAATATGGAAATAGATGGAAGAAGGAAAGAGGGGGAGAATGCAAGCAACGAATGAAAATTTGTACTAATGTCGGATTCGAACACGGTCTCTTCCTCACTAAGCAGATGTGGTAACAACTACGCCATTCTGGCACAGTGGCTTTGCACAATTGCATGGACTACCCTAGCACGTCTCCCTTCTCGATTCAAATTCCTATTTACACATCAGACCACTAAACTCGAACACCATTGTAGAGGCTCTGAACCGTATTGGAATAGCATCTCTGCATCGAACGAAATGGGGCATCCCGCCTGAAACCCAGGGGGAATACCACATGATGCTGAGGCGTCAGCGGGATTTTGGATCGAGGAGAAGGGTGTGCTAGGGTCCGGTCACTGTGCCTGGGTAGCGTAGTAGATAGCGCATTTGCCTAGTAAGCAACAGACCAAGGTTCGAATACTGGCACTGGTACGAATTTTCATTCATTACTTCAGTCTGCATATAAACAAATTTCCTGTATGCCAGAATGCATGATAGAATTTTGATTTAACGCTGTGGGCATTCGAGCAGGGCAAGGGTGGGGCAGTGGTTACTACACCTGATTCGCATTCAGACGGTTGCAGTTCACATCCTAGTCCATCTGAAACTTGTCGGTGGAGTTAGTATCCTCCCCCCATCTCCTTTCCCCATCCCCTGTACATATAGAAGACAGGCCCAGAATGGAATAAGCCGGCCGGTGTGGCCGAGCGGTTCTAGGCCCTTCAGTCTGGAATCGCGGGACCGTTACGGTCGCAGGTTCGAATCCTGCCTCGGGCGTGGGTGTGTGATGTCCTTAGGTTAGTTAGGTTTAAGTAGTTCTAAGCTCTAGGGGACTGATGACCTCAGAAGTTAACTCCCATAGTGTTCAGATCCATTTGAACCATTTTGAGCCAGAATGCAATCTCTGTTTCAAACTGCAACATTCATGACAAGATTTCAGTACAGACCTACTTGCAGCGAAAAACAAACCCAACGCGTTTTCTGAGTCCATAGCCAGGGCAAACCACAATAAGCTGAGTAAAGGAAGACAGAAAAATTATCCACGAAATACCTGTGGATTACAATTACGAGCAGTTTATAGTGGAACCACGGCACAGTATACGTTATAGGGAAAGCGAACCATAGACTGCATTTTATTGCCACAAAACTTAGAATACGTAACAGGTCTACTAAAGAGACTGTCTACACTAAGTACATCCGTTCTCTTCTGGAGTAATGCTGCGCTACATGGGAGTCTTACCAGATGGGATTGACGGAGTCCACCGAAAAAGTTCAAAGAAGGGCAGCTCATTTATCACGAAATAGGGAAGGAAGTGGATGGATATGATACGCAAGTTGTGGTGGTAATCATTAAATCAAAGGTATTTTTATTCATGGGGAGACCTTTTCAAGAAATCTTAGTCAGCAACTCACTCCTCCGAACGCAAAATATTTTGTTGCACCCCACCTACATAGGGAGAAATGACCGTCGTAATAAAACATGAGAAATCAGAGCTCGTGGGAAAGATTTACGAGGGCGTGCTGTTGTTGTTGTTGTGGTCTTCAGTCCTGAGACTGGTTTGATGCAGCTCTCCATGCTACTCTATCCTGTGCAAGCTTCTTCATCTCCCAGTACCTACTGCAACCTGCATCCTTCTGAATCTGCTTAGTGTATTCATGTCTTGGTCTCCCTCTACGATTTTTACCCTCCACGCTTCCCTCCAATGCTAAATTTGTGATCCCTTGACGCCTCAAAACATGTCCTACCAACCGATCCCTTCTTCTAGTCAAGTTGTGCCACAAACTTCTCTTCTCCCCAATCCTATTCAATACCTCCTCTTTAGTTACGTGATCTACCCAACTTATCTTCAGCATTCTTCTGTAGCACCACATTTCGAAAGCTTCTATTCTCTTCTTGTCCAAACTGGTTATCGTCCATGTTTCACTTCCATACATGGCTACACTCCATATAAATACTTTCAGAAACGACTTCCTGACACTTAAATCTATACTCGATGTTAACAAATTTCTCTTCTTCAGAAACGATTTCCTTGCCATTGCCAGTCTACATTTTATATCCTCTCTACTTCGACCATCATCAGTTACTTTGCTCCCTAAATAGCAAACCTCCTTTACTACTTTAAGTGTCTCATTTTCTAATCTAATTCCCTCAACATCACCCGAATTAATCCGACTACATTCCATTACCCTCGTTTTGCTTTTGTTGATGTTCATCTTATATCCTCCTTTCAAGACACTGTCCATTTCGTTCAACTGCTCTTCCAAGTCCTTTGCTGTCTCTGACAGAATTACAATGTCATCGGCGAACCTCAAAGTTTTTACTTCTTCTCCATGAATTTTAATACCTACTCCGAATTTTTCTTTTGTTTCCTTTACTGCTTGCTCAATATACAGATTGAATAACATCGGGGAGAGGCTACAACCCTGTCTCACTCCTTTCCCAACCACTGCTTCCCTTTCATGCCCCTCGACTCTTATAACTGCCATCTGGTTTCTGTACAAATTGTAAATAGCCTTTCGCTCCCTGTATTTTACCCCTGCCACCTTCAGAATTTGAAAGAGAGTATTCCAGTTAACGTTGTCAAAAGCTTTCTTTAAGTCTACAAGTGCTAGAAACGTAGATTTGCCTTTTCTTAATCTTTCTTCTAAGATAAGTCGTAAGGTTAGTATTGCCTCACTTGTTCCAACATTTCTACGGAATCCAAACTGATCTTCCCCGAGGTCCGCTTCTGCCAGTTTTTCCATTCGTCTGTAAAGAATTCGCGTTAAAGCAAAACCTCCGATCTTTTATTCTGTTCCCAATATCGACTGAGGTATTAACAGGGCCGATCCCAGGAAGTTTGCCGCTCCGTGCATGAATTTCAAGTTGCTCCCCGCCCCCCCCCCCCCCCCGCCTCTGCCGAACCACCCCCACCTCCCCCCATACATTTTCAGACACAATAACCTTTCCTAAAACGTCCTTCATCCATGACGTTTTATTTTCATACATCCCACCTACTGACACGTGTTTTTGACGTGTATACGGCTTTAAGAGCAGAGCCAGGTAGGTATAGGGCAACAGTCAGTGAAACAGAAGTGAAACGTTTACAGTGTAATACATTTTGAGTTACAATCCTGACAGATTACTCTGTAACTGCAATATACTGATATGAAGATGGGCAGCTAGCCTGAAACCGGTCACTGAAAATAAAAAATAGCAATCAAAGACTGAAATGCCATGTTTTTATTCTAAGAACGATCGCGCCAATCCCAATAAGACAATCATGTCTAGTTTTGATAATCCTAAAATTAATTGTGTCGACTAAAGTAATGACACTTGCAGAGTCTACAAAGTGTCGCAGGAGGAATTGCCAATATTCAAGGATATGACAGAAACGATCGTTCAGAGCAACGCCGCCTGGTAAACATGGGTTTTAAAATGTTTACCTTGCGAGCTAGGAGCACTTGTACGGTACAACAGAAGTATTTCATAGTAGCGAAGAGCAACAGGTGTTCATAGGTCTTAAGGTACGCACTTTAAAGCCCATGATTACTAGACGTCATTGCTCTGAACGGTCGTTTCTTTCATGTCCCTGAATATTGCCAATTCCTGCTGACACACATATCCGTAAGTAAAATCTGTTCACTTTTTTCTCGTTCCCTGAGGAGAAGGGATCGTGCGGCGTGAGACCTGAAGCAGGCAGCATAGCTCAGTACTGCATCGTAGGCGGTGTTGGTGGCGCTTCTTGCTGTACCGAGCAGAAGGTAATAGGGCAGTGGGTGACTTACAGATAGGCTTCATTTGTTGAAAAAAGTTTATAGATTGCCAGTTCATACTTAGTATATACAGGAAAAACTGTTGTGGTTGGAAATCGAGAAAGGGTACTTTCCGGTATGCCACGACCACGATTTATGGCTCAAAACAAGCAGTTCTGAAAGCACCTTTATTTATTGCAGCGAAAAGTAACAGTTAAAACCTAAATAAATTCGTTGAAATACGACGAAAGTGGATTAATAGTTCGTGCAGTGCAGTTTAGTTGTATCAGCTCCGAAGAAAGGTTTAGCCCTTTTTTTTTTAATTTATCGGCTTTCGGAACGTGTCCGTACAGTGATATCAGCACTGGAAATGTATTACAGTTTGTTTCGACGATTCAGAATATACATTAGTTTAAGTCGTGCCCTGGTATGCGGTTGCATAGGATTAACAACGGACAGATTCCGATGTAAAACGAACTTTACATCCACCGACACAAAACAAACATTACACCCACAGTATACTAGAAAGAGTAAACTAGACGAAAATACAACACAAGGCTACAATAATCCTACTAGTAACGAAATAAGAAATAATAAGTCGCAGTTGTTACAAATTTGGGAAATCCCCAATTCAGTCCATATTAATGACTACCTATCTAAATTAGCAGTAAAATGGCCTTTTGTATGTCCTGCAAGAATTCAAAAGCTGCGGACAGCGACTTGAATATTTGGTTCAAATGGTTCAAATGGCGCTGAGCACTATGGAACTTAACATCTGAGGTCATCAGTCCCCTAGAACTTAGAACTACTTAAACCTAACTAACCTAAAGACATCACAGTCCACCACGGCCGGCGAATATTTGGTGGTGCTGGTGGTGATGGTATACATAGGACGCTCAACAGCTGAATCATCAGCGCCCATACTCCACTAACGGAATACGATAGTGGTTATTAGTTGTTAACAGCATGCAACGAAATGTAAATTGGAAAATGGAATCTGCAGTCATCCTACGACTCTCTCATTCACACCGTCACACAAAAGAGCAAAAGGGAATTGAATATTTGTGCAGGTTTGTAAGTGTCATGTAGACAGAACATGGAATAGTATACATATGTTAAGTATTGCAGCTAATATGATCTTAATACCTGCTGTTTAAAATTTCAATATCGAGAAAGAAAAAAAGGAACGCGGGAAAACTCAAGAAGATGTTACAGACGACAAAGCAGAAAAATTAATTTACGGGAAAGTAGCAAGAAGAACAGCAATGTAAATCCTGTTAATGGCAGATCCGAAGGAGAGGGAGAGGCGGGGGGATGACTACATCAGTGCCTGGATTGAAAAGACTCTGCTATGTGATGGGGCAGTGCACATTTTACTTATTCTTTATTTATTTATTACGAACCATGAGGCGATACTGCACCAGGTGCTTTAGGCCATAATATGCTCACATTTATCTTCATTTCTTAATCATAAAGTTTTTCGCTTTTGTAGACCTCTTCAAACTGACGTGCGTGCATTTCAGTATTGTGCAGGTGCATGGTAGAAATTCAATTGGCAACGCCGATACTAACAAGATTTGTTACTTTGAAGAACGCAAAGAAGGTTTTTGTCGCCTGTTTCACAATACCGTAGATAATTTCCAGTAAGCCTCTAGAATTTATTAATGATTTGTATTTCCAACTTCTGTTTGCACTTCTTCGTTTATGCAAGACTTTCATTGTTTTCTACAATTCGTCCTTTTGGACCATATTAGCTTTCAACTTTTAACCGCCCCCTGAGCTCTGCGGCCATGGGTGCTGGCACGGTTCGCTCCCCCCCGCCAACCACCAGCCCGCACCATAGTCGACCACGGGATTTGCATGTCACGCGCAGTACTCATTACGCAGTCAACTTACCCGCTTCGCTTAAGCCAGCTGCAACCCTCTGCCGCTAGAGGGCTCCGAATAAGCGTGTAACATAGCGGTGTGTAACGAAACTACACTACTGGCCATTAAAATTGCTACACCACGAAGATGACGTGCTACAGACGCGAAATTTAACCTACAGGAAGAAGATGCTGTGATATGCAAATTATTAGCTTTCAGAGCATTCACACAAGGTTGGCGCCGGCGGCGACACCTACAGCGTGCTGACATGAGGAACGTTTCCAACCGATTTCTCATGCACAAACAGCAGTTGACCGGCGGAGCCTGGTGAAACGTTGTTGTGATCCCTCGTGTAAGGAGGAGAAATGCGTACCATCACGTTTCCGACTTTGATAGGATTGTAGCCTATCGCGATTGCGGTTATTCGTATCGCAACATTGCTGCTCCGCTGGTCGAGATCCAATGGCTTATAGCACCATATGGAATCGGTGGCTTCAGGAGGGTAACACGGAACGCCGTGCTAGATCCCAACGGCCTCATATCACTAGCAGTTGAGATGACAGGCATCTCATCCGCATGGCTGTAACGGATCGTGCAGCTACGTCTCGATCCCTGAGTCAACAGATGGCGACGTTGCAAGACAACAACCATCTGCACGAACAGTTCGACGACGTTTGCAGCAGCATGGACTGTCAGCTCGAAGACCATGGCTGCGGTTACCCTTGACGTTGCATCGCAGACAAGAGCGCCTGCGATGGTGTACTCAACGACGAACCTGGGTGCAAGAATGGCAAAACGTCATTTTTTCGGATGAATCCAAGTTCTGTTTACAGCATCATGATGGTCGCACCCGTATTTGGTGACAGCGGTGAACGCACATTGGAAGCGTATATTCTTCATCGCCATACTGGCGTTTCACCCGGCGTGATTGTATGGGCTGTCATTGGTTACACGTATCGGTCACCTGTTGTTCGCATTGACGGCACTTTGAACAGTGGACATTACATTTCAGACGTGTTACGACTCGTGGCTCTACCCTTCATTCGATCCCTGAGGAACCCTACATTTCGGGAGGATAATGCACGACCGCATGTTGCAGGTCCTGGACGGGTCTTTCTGGATACAGAAAATGTTCGACTGCTGCCCTGGCCAGCACATTCTCCAGATCTCTCACGAACTGAAAACGTCTGGTCATTGGTGGCCGAGCAACCGGCTCGTCACAATAGGCCAGTCACTACTTTTGATGAACTGTGGTATCGTGTTGAAGCTGCATGGGCAGCTGTACCTGTACACGCCATCCAAGCTCCGTCTGACTCAATGCCAAGGCGTATCAAGGCCGTTATTACGGCCAGAGGTGGTTGTTCTGGCTACTGATTTCTCAGGATCTATGCACCCAAATTGCGTGAAAATGTAATCATATGTCAGTTCTAGTCTAATATATTTGTCCAATGAATACCCGTTTATCATCTGCATTTCTTCTTGGTGTTGCAATTAGTGTATTTGTAAAATCTTTAAGAGTTTTCACATAAAACATTCGGCGACATCACTTTTCAGCACGCCTTTCTACGTGATTGCTTTCCCCAGCGTTACTCGAGACTACACAGTCGAAAGATAATATGAAAGTGATTGTATGAAGCCCCTGCCAGACACTTAAGTGTGTCAGAGTTGTCACGCAGATGTAGTTGAAGAAAAATCTGACTTTCAAAATGTAAGCGGAAATGACCGGAGGGGAAAAAAGGCTCACAGATTTCCCCTCATTTACACACTCGTACTATTGCCGTTCTTCTCAAACGTTTGGGCGTATGTTTTTCAGAAGCAAAATTATTTTTTCCGAATTACTATTTTTGGACGTAACGCAAAGTATTGTTTTATTCACTGATGTGAACAAAAAACATTATTAATATCTCATTATTATTTCTTTCCTTTCTCAGACGTTATGTATGGTTAAAAATGGAAAGTAACGCGGACCGTGATCAAGCGCGACTTCCTTTTAACTGTGCAGTATATGTTACATTGCATTTAGGAACTTTCGGGTAATTGAACATGTATCAATAATTACAGATTTCTGTAGTTGTATATATACGTTTGGATGTAGCTGTATTGCGTTGATGTACTGGTGGATATTGTGTGGTATGACTCCTGTAGTTGATAGAATAATTGGTACAATGTCAACTTTATCCTGATGCCACATGTCCTTGACTTCCTCAGCCAGTTGGATGTATTTTTCAATTTTGTCTCCTGTTTTCTTGTGTATTTTTGTTGTATTGGGTATGGATATTTCTATTAGTTGTGTTAATTTCTTCTTTTTATTGGTGAGTATATGTCAGGTTTGTTATGTGGTGTTGTTTTATCTGTTATAATGGTTCTGTTCCAGTATAATTTGTATTCATCATTCTCCAGTACATTTTGTGGTGCGTACTTGTATGTGGGAACGTGTTGTTTTATTAGTTTATGTTGTATGGCAAGTTGTTGATGTATTATTTTTGCTTCATTGTCATGTCTTCTGGGGTATTCTGTATTTGCTAGTATTGTACATTCGCTTGTGATGTGATCTACTGTTTCTATTTGTTGTTTGCAAAGTGTGCATTTATCTGTTGTGGTATTGGGATCTTTAATAATATGCTTGCTGTAATATCTGGTGTTTATTGTTTGATCCTGTATTGCAATCATGAATCCTTCCGTCTCACTGTATACAGTATATTGCCTTTTCTTAGCCATGTGTTGGATGCGTCTTGATCGATGTGTGGCTGTGTTAGATGATATGGGTGCTTGCCATGTAGTGTTTTCTTTTTCCAATTTACTTTCTTTGTATCTGTTGATGTTATGTGATCTGAAGGGTTGTAGAAGTAGTTATGAAATTGCAGTGGTGTAGCCGATGTATTTATATGAGTGATTGCTTTGTGTATTTTGCTAGTTTCTGCTCGTTCTAGAAAGAATTTTCTTAAATTGTCTACCTGTCCATAATGTAGGTTTTTTATGTCGATGAATCCCCTTCCTCCATCCTTTCTGCTTAATGTGAATCTTTCTGTTGCTGAATGTATGTGATGTATTCTATATTTGTGGCATTGTGAGCGTGTAAGTGTATTGAGTGCTTCTAGGTCTGTGTTACTCCATTTCACTACTCCAAATGAGTAGGTCGATATTGGTATAGCATAAGTATTTATAGCTTTTGTCTTGTTTCTTGCTGTCAATTCTGTTTTCAGTATTTTTGTTAGTCTTTGTCTATATTTTTCTTTTAGTTCTTCTTTAATATTTGTATTATCTATTCTTATTTTTTGTCTGTATCCTAGATATTTATAGGCATCTGTTTTTTCCATCGCTTCTGTGGAGTCACTGTGGTAATTCAATATGTAATCTTCTTGTTTAGTGTGTTTTCCCTTCACTATGCTATTTTTCTTACATTTGTCTGTTCCAAAAGCCATATTTATATCATTGCTGAATACTTCTGTTATCTTTAGTAATTGGTTGAGTTGTTGATTGGTTGCTGCCAGTAGTTTTAGATCATCCATGTATAGCAGATGTGTGATTTTGTGTTGGTATGTTCCAGTAATATTGTATCCATAATTTGTATTATTTAGCATGTTGGATAGTGGGTTCAGAGCAAGGCAGAACCAGAAAGGACTTAATGAGTCTCCTTGGTATATTCCACGCTTAATCTGTATTGGCTGTGATGTGATATTATTTGAATTTGTTTGGATATTAAGTGTGGTTTTCCAGTTTTTCATTACTATGTTTAGGAACATTTCAATTTAGGATCTATTTTGTATATTTCCAATATTTGTAGTAACCATGAGTGGGGTACACTATCAAAAGCTTTTTGGTAATCAATGTATGCGTAGTGTAGCGACCTTTGTTTAGTTTTAGCTTGATAAGTCACCTCTGCATCTATTATCAGTTGCTCTTTACATCCTCGTGCTCCTTTGCAACAGCCTTTTTGTTCTTCATTTCTAATTTTGTTCTGTGTTGTGTGTGTTGTATATTGTTGGTAGGCATGTTATGGGGCGATATTTCGCTGGGTTTGCTGTGTCTGCTTGATCTTTAGGTTTCAGATAAGTTATTCCATGTGTAAGTGTATCAGGCAATGTGTATGGGTCTGCAATGTAACTGTTAAGGGGCTGTGGAACGCCCTATACTTGCAATGTTAAAATAACGCTTATAAATTACATCTTTCCTCACAAAGTATTTGAGGTACGAAGTTGAACTTTTTACAGATTATTTATTGGAATATGGGCTACAACTTAACACAGAGATTTTACAAAATTTTAGTTCAGTTATTAAAGATGATTTTTTTTTCAATTGTAATGAAAATTCACAACATTTTTTTGCAATTTTTTATTTATATATTCAAAAATATACAGTTTTTTTGGAAAAAGGCTGTGTTAAATTATTCAGAAGGTACTGTGTAACATTTACTGAAAGTTTGAAACAAATATGTTTGGAAGATCCTTAGAAAACATGTAATTAGTATGAGAAAATAAAAGTTTTGGGAATCGAGCGACAAAGATTGGATTAACTTTTTAGTGCATTCCAGGTCCATAGGATGGATTATCTTCATCCTCTGAAAATTCCTCCTCCAGCTTCCTCTTGTTCCTCCTCCTGTTTACTCTTGCTTGTATTTCTAGACTCTTTACAGCCCTGTCTGCAGCCCGAAGGCATTCCTTGTCTAAAGCAAGCATCGCTCGTTGTTGTGTTCGTAGATTTTGCTACCATTTTCTTCAGTTGCAGTTACTGCAACACTGTTCCAGAAGGTGGTCATGTATGAACACTTATCACATTTCAGTTGTATTTCACTAGCAAGTCCTACGTGCTTTATTATGGAGAGTTCCAGACCAACTTCACTACAATGAATACATCTTACACAGTTTGAAAAAATTCCTTTGAGAACCGACATATCAAATATTTCATTCACATCCGATTCGCCCACAAAACATTCATAGTTTTCACTCATTGAAACAAGCTTCTTCTGTGAAGTATTTTCTTTCTTACTTTGACTGCTATGGGCAGGTGTACTTGAGAGGTTTGGTTCACTCACTTGGTTATCGCCTTTATTGTTTACAGTAATAACACATACCTTTGGCTTTCCAACATTTCTCCTTTTCTTAAAAGCCTTCAGAGGATTTCTAATAACTTTACTTTTACTCATTATTATACTTCAACAAAACAGAGACTCAAGAAACAGAATTAATTACGAATATTTTCAAGAGAACGACAGAGTAAATAAACATGAAACAATCGACAATCACACCAGCGATATATATTGAACCATCACAGGTTAGCCACAACACATACTTTATCTCACATCACTAAAATGTACCTGATGAACACGGACGTTAATAATAACACCATTTGACAGCAGTTTAACAGCGCCACGGTGGGTCACGCCCATGTAGAACACATTTCAAAAAAAAATTAAAAATAGTTGTAGTCTTCGGAATTGAATAAATTATATATCTATTAAAAGGTAATAGTCTGCAGATTCAGAAAACGCAAAAAGTAAAAATTGAACTTTTCATGATTTTGAGCCTTTCCGGAGCCCCTTAAATAATTTAGTTAGATGTGAATGTGTTGAGGTGAACTTCTTTAGCCAGAAATTTTCTATTTTATCTTTTCCAGGTGCTTTCTAACTGTGCGTAGAATTAATTGCTCGGGTGACTTCATGTTGCAAAATTGTCATTATTATTATTATTATTATTATCGTACCTCTTCAGGGGACACCGCCTTAACGAAGCACTGTCCGTGCGGGCGAGGAGGTTTGCGTGCCCTGGATCCAGAGGCTTATGCCGGCGGTAGCTTAGCTACCACAAGGGTCACCCAAGCTGGACAGGCCGAAGGGGAGGAACCAGACAGAGTGTGTCCCACAACGTCCTATCTATCCCCATTTTCCTATACTCATCCTGTCCTAGCCTTGTCTTTTCACCTACCATCCCTCGTTATAAGTCATCGGTGTAGGAGGCGGGTAACGTCGATAGGCAAATACTCACGGCTCCTGTATCGATGAGGCAAGGCATCTGTGATATGCCTTAAGGGCGTATGTCAGGATACTCCTACTGGCATGCGGTCATTCACTGCGTCCTCTGCCTCTCGGCAGTCGTATAGGCCTTGCGATCCACTTTCAACCTAGGTTAAGGACGAGAGAGTGGAACTGCACCTGCGCAACTGCTTGTCCACTTAAATATAGTCACGCGCAGATGACTCCGGCAAAGTGTCATGTTTAGGGGGTTCAAATACAGGCAACTGCAGTATTAAGCTGAACAACAAATATTTGGAAAACGTGTCACACTTTAAATATCTAGGTGGCCAACTCAGAAGCTACTACAGCCTGACAACAGAAATTGCAGCCCGTATACCCAATGCAGCCTCAGTTTTCGGCAAACTGAATCACCGAGTATGGAAATACTCAGATACAAACTAAAATTGCGGTCTACAAAGCAGTAATATTACGAACTTAACTCTACGGCTTGGAAACGTTATAAAGCTGAGATTAGGAGGCTAGACACGTTTCATCTTCGCTGCCTGAGATCCATTCTCCGCATGAAATGGGAAGACCGTGTTCCAAACACGGAGATTTTGCGTTGCGTGAAACTGCCTGGCATTGAAGCTCTCTTAATGAAACACCAACTGAGATGGAGTGGCTATATCATACGCATGGACGACAGTAGACTTCCCAAAGCGATGTTCTACTCAGAGCTCTCGTGTGGAAAGCGGCGGCAAGGTGGCCAACACCTGCGATATAAAGACACCATCAAACGCCACCTCACAGCCTGTGGCATTCGGAGCAAACGTTGGGAGCAGCTCAACTGTACACAATAGTGTGGAACAATTCGAGCATATCCGCCTAAAGAACCTGGACGATAAACGAAAGCTCCGCAAATCTAAGCCCAAACCTAATTACATCTATACGAATAACTCTACTGGGCAACTGTATTGCACTGCGTGCGACCGGATCTTCAGAGCAAAAGCTCGGTTTTGCGAGCACCATCCGAGCCCGCCACAATATGGACTGCACGAATGACGGAGTCGCTGTCGCCGGACATGGCGAGGAGGACATCATCATCATCATTATCGTACACATTTGTGGCGCGTCAAATGTGGGAATGACGGCAAGAGTAGGAGGGGAGGGAGACAATGCCAATTACAAACCGTGACAATTTTCCCCTCCGCCGCGGAACCGAGACTCGACCTGCTCATCAGCATATACGCTATTCAGCGGCAAACATGCTTCTAAATGCATAAATCCTCTTCTGTTGTTCTTATCCTGTTAAAGTTTTCACAGCTTCGCCCGCTGCTGCTAGCGAGAGTAGCAGCTCCTTCCACCTAGCGGCAACCGTTTGAACTACCAGCCGATGCCTTCGCCTCGTATCGGGCTAGCCTTTCATTTCCGTCGCTTCCGCTTTTATTTGGCAAATGTTTGAACGCTTTCGTTCGTCTTCTTATTTATTCATCGCATGATAACTCGTTCACAAATTTCAGGGAACTATCACGTGCTCCGATACACGACCAGCATGGAGAAGAAAACGTCAACCGTGAGAAACCCAACTCTTCACGAAATCCGTGATGAATCGAGGTAACTATAGCCGGATTAAAATTGCTTGATAGTTGACGTCTGTCACTTGCAGTTACAATGTTGCCACATCGGCTACCCGCTACCACTCGCTTATAGGTGACACACAAACACGGTGGGTCACTCCACAAATGTTGTTAACTTGTAACGCGGAGTAACGTTGGAAGCGGCCGCCGCGAGGTATGACGTAAATGAGAGATGGGACAGCTGATTTTAAATGAGCAATGACTTAACTGCGGCAGACGACGGGTTTTGTAGCTCTGAATTTAAACTCATGTCCTAACCTAACCACAACCACGTGATGTGCAATGCATCCGAGAAGACGGCGGTCAACAGTCAGTGGCAGAACTAAAAAAAATGGTTCAAATGGCTCTGAGCACTATAGGACTTAACTTCTGAGGTCATCAGTATCCTAGAACTTAGAACCACTTAAACGTAACTAACCCAAAGACATCACAAACATCCATGCCCGAAGCAGGATTCGAACCTGCGACCTGAGCGGTCGCGCAGTTCCAGACTCTACCGCGTAGCGTAGAACCAAAGCCGCGATGGCTTTGTTCACTCAAGACAGTTTCAGCACCAAAAAAAAAATTGTAATTTCTCGCTATCATTCATTTCTTACCTGAAAGTATTCTTACACTGACTACATGAACTGCCGTTGTATCAAGCGATGAGCAGTCCTGGTTGGCACTTGGTTGCACATTATAGACGATACTGGCACATTCCAAATGAAAAATGATAGGAAGAAAAATAGGGGCAAATAAAACAGTCAATACAATAATGAAAAGGAGGTGACAAAGTATCAGAAATTTAAAAACAAAATTACATTAAAATCAATTAATTGAATAAAAATAATAATGAAAGTCTTTTGATTACATTTAGAAAAAAATTGATGTTTCAAAAGTTTTGAACCTACAACTTTCTACACGACAGAACAATACGCTGACTTATGGTTCCCAGATGTCCCAGTTTTCCGGGACAGTCCCGGTTTCGGATTTTAAAAAATTGCTTTCGGGACGCCAGTTTCGTCTCAGTTTTGTGACGCCAAAGAAATACTCTCATACTGGCTATTTCTTCCCAAATGCTGGCGTGGATTTGTACTTTAACTGTCACTGTTAAGCAAAGTAATGATTTTTGTTTCATTGTTGCACCTGCCAGTGTCTATATAGGGATTTTATTGCGCGTAATGCATCTTTCTGTTATTGATTTTTGTCTTGGGATTCAGTTCAGTTAAGACGTTGCAGCTACGTGTTCTCTGTCCGAGGCTAATTGTGCTTAGTTTATATTTGCGTATGTGTGAAGTGAGCTCCAATGCCAAAGCGAAAGTGTTCCTTTCAAGACAAATATACAGAAGAATGGTCTTCCATTCAACGAGGAAGACATGACTGTGTAGTGGAATTTGGAATATGTAAATCATACGTTTCCATTTCACATGGAGGACGGGCAGATATTACACTACTGGCCATTAAAATTGCTACACCAAGAAGAAATGCAGATGAAAAACGGGTATTCATTGGACAAATATATTATACTGAAAGTGACTGTGATTACATTTTCACGCAATTTGGGTGCATATATCCTGAGAAATCACTACCCAGAACAACCATCTCTGGCCGTAATAACAGCCTTGATACGTCTGGGCATTGAGTCAAACAGAGCTTGGATGGCGTGTACAGCTACAGCTGCCCATGCAGCTTCAACACGATACCACAGTTCATCAAGAGTAGTGACTGGCCTATTGTGACAAGCCAGTTGCTCGGCCACCATTGACCAGACGTTTTCAATTGGTGAGAGATCTGGAGAATGTGCTGGCCAGGGCAGCAGTCCAACATTTACTGTATCCAGAAAGGCCCGTACAGGACCTGCAACACGCGATCGTGCATTATCCTGCTGAAATGTACGGTTTCGCAGGGATCGAATGAAGGGTAGAGCCACGGGTCGTAACACATCTGAAATGTAACGTGCATTGTTCAAAATGCCGTCAATGCCAACAAGAGGTGACCGAGACGTGTAACCAATGGCACCCCATACCATCACGCCGGGTGATACGCCAGTATGGCGATGACGAATACACAATATGCGTTCACCGCGATGCCGCCAACATGCGACCATCATGATACTGTAAACAGAACCTGGATTCATCCGAAAAAATGACGTTTTGCCATTCGTGCTCCCAGGTTCGTCGTTGAGTACACCATCGCAGGCGCTCCTGCCTGTGATGCAGCGTTAAGGGTAACCGCAGCCATGGTCTCCGAGCTGATAGTCCATGCTGCTGTAAACGTCGTCGAACTGTTCGTGCAGATGGTTGTTGTCTAGCAAACTTCCCCATCTGTTGACTCAGGGATCCAGACGTGGCTGCACGATCTGTTAAAGCCATGCGAATAAGATGCCTGTCATCTCGACTGCTAGTGATACGAGGCCGTTGGAACCCAGCACGGCGTTTCGTATTACCCTCCTGAACCCACCGATTCCATATTCTGCTAACAGTCATTGGATCTCGACCAACGCGAGCAGCAGTGTCGCGATACGATAAACCGCAATCGCGATAGGCTACAATCCGACCTTTATCGAAGTCGGAAACGTGATGGTACCTATTTCACCTCCTTACACGAGGCATCACAACAACGTTTCATCAGGTAACGCCGGTCAACTGCTGTTTGTGTATGAGAAATCGGGTGGAAACTTTCCTCATGTCAGCACGTTGTAGGTGTCGCCACCGGCGCCAACCTTGTGCGAATGCTCTGAAAAGCTAATCATTTGCATATCACAGCATCTTCTTCCCGTCGGTTAAGTTTCGCGTCTGTAGCACATCATCTTCGTGGTGTAGCAATTTTAATGGCCAGTAGTGTACTTATCATTAAGGCAGCCAACATCATAAATCAAAGATGTGCACTTCAAAAAAATTGACATTTTTTTTATTTCAATGTTATCGAAACAGAGCCAATCAGTAGCAGCAGCGGAATTAACAATGTTAAATATCAAATGTTTTTGAAATCTGTAGACTGTACTTCTGTCACAGCAAAGAGTGTGACGTTGGGCAGAACCAAATAACAGCACTTCTGAAAGCAGTTTTGGCGCCTGACTCTGTCAAGCAAATATGCGACGACCTTTCACTGGTTCGCTATTATTCAGTGGCTACAGATGCGGGTAATCACAGAGCTGAAAAAATATTTCCATTAATTGTTCAATATTTTACACCTCTGAATGGCATTCAAGTGAAATTGCTTAAATCAGTTGCGCTGCCAAATTAAATCACTTTTACAATAAGTACGTATTCCATTACTGCATTAGAAGAAAATAAAATTGATAAGAGTAAGTGTATTGCATTTTGCGGTGACAATGCTAACACTAGTTTTGGAGGAGTGCGACGAGCAGGTGCAAACAACTTATTTGCTAGACTGAAAAGTGAAGTAAACGAAAATCTTTTAGGAGTTTGTTACCCTGCTCAAATACTACTGCCAAGACAGCCGCTGACGTGTGAGTGTTGACGTAGAAACCTTTATAATTAAACTTTTCAATTACTTCTCTATATACGCAGTACGAAGAGATTGTTTGTTGCTGTAGAGAGAGTACTGAAGTTGTATGATGCTTTTAAATCATTCTTCCTCTTAGAAGACAAGGCACCTAAATTTCAGACAACCCTCTTCCTGAATCCGTTAACGGAACCATATTACTGCATAGTCAGTTGAGCGTGTTTCAGAGACAAATACTTAAACTTGAGAAAGCAGACAGCAGTGTCACATAAGTAGCTGCGATTTTGGAAAGTACTAGCAGAATCACAGAACGTCGCAAAGGGCAAAGATTTATTTCAATCAAAGTGACATCTCTCTTGCAGAACAGCGAGATTAACTAGTAAAATTCAAAAATTCCATGTTGATATGGAACAGTTTTATGAAACGTGTACAGCTTATTTAGAAAAATGGTCAACAAATCTCAATGAGTTTTCCATTTTTAAATGGATGTTGCTGGACGCAGAACCGTGGTGGAGCAATGTGACAACGACAATAACATTTGTACTAGGTAGAGGACTGTCAGTAGATGATAGTTTATTGTATGACCAGTTTTCTTTACAACAGTTCACTGAATTAGAAATCAGCAAAAATAGCGATAACTGGGGTAGTAAATTATGTCAGAAGGAATGGACCTATTCTTTCGACTGATTGGACGCGAAGAACAGAATTCTCAGTTGCTGAATCTGTGTGAATTCGTCTCCACTATTCCAGGGCACAATGCAAACGTGGAACGAGTATTTTCTTTCTTTTCATTGCACTTCAACATACAGTGTTTCTGTAGACAATTTTGTATCTAGTATTAATGTTTCAAAATAAAAAATTCATGTGTTACTATTACTAATATTGTAAAATGTTATTACGATTTGAATGCCCTTCCTTAGGTTTTATTAAATTAATTACAGTATAGTGTTCATTTATTTTACTAAATCATTTGAATACAGCAGTAATTTGCAAAATATTTCACTTTTTTAATGTTAAGAAAAGTGTCCCGAAATGTCACAGTTTACGATTCACTAATTATGGCCGTTTTTAGTTCATTTTAGAGAAACGTCCCGGTTTTCTAGCAAGAAATTCTGGCAATCCTACGCTGACCACAGCTCTGCGACACTATTCTGGGTACTTTGGTTACATTTATGACAATGATATTTCTGTAGCAACGACGAATTGCAGCCTTGAAAAAATTTGACTTCACATAATTTCGTGCAGATCTTCTCTAATGTAAGCCTATCTCTGTGATTATAGTAATTGAATATGTAACGTTGAATCGCGTCTTGTGCGGAAGTATCTAGTAGGGTTTAGTTAGTGCTGTGTATGAAATGCGTTTATGTCGTTAGCATCATAATGTGCTTGTGTGTGTGTTTATTGGTTATCATGTGTGATGAAACACGAAATTGAAGGGTCAGATCCAGCATTTGTGATCCCACCGCAACAAGAGAGAAAGCCGAAGAAAGTGAAGTGACCAATTGTTGTGGCAGTTTGACCACGGCGAACCGTTCGGGTGCGATGTTGAACGCACTGATTGGAGGAAACCAGCTCCTACTCATGAAGTATCAACTATCAAGCAATTTTAATAGGACAACAGGTCCGACAGGTGCTTCTAAAGTTTCTAAGAGCTTCTCATTCAGTACCACATAGACATCCACACTCCCTCTACGATTCTTACCCTACACACAGCCCTCCAGTACTAAATTGGTGATCCCTTGATGCCTCAGAACATGTCCTACCAACCGATCCCTTCTTCTAGTCAAGTTGTGCCACAAATTTCTCTTCTCCCCAATTCTATTCAGTACCTCCTCATTAGTTATGTGATCTACCCATCTAATCTTCAGATTCTTCTGTAGCACCACATTTCGAAAGCTTCTATTCTCTTCTTGTCTAAACTATTTATCGTCCACATTTCACTTCCATACATGGCTACACTCAATACAAATACTTTCGGAAACGACTTCCTGACACTTAAATCTATACTCAATGTTAGCAAATTTCTCTTCTTCAGAAACGATTTCCTTGCTATTGCCAGTCTACATTTTATATCCTCTCTACTTCGACCATTATCAGTTATTTTGCTCCCCAAATAGCAAAACTCATTTACAACTTTAAGTGTCTCATTTCCTAATCTAATTCCCTCAGCATCACCGGCTTTAATTCGACTACATTCCATTATCCTCGTTTTGCTTTTGTTGATGCTCATCTTATATCCTCCTTTCAAGACAGTGTCCGCTCCGTTCAACTTCTCTTGCAATTCCTTTGCTGTCTCTGACAGAATTACAATGTCATCGGCGAACCTCAAAGTTTTATTTCTTCTCCATGGATTTTAATTCCTACTCCAAACTTTTCTTATGTTTCCTTTACTGCTTGCTCAATATACAGATTGAATAACATCGGGGAGAGGATACAACCCTGTCTCACTCCCTTCCCAACCACTCCTTCCCTTTCATACCCCTCGACTCTTATAACTGCCATCTGGTTTCTGTACAAATTGTAAATAGCCTTTCGCTCCCTGTATTTTACCCCTGCCGCCTTCAGAATTTGAAAGAGAGTATTCCAGTCAACACTGTCAAAACCTTTCTTCAAGTCTAGAAATGCTAGAAACGTAGGTTTGCTTTTCCTTAATCTATTTCCTAAGATAAGTCGTAGGGTCAGTACTGCCTCACGTGTTCCAACATTTCTACGGAATCCAAACTGATCTTCCCTGAGATCGGCCTGTGGTGTCACCGCCAGACACCACACTTGCTAGGTGGTAGTTTAAATCGGCCGCGGTCCATGTAGTACATGTCGGACCCGCGTGTCGCCACTGGGATCGCAGACCTAGCGCCACCACCTAGGCAGGTCTCGTGATACGAGTGTGGACTCGCCCCAGTTGTACGAGAACCAAGCTACCGCCGAGTTGTACGCGAACCTAGCTATCGCCCAGTTGTACGAAGCCTTTCTCTCTCATTAGCCGAGAGACAGAATAGCCATCAGAAGTTAATGGCTACGAACTAGCAAGGAGCCATTTGTATCAGTGCCTATAGCTTCGAGTATTCCAGAGAGATGTATTCCAAGGAATAAATAAAAGATAAGTAAAAAGTATCTACATACTTTTCTTCTTATTCATTTATAAGTTCTCATGTTCCAGACTTCACGCCCGTCTGCTTATTGCCGTTCGTGCACTATCGGCCACAGCATTAGTATAGCGTAGTCAAGCTTTCTTTTTCAGCAATCCACTTCACAGTGTCGGTCCAGCTACCGATACTACATATGGCGACGAGATAAAGAGTTTGTATTACTTCGTTTGTTTGCTTCATTGGCGCCGTTTTAAAGTTTTCTGATTGCTTACATTTATTTGTGTCATGGCTTCGTCACATTCTCCAGATGTACTGTCCGAATTTTATCGCTTGCAGACTCAGCAGACGCAGGCGTTACTGGATGCCCTTGGACAGCTCGTCCAGGGTCAACGTACCATTCAAACCGATGCGGCCGCCGCCGCTTCTTCGCTACCGCTGCCACTGAACGCTGTTGCACCTCCCTTTCGACCATACGTGGCAGCCGATGAGACCTGGCAAGAGTGGTCTCGTCAGTTTGCATTTCACCTGGCTGCATACAGAATTCAAGGTAATGAGCGGCAGCCGTTTTTGCTTTCTTGTGTCGGTGTGTCCACATACCGTGTGATAGTGAAATTGTTTCCCCGACGCGACGTAGCAACTTTGTCCTACGAGGAAATTTTGTCTGCATTAGATGCCTATTTCAAAGAAACAGTTAATGTGGTTGCAAAACGGTATACGTTTTTTCGTACAAAACGTACGGCCGGTCAAACTAATAGGGAGTGGGTAGCAACATTGCAAGGACTTACTAGGGACTGTGCCTTTGAATGTGACTGTGGTCTTTCTTATTCAGATACCATGGTGCGTGATGCAATTGCACAGAACGTTTCTGATGTTCGCATACGGGAGCAAATTTTGAAACTAGTTAATCCCTCCCTTCAACAAGTGATAGACATATTGGATAGACAGGACACACTGGACTGTGCTCAGGAATCTTTTGAAACTTCGCCAGCCGTGTGTAACATTAACCGGCCCGCTGGACGCGCAGCGCGGCCAGGTAACCGGGCCTCGCGCACGGACGCACAGCGACCGCCGCGTGCTACGCCAGGTGTGCCGCGCCGGCCCACAAATGCAGTGAAATCTTGCCCGCGGTGTGCTACTAGACATTCGCGTGAACATTGCCCGTCACGCCACGCTATTTGCTTTTTCTGCAATAAGAAAGGACATGTTCAAAGTGTTTGCCAGAAAAAGCTCAGATCAGACTCTCACAATCATTCCAGGCCCTTTGCTTCGCGCCGGAATCGAACCAAGGACACTCAGGCTCGTGGACCTTCGCCTATGGACATTCATGTCGTTAATTCCACTTCGTCCAGTGACACTTTCTCTAACAGTAACTGTGTTCGTCCCACAAAAACTGTGCGTCGACGTCGCCGGAAATCACGTCAATTAGCAAGTGATTCTGTGCCAGTGTCTGTTCCCATTGCACAAAACAGTCGCTCTTGTCGTCAGCAGGACAATAAACTTTTTGTGGACTTAGACTTTGAAGGCAAAGTGATACCATTCCAGCTCGATACCGGAGCTGCAGTTTCATTGCTCAATCACGACACATACAAACAACTGGGCGCACCTCCGTTGCGTGCCGCAAATGTTAAGCTAACTACATATTCCGGACAGAAAATTCCTGTGTTAGGACAGTGCAGCCTTTTTGCAACATACAAGGGACAAACAAAACTTGTGTCCTTTTACGTTCTTCGTTCTTCTTCTGCTGTGAATTTGTTTGGTCTAGATTTATTTAAGTTGTTTAACATGTCTATTGTAAATCAGGTCCTCTCAGTGAATCAGACTGTGCCTACAGACAGTGTTTCTCGGCTGTGTGACGAATTTGCAGACATTTTTGCACCGGGCTTAGGTTGCGCTACAAACTATGAAACACATTTAGAACTGAAGGTCAACGCGCAACCGAAATTTTTCAGAGCGCGCAATGTTCCCCACGCATTGCGTCAGGAGGTCGCAAGAACATTGAACAATGTCGAATCACAAGGTGTGAGTCAATGTGCGCAATGCCTCTTCCATTTCAGCTCCGCTTCATCGCTTACGCCGTAAAGGTGTTCCGTTCGTCTGGACGACAGAATGCGAACGCGCCTTTCGCCAGTTGAAATCGGCGTTGCTTTCTAATACTTGCCTTACGCCATTCGATCCCCAGAAACCCCTTTTGTTGATGGTAGATGCATCGGATTTCGGGATCGGTGCTGTGCTTGCGCACAAAGTTGGCTCCCATGATCGCCCTATTGCCTTTGCGTCCAAATTGCTCTCGTCTGCGCAAAGAAATTATTCACAGATAGAGAAAGAAGCTTTGGCTCTCGTGTTTGGTGTTACTAAGTTCCATGATTTCTTGTATGGTCGTCACTTTACCATCATCACAGACCACAAACCTTTGACATCGCTTTTTCATCCGACCAAGCCTGTACCTCCACGTACAGCGCAGAAATTCATTCGCTGGTCTATTTTCCTCTCGCAGTACCGCTACGATATCTTGTATCGGTCCACTGCTAAGCACGGAAACGCCGATGCGTTGTCCCGTTTGCCTGTTGCTGAGGATAAAGCATTCGATTCTTCAGAACTTGCTTGCATGTTCATTGATTCGGAAACCGATGAAGTGGTCGAATCGTTTCCGATTGATTTTCGTCGTGTCGCTACAGCCACAGCTGCTGACCCTGTCCTTGCTACTGTTTTACGTTTTGTTGCTACGCAATGGCCTTTGTCAAAGTCTCGGATCGAGGATCCGTTGGGTCGCCGATTTTTTGCTCACAAGGAGAGACTTTTTGTTCGACGTGGTGTTTTGTTGTTGCGTTCTGATAATGATCAGTCCCGAGTCGTGGTCCCACGTTCGTTACAGTCCTCTGTTTTACGGCTTCTTCATCAAGGACATTGGGGTATAGTGCGAACGAAACAACTTGCTCGTCAGCACTGTACTTGGTTCGGAATCGATGCTGCGATTACGAATATGTGTTCTTCGTGCCCGGCGTGTGCCGAACAACAGTCCGCACCGCCGCGGAAAGTCTTTGCGTGGCCAAAAGCCACTTCCCCTTGGCAACGCTTGCACATTGATTTTGCTGGTCCATTCTGGAATGCTCGATGGTTGGTTCTGGTCGACGCCTTCAGTAATTTTCCTTTTGTTGTCCGGATGTCTTCCACGACGTCCTCCGCCACCATCCAAGCGTTGTCTGCTATCTTTTGCATTGAAGGTCTTCCGCAGACTATTGTTTCCGACAATGGCCCACAATTCATGTCCGCAGAATTTCAGTCTTTCTGCCAGGCCAATGGTATTCAACATCTGACATCCGCGCCGTTTTCGCCTCAGTCCAACGGTGCTGCTGAACGATTGGTCCGGACTTTCAAGTCACAGATGTTGAAATTGAAAGAGTCGCATTCTCGGGAGGACGCATTGTTGCTTTTTTTGTCTTCGTATCGCTCTCAGCCCCGAGATGGTCGCTCGCCGGCTGAGTTGCTCCACGGTCGTCCTCATCGCACCTTGATGTCTTTGCTGCCTCCGCCGCATCAGGTTCCTGTGCAGCGGCAGACTCCTGCTTTTGCTCCAGGCGACGTTGTATTTTATCGCAACTATCGAGGTTCACGGCGTTGGCTCGCAGGGCGCATTCTTCGCTGCCTCGGCCGCGCGATGTATTTGGTTTTGGGGGCCTCTGGTGAGGTGCGTCGGCATCTCAATCAGCTGCGCCTCTGTCGTCGCTCGGGTTCTGCCGCTCCCCGTCTGCTTTCAGCGACGGTGCCGTCCGGTCAGCGCCCTGGGGACCCATCTACTGGCTCGCCTCATCCCCAGGTGTTGCCGACGATGCCTTCCATTTTGCCCCATGGCGACGCGCCGCCGCCGCCGCCGCAGCAGCAGCAGCCGCCGGCGCCGACCGCATTCGACGCTTCGTTGCAGCCGCCAGGCGCCTCCCAGGGTCACGCGCCGCCGATCGCTTCCCGTGACCAGCTGTCCTCCGCCATGGAACTCCAGCCCGCACCGGACCACATGACGTCATCGCGCGTCGGCTACCCCGACGCCATGGAAATAGACCCTTCAGTACCTCATGTCTTATCACGGGCGCCTACACCGCATGTTGACGTGCACCCTGGACTAGTTTTGCAGGCGTTTCCTAGCTCCCCTCGGACCGGATGGCCGGGTGCGGGTGGCACAGCCTCGCCTGTTGTTAGGCTCCCCACCTCATCGCATACGTCAACATGTGGACCTCCCCACGGCGGGCGGAAGCCTTATTCCACGACCGTTCGCCGATTTGCGGGGGAGGAATGTGGTGTCACCGCCAGACACCACACTTGCTAGGTGGTAGTTTAAATCGGCCGCGGTCCATGTAGTACATGTCGGACCCGCGTGTCGCCACTGGGATCGCAGACCTAGCGCCACCACCTAGGCAGGTCTCGTGATACGAGTGTGGACTCGCCCCAGTTGTACGAGAACCAAGCTACCGCCGAGTTGTACGCGAACCTAGCTATCGCCCAGTTGTACGAAGCCTTTCTCTCTCATTAGCCGAGAGACAGAATAGCCATCAGAAGTTAATGGCTACGAACTAGCAAGGAGCCATTTGTATCAGTGCCTATAGCTTCGAGTATTCCAGAGAGATGTATTCCAAGGAATAAATAAAAGATAAGTAAAAAGTATCTACATACTTTTCTTCTTATTCATTTATAAGTTCTCATGTTCCAGACTTCACGCCCGTCTGCTTATTGCCGTTCGTGCACTATCGGCCACAGCATTAGTATAGCGTGCCTTTCTTTTGGCTACTACCGTGTGGCGTAACAGTCTTGTTACGTCACAACACGGCCTCTACCGGTATTTGCATTCGTCTGTAAAGAATTCTTGATAGTATTTTGCAGCCGTGTCTTGTTAAATTGATAGTTCGGTAATTTTCACATCTGTCAACTCCTGCTTTCCTTGTGATTGGAATTATTATATTCTTCTTGAAGTCTGCGGGTATATCGCCTGTCTCATACATCTTGCTCACCAGATGGTAGAGTTTTGTCAGGGCTGGCTCTCCCAAGGCTATCAGTAGTTCTAATGGAATGGTTTCTACTCCCGGGCCCTTGTTTCGTCTTCGGTCTTTCAGTGCTCTGTCAAACTCTTCACGCAGTATCATATCTCCCATTTCATCTTCATCTACATCCTCTTCTATTTCCGTAATAGTGTCCTCAAGTACATCGCCCTTGTATCGACCCTCTATATACGTCTTCCAACTTTCTGCTTTCTGTTCTTTGCTTAGAATTGGGTTTCCATCTCAGTTCTTGATATTCATACAAGTGGTTCTCTTTTCTCCAAATGTCTCTCTACTTTTCCTGTAGGCAGTATCTATCTTACCCCTAGTGAGATACGACTCTACATCCTTACATTTGTCCTCTAGCCATCCCTGCTTAGCCATTTTGCCTGCTTCATTTAAGGCATTTTATATTTCTCCTTTCGTCAATTAAATTCAATATACCTTCTGTTACCCAAGGATTTCTACTAGATGTCGTCTTTATACCTACTTGATCCTCTGCTGCCTTCACTATTTCATCTCTCAAAGCTACCCATTCTTCTTCTAGTGTATTACTTTCTAAAATTCTTGTCAATCGTTCCCTAATGCTCTCCCTGAAACTCTCTAAAACCTCTGTTTCTGTCAGTTTATTCAGGTCCCAACTCCTTAAACTCCCATCTTTTTGCAGTTTCTTCAGTTTTAATCTACAGTTCATAAGCAATAGATTGTGGTCAGTGTCCACATTTGCCCCTAGAAATGTCTTACAATTTAAACCCTGGTTCCTAAATCTCTCTCTTACCATTATATAATCTATCTGAAACCTTCCAGTATCTCCAGGCTTCTTCCATGTATACAACCTTCTTTTATGATTCTTGAACCAAGTGTTAGCTATGATTAAGTTATGCTCTGTGCAAAACTCTACCAGGCGGCTTCCTCTTTCATTCCTAACCCACATTCCATGACTATTAAATTTTCGTCTCCCTACACTATCTGAATAATTTCTTTTATCTCATCATACATTTCATCAATCTCTTCATCATCTGCAGAGCTGGTTGGCATATAAACTTGTACTACTGTGGTAGGTGTGGGCTTCGTATCTATCATGGCCACAATAATGCGTTCACTATGCTGTTTGTAGTAGCTTACCCGCACTCCTATTTTTTATTCATTATCCCTATTTGATTTTGTACTTATAAGCCTGTATTCACCTGACCAAAAGTCTTGCTCCTCCTACCACCGAACATCACTAATTCTCACTATATCTAACTGTAACTTATCAGTTTCCCTTTTTAAATTTTCTAACCTACCTACCCGATTAAGGGATCTGACATTCCACGCACCGATCCGTAGAACGCCAGTTTTCTTTCTCCTGATAACGACGTCCTCTTGAGTAGTCCCCGCCCGTTGATCCGAATGTAGGAGTATTTTACCTCCGGAATATTTTACCCAAGAGGACGCCATCATCATTTAACCATACCGTAAAGTTGATGCCATCGCGAAAAATTACGGCCGCAGTTTCCCCTTGCTTTCAGCCGTTCGCAGTACCAGCACAGCAAGGCCGTTTTGGTTAGTGTCACAAGGCCACATCAGTCAATCATCCAGATTGTTGCCCCTGCAACTACTGAAAAGGCAGCTGCCCCTCTTCAGGAACCACACGTTTATCTGGCCTCTCAACAGATGCCCCTCCGTTGTGGTTGCACCTACAGTACGGGTATCTGTATCGCTGAAGCACGCAAGCCTCCCCACCAATGGCAAGGGCCATGGTTGGTGGGGGGGCATGCAGATGTAGTTGAAGAAAAAACTGACTACCAAAACGTAGGCGGAACCGACAGGGGGAAAAAAGGAAAAAAAAAACATTTCTTTCATACTGAGGCTCGTGCTATTATCGTTCTTCTCAACTCTTTGGGCGTATGATTTTCAAAAATCAAAGTTAAATTTTCGTGAAATGCCATTTTTGGACGTTATCGCCAAATAATGTACAATTCTCTAATGTAAACAAAAACATTGATATTCCATAGTTATTTTTGTTAAAATCGTGCACATCTTGCGCAAGTTAAAAGCGCGAATGACATCAAGTTACATTAGTGTTGGAGGGAGAGAGAGTCAATTACAATCCTTCTCCACACCTCAAACCGATTCTGTGTCAACCAATGAGTATATACGTTATGCATCGGCGACACTTCCACGTAAATACATTTCAAAGTAAATAAATGCTCTTCTATTATCTCTTACTCTATTCAGTTCTTCAATTTCGTATACGAACGCAGCAGCTTCAGCCACTACCGTGAAGTAGCGAGAGCAGTCAGCTCCTGCCACCTAGCGCCAGCCGCTAGAACTACCAGCCGATGCCTTTGCCTCGCATAGGGATAGCCGTTTAGATACTTCCCGTTTTTATCTGGTAAATGCTCGAATGTTTTCGTTCGTGTTCTTATTTATTCTCCTCATTGTAACTGGTCCATAAATTTCAAAGAGCTATCACGTGCTCCAATAAACGTCCATCATGGAGACCGTAAACGTGAACCTTGAGAAATCGGCGTTTCTAAACTTTTTAACAGCTCCTGATTCAGTAGCGCACACAGACGTCGAATAAAGAAAATACAATCCTATAACGTCATGCAACCGACTGAATCGAATTTCTAACAGCAGAGCTGCTCCTCGATGGAGAGTCTCTAAATACGTATATTGAAATACGATCTAGACTCTAGAGTGCCTCAGAAGAGTGTCACGGGACTGTTACTGTTTGATAGATCAATGACAGAGGACAATATGAGACAGCCATATAAATTGTCTACTTTAGAACGATAATTAACAGAATGTTAAAACTCCCACTGCCGGCCGCGGTGGTCTCGCGGTTCTAGGCGCGCAGTCCGGAACCGCGCGACTGCTACGGTCGCAGGTTCGAATCCTGCCTCGGGCATGGATGTGTGTGATGTCCTTAGGTTAGTTAGGTTTAAGTAGTTCTAAGTTCTAGGGGACTGATGACCACAGCTGTTAAGTCCCATAGTGCTCAGAGCCATTTAAAACTCCCACTACAACAAAATGAAACGAGTAAGGATCTTCAATTCGGAAAAGTTCGTTTACAATTACCATTGTCACAAATAGTCGACAAATTATATTAAAATGTATAAGAAGGATTTCACAACAAACTTTTAACATCTTGTCGCTAGTAAAAATAACATTGAAGAGAAAACAATACATGTTGCGTCGTGACATACAACTGTTTCTGACAAAATGGGCAAATGGTTTCGGAAAAACAAGTTAAAAGCAAGTTTTCATTTCGAGAACACGCCTGGAAATAAGCTGAAATATAATACAGTATATCAAGTGATGCACAGGATGAATATTCGATTTCAGGAGTGTATGAACTGAAGTGCGGTAGTTTCGACGTAGAATGTATTGGTCAAACAAGAATAAACTCAATGACTCGAGGAAGATACGTACAAGCACACCAGTAGGGCTGCATGTGGTGAACACATCATTGCCACTTGTCATACACGTATCCCGTCCAACTCAAAAGTTTTTCTTCGCGAACAGGAAGGCAACATATTTAATGTACAGGAAGAAACTGAAATCCTTGCTAACCTGTATGGTAACGGCGAGGACGAATGTGAATAATGCCTACTTCGTCATTTTTTGTGGATTTGCCACAACAATGTTAATTGTGGCGGTATCTTTTCACAACTTGATTCCTGTCATTTCCTTCGTTACTCATTCTGTGAGCTAGCTGCTTGCCGGTGCCGACATCAGCGCAGCCTATCGGTGTCAACACGAGCCTGTGACGAATACAACGCTGCCACCTGACTGCATTCCATCGCTGACTTTTCTACGGCTGCTACACGTTAGTGGACTGTCCGCTCAGTGAGAATACTGAACAGCCACCTCCTAATCGAAACTACGTTTTTGGTGTATATTTTAGTTATACTCCTTTTTCATTTTGAGATGTATTTTACATTATCGCTACTACTTTCAAAATATCCGGTTATTTTTCTTTAGGTTCAGTATTTAACCATTGCACTATTTTCTATAACGGTTTGCTAAAACAATTCTTATATATAATTGGCAGATGTGGGATCCTCCCTTTTGACTATGCTTCTTAACGTTTAATTACTCTCAATAAACATTTGCTTTATAAGATCTGTCACTGTTGCCTCCACCACAGCCAAGATTTTTAACTGTCACTCATCATTTAAGAATTACATGCACTGTTTGTCGTTTCAATTAAGGACCACGTGTCCTCTACTTCGCTGCCTTATATTTAAATAATAAGCTTGCTTTTTTCGTGCTATTATGTATGTAACAGGTTCATGATTCACAAATTCTAAAATTTTCTTATTTTTTTTTCCTTTTAGAAGTCCGATGATGGCTTTAAATCAGAATCCGGCTATCTTTGTAAATAATGTAAAATGTGACAGAGACCGGGAAGTCTAAGAATTATTTAGGTTTCAAGACCACAGCTCTCCTGCAAATGGCAAAGCGGCCTCGTTTCGTGTTCTGTTCCAAAAGTAAATATGCATGCATAATATATGGAAAGAATTTTTACTTCTAACATAGTGCTACGTATTTTATCCTAGATTTACGTTGTTATCAACCTCCAATACCATTTTTCTAGTAAAGAAACTGACATGTAAGCGCAAGAATCTCCAGGCCGTTGAGGAAGCTTTGCAAAGTGTTCGGTTAATCAACTTTAGACGATACTGACAGCACTCTTATAGTGAATAAAAATTCTTTTGACTTAAGCAACAAATACCCCAGAAAATTATGCCACAGGGCAGTACTGAGTAGAACTGTCTAGTCAACTAGCGGTCCTTCGTGCAGCACAACGCAGTGAGAGATACACTCCTGGAAATGGAAAAAAGAACACATTGACACCGGTGTGTCAGACCCACCATACTTGCTCCGGACACTGCGAGAGGGCTGTACAAGCAATGATCACACGCACGGCACAGCGGACACACCAGGAACCGCGGTGTTGGCCGTCGAATGGCGCTAGCTGCGCAGCATTTGTGCACCGCCGCCGTCAGTGTCAGCCAGTTTGCCGTGGCATACGGAGCTCCATCGCAGTCTTTAACACTGGTAGCATGCCGCGACAGCGTGGACGTGAACCGTATGTGCAGTTGACGGACTTTGAGCGAGGGCGTATAGTGGGCATGCAGGAGGCCGGGTGGACGTACCGCCGAATTGCTCAACACGTGGGGCGTGAGGTCTCCACAGTACATCGATGTTGTCGCCAGTGGTCGGCGGAAGGTGCACGTGCCCGTCGACCTGGGACCGGACCGCAGCGACGCACGGATGCACGCCAAGACCGTAGGATCCTACGCAGTGCCGTAGGGGACCGCACCGCCACTTCCCAGCAAATTAGGGACACTGTTGCTCCTGGGGTATCGGCGAGGACCATTCGCAACCGTCTCCATGAAGCTGGGCTACGGTCCCGCACACCGTTAGGCCGTCTTCCGCTCACGCCCCAACATCGTGCAGCCCGCCTCCAGTGGTGTCGCGACAGGCGTGAATGGAGGGACGAATGGAGACGTGTCGTCTTCAGCGATGAGAGTCGCTTCTGCCTTGGTGCCATTGATGGTCGTACGCGTGTTTGGCGCCGTGCAGGTGAGCGCCACAATCAGGACTGGATACGACCGAGGCACACAGGGCCAACACCCGGCAGCATGGTGTGGGGAGCGATCTCCTACACTGGCCGCACACCACTGGTGATCGTCGAGGGGACACTGAATAGTGCACGGTACATCCAAACCGTCATCGAACCCATCGTTCTACCATTCCTAGACCGGCAAGGGAACTTGCTGTTCCAACGGGACAATGCACGTCCGCATGTATCCCGTGCCACCCAACGTGCTCTAGAAGGTGTAAGTCAACTACCCTGGCCAGCAAGATCTCCGGATCTGTCCCCCATTGAGCATGTTTGGGACTGGATGAAGCGTCGTCTCACGCGGTCTGCACGTCCAGCACGAACGCTGGTCCAACTGAGGCGCCAGGTGGAAATGGCATGGCAAGCTGTTCCACAGGACTACATCCAGCATCTCTACGATCGTCTCCATGGGAGAATAGCAGCCTGCATTGCTGCGAAAGGTAGATATACACTGTACTAGTGCCGACATTGTGCATGCTCTGTTGCCTGTGTCTATGTGCCTGTGGTTCTGTCAGTGTGATCATGTGATGTATCTAACCCCAGGAATGTGTCAATAAAGTTTCCCGTTCCTGGGACAATGAATTCACGGTGTTCTTATTTCAATTTCCAGGAGTGTATTTCTATAGGCCAAATTCCCTGCACTGATTTATTACGACTGAATAATTTTGTGCTAACCTACGAGTAGATAACTATCTCAATATGGAGTTTTGGTTGCATACGTAGCAGTTAACTCTTGGTTTCTTCTCTCTTTATATTTTTTTTTTTTTATTAATTTTGCCTTCTCCCACACGAAGGCGATGAGAGCTTACGCTCTTTTCAGCCATTTGTTTAGTTTTTTTTTCTATTTCGGCAAAATTTGATTGAAGGCAGTGAAAAAATTGGTTTGAATATGTTATCTTTCTTTCCCTCTAAGAACCTGCGTGGCGTTATATAGTAGGTTGATGACTGTTTCCTAATTTGGCTTCAAGAACTTGCCCGGAACTATAGCGTGGACAGCTATTACCTAGATTGCTTTTCTTGGCGTTCAGGTATTTGACCCGACCGCTGTGGCCGAGTGGTTCTAGGCGCTTCAGTCCGGAACCGCGCTGCTGCTACGGTCGTAGGTTCGAATCCTGCCTAGGACATGGATGTGTGTGATGTCCTTAGGTTAGTTAGGTTTAAGTAGTTCTAAGTCCAGGGGACTGATGACCTCAGATGTTAAGTCTCATAGTGCTTAGAGCCATTTTCAGGTATTTGAATATCTTGGAGTTAAAAAGTAATGTACATTTACACATTACTATACTTATGAACTCCAATGTACATGTACAATTACACATATAACTGCGAGTTTAATTATACTCCAGACTGTCTTTAATGGTTTATTACAAGATTCATCGTTCGAAATTAATGTACTGGCTGGTCAGCAAATATGAAAATGTTTGCCCTTCTAACATTTAACTTTCCCAGATACAATAATATTTCATATTAAAATGTAAAGATTCTCATTTACTTTTGTGTTCCATGAAACATGCGCTTCCACAGCTGTGTCGTGTTGTGAGATACAAGTTGCAGTCCCGTCTCTGTCGTGTTGAGGTTCGAAACCAACATCTAAGAAGGAGTGAGGTCAGATCGTCCAGCCCGTGCGACACAGCAGTTTTGACAAGCTGGGACATACTGCTCGAGGGACACTCGAAAGTAGCTCCTGTGAAAGAGTTTTCATCACTACGACTGTGTTTTCGAAAATCGAGGTCGAAGGTCATACAGCAGAATCCCTTTCCGCCAGGTGTAATAATTAAGCCTCTTAAAAATTAAGACATTTTATTTGTACGTATCAGGTCTCCGAACCTAATAGTTTCCAATGGATCCAAGAAGTGATACACTACTGGCCATTAAAATTGCTACACCACGAAGATGACGTGCTACAGGCGCGAAATTTAACCGACAGGAAGAAGATGCTGTGATATCCAAATGATTAGCTTATCAGAGCATTCACACAAGGTTGGCGCCGGTGGCGGCACCTACAACGTGCTGACATGACGAAAGTATCCAACTGTTTTCTCATACACAAACGGCAGTTGACCGGCGTTGACTGGTGAAACGTTGTTGTGATGCCTCGCATAAGGAGGAGAAATGCGAACCATCACGTTTCCGGTTTGATAAAGGTCGGATTGTAGCCTATCGCGATTGCGGTTTATCGTATCGTGACGTTGCTGCTCGCGTTGGTCGAGATCCAATGACTGTTAGCAGAATATGGAATCGGTGGGTTCAGGAGAGTAATACCGAACGCCGTGCTGGATCCCAACGGCCTCGTATCACTAGCAGTCGAGATGACAGGCTTCTTATCCGCATGGCTGTAACGGATCGTGCAGCCACGTCTCGATCCCTGAGTCAACAGATGGGGACGTTTGCAAGACAACAACCATCTGCACGAACAGTTCGACGACGTTTGCAGCAGCATGGACTGTCAGCTCGGAGAACATGGCTGCGGTTACCCTTGACGTTGCATCACACTCTGGAGCGCCTGCGATGGTGTACTCAACGACGAACCTGGGTGCACGAGTAGCAAAACGTCATTTTTTCGGATGAATCCATGTTCTGTTTACAGCATCATGATGGTCGCATCCGTGTTTGGCGACATCGCGGTGAACGCACATTGGAAGCGTGTATTCGTCATCGCCATACTGGCGTATAACACGGCGTGATGGTATGGGGTGCCATTGGTTACACGCCTCGGTCACCTCTTGTTCGCATTGACGGCACTTTGAACAGTGGACGTTACATATCAGATGTATTACGACCCGTGGCTCTACCTTTCATTCGATCCCTGCGAAACCCTACATTTCTGCAGGATAATGCACGACTATATGTTGTAAGTCCTGCACGGGCCTTTCTGGATACAGAAAATGTTCGACTGCTGCCCTGGCCAGCACATTCTCCAGATCTCTCAACAATTGAAAACGTCTGGTCAATGGTGGCCGAGCAACTGGCTCGAACAATACGCCAATCGCTACTCTTGATGAACTGTGGTATCGTGTTGAAGCTGCATGGGCTTTACACGCCATCCAAGCTCTGTTTGACTCAATGCCCAGGCGTATCAAGGCCGTTATTACGGCCAGAGGTGGTTGTTCTGGGTATTGACTTCTCAGGATCTATGCACCCAAATTGCGTGATAATGTAATCACATGTCAGTTCTAGTATAATATATTTGTGCAATGAATACCCGTTTATCATCTACATTTCTTCTTGGTGTAGCAATTTTAATTGCCAGTAGTTTATTTAGATTCGTTGCCTATAAACCTGAGGAGGAAAGCACCTGTTAATGGGGACGGAGGCCAAGCGGTATGTGCTTTACATTTAGATAGCTTGCCGCCTTCAGTGTAGCTAAAGTCGATAGGTACACTCACGCATACAAGCGTACTTAAGAAAATATGTATAAATATTTGCGATATCTTTACCTGATGTGGTTTATTAATTAAAACTCCGACAAATATCGTGTAGTCATATGTTTTACTGTTATAACGACTCACATGATTAATAAAAAATATCCTATCGTAAAAGGGAGAGAAAGAGAGAGATATTTCACAGCAATAATTGTTTAACACATTTAGTCGATTTTTCCTCTTCGCATTCCCTACGAAAACGGCAAAATATTTTTTTGTGGGGAAAAAAGCGCAGAAAAATGCAATACAATCATGGAGTCTGCATTGAAGATCAAATACGTGTCATCACAATGTACAGGCACATAAGCTGATTACTTTCTCTTTCTTCACAATAAAATTACGTTACGTAAAGCAGCAATATGTAAAATACGCGTCAGCTTTCATTTTGTTACCAAAGAGTAAAACATACCGCAAAAAGAGCGAGTTGAACGCCCGCGCACGTAGAATAACTAGACTAGATTTTCTGATGGGTATAGATACCCCTGTAGTCAAAGGATCGGATCGACTTCTGTCATCCCTGCCTTTTGTCTGATGATAGTAGTAACGGACTGATGGAATTTAGTGTTGTGAATCTGTGTTCAGCTTGGATTTCTAAGGTATGGATTTTTCTGGGAATGCAATCGGCTTGGTGGCTGCCTAAACCTTTTGGGAGGCGGCCAATTCGTGCCCCTTCCAGGTCCTTGGAGATCCCCACCGCCAGCTTCTTCTTGGGCGGCGGCGGGACTGGATCTGGCTCCGATTCCGTAGTGTCCATGTTCTCTGTGGTCTCCCGCCCCGAGAATAACTGTGGCCTGAAAGCAGTTTTTATATCAAGCAGGCAGCAGCATTCCAGTTACCTACATATTTCCTTATCAAGAACATGCGTAATCTGTAGAAATCAGTGACTATTCCATTTCTCAGAAACTACACTCCTGGAAATGGAAAAAAGAACACATTGACACCGGTGTGTCAGACCCACCATACTTGCTCCTGACACTGCGAGAGGGCTGTACAAGCAATGATCACACGCACGGCACAGCGGACACACCAGGAACCGCGGTGTTGGCCGTCGAATGGCGCTAGCTGCGCAGCATTTGTGCACCGCCGCCGTCAGTGTCAGCCAGTTTGCCGTGGCATACGGAGCTCCATCGCAGTCTTTAACACTGGTAGCATGCCGCGACAGCGTGGACGTGAACCGTATGTGCAGTTGACGGACTTTGAGCGAGGGCGTATAGTGGGCATGCGGGAGGCCGGGTGGACGTACCGCCGAATTGCTCAACACGTGGGGCGTGAGGTCTCCACAGTACATCGATGTTGTCGCCAGTGGTCGGCGGAAGGTGCACGTGCCCGTCGACCTGGGACCGGACCGCAGCGACGCACGGATGCACGCCAAGATCGTAGGATCCTACGCAGTGCCGTAGGGGACCGCACCGCCACTTCCCAGCAAATTAGGGACACTGTTGCTCCTGGGGTATCGGCGAGGACCATTCGCAACCGTCTCCATGAAGCTGGGCTACGGTCCCGCACACCGTTAGGCCGTCTTCCGCTCACGCCCCAACATCGTGCAGCCCGCCTCCAGTGGTGTCGCGACAGGCGTGAATGGAGGGACGAATGGAGACGCGTCGTCTTCAGCGATGAGAGTCGCTTCTGCCTTGGTGCCAATGATGGTCGTATGCGTGTTTGGCGCCGTGCAGGTGAGCGCCACAATCAGGACTGCATACGACCGAGGCACACAGGGCCAACACCCGGCACACTGGCCGTACACCACTGGTGATCGTCGAGGGGACACTGAATAGTGCACGGTACATCCAAACCGTCATCGAACCCATCGTTCTACCATTCCTAGACCAGCAAGGGAACTTGCTGTTCCAACAGGACAATGCACGTCCGCATGTATCCCGTACCACCCAACGTGCTCTAGAAGGTGTAAGTCAACTACCCTGGCCAGCAAGATCTCCGGATCTGTCCCCCATTGAGCATGTTTGGGACTGGATGAAGCGTCGTCTCACGCGGTCTGCACGTCCAGCACGAACGCTGGTCCAACTGAGGCGCCAGGTGGAAATGGCATGGCAAGCCGTTCCACAGGACCACATCCAGCATCTCTACGATCGTCTCCATGGGAGAATAGCAGCCTGCATTGCTGCGAAAGGTGGATATACACTGTACTAGTGCCGACATTGTGCATACTCTGTTGCCTGTGTCTATGTGCCTGTGGTTCTGTCAGTGTGATCATGTGATGTATCTGACCCCAGGAATGTGTCAATAAAGTTTCCCCTTCCTGGGACAATGAATTCACGATGTTCTTATTTCAATTTCCAGGAGTGTATTTAGTTGCAGGTATGATACATATATATAAAATTTCATAGTTTTCATTTGCTTTAATGACTGCACCCGATCCTAAACGGTAACGTCGTGACGTTTGACCTCACGAGTGGTCCCAGGATAATATGGCGAAGCTCCCCAAATTCGGTGGTTCGCAGGGTCTCATCCCTCCTGTTATTGTACGTTGCATTTCCTGTTATTGTACGTTGCATTAGCACTGAATACAGCCAGGTTTCTGTCATTACGCACTATGTGGATGTAGGTGACATATAGTCTAAATATTTTACATTTGAAAAGAAGAACTTTCTGTCTGAAATGAAGAACTGACTTTAACACCCGACCGATTAGTATTACACGCAGTACGGCAATTAACGGAATTGTGCCACATTCACAATGATTGTCGGTTAAACAAACTGGCCATCTGAAAGCCTAGCAAATAAAGTTTGTAAAGTTGTATATGCAGTTTATTTTGCGCTTAGGTCATACAAGCGCGAGGATCAAATTTTCTTGGTAAATTCTCTTTTTGCTACAGTGTGCGTCATTTATTTCACAGCTTCCACAGCGATGAAAGATAAAGTATTATTTTAGTAGAAAACATTTAGTTTTCAGACGAACCTCAAAAATGCATGCGATGTTTTTGACCTCCCATTCCATCAATTACGTCTGGTTTTTATGCTAATTTTTGTACAAATTATAACATGTCCCCACAAGCCGTGATCCTTACCGAGGTGGGATAACTTGAGTGCCGTAACAGTACAGATAGTCGCACCGTGACGGAGATTACTCAGAAGAATGTCATCAGGAAATACAAAACTGACGTCCTACGGATCAGAGTGTGGATTGTTAGATTCCTTAATAGGGTAAGTAGTCAGAGAATTTCAAAAGGAAAACGGATAGGATGTCGTTAGATGTAGTGGGAATTAGTGAAGAACAGGACTTCTGGCCAGATGAGTTCGGGGTTATAAATACAAAATAAAACAGCAGAATGCAGGATTGTAGCTAACAATGAATAAGAAAATAGGAATTTGGGTAAACTACTATGAACAGCACAGTGAACACATTATCGTAGCCAAGACAGATATGAAGCAAACATTCACTCACAGTATTCCCGATTTATTTACCAAATGTCTTCGCACCGGATCAGAGAGTGAAAGAATGTGTGTAAGATAAAAGAAATTTCTCAGTGAAGGGAGACGGAAATTAAATTATAATTCGGTGGGCCTGGAATTCGACATTATGAAAAGGAAGAGAAGGAAAAATAGCAGGAGAATGGGGGAAAGGAATTTAATACGTATAATTTTGCCTAAAGCAATAGTTAATCATTGCAAATACTTGGTTCAAGAATGATGAAAGTAGGTTGTACACGTGGAAGAGACCTGGAGAGAGAGAGGGAAATTTCAGACGGATTATATGATGGTGATATAGAGACTTCGAAACCAGATTTAAAACTAAGTCATTTCCAGAAGCAAACGCGTGCTCTGACCATAAATTATTAGTTATGAATTCCAGATTGAAACTGAATTAATTGCAAAACGGTAAAACATTAAGGACATGGTATAGTGAAGGCAGCACAGGATCAAATAGGTACAAAGAAATATGTCCAGCAAAAGTCCTTGGGTAACCCAGGTGATATTAAATTTAACTGACGAAAGGAACAAATATAAAATGCTCTAAGTGAAGGAAGCTACAAGGAATACAGACGTCTAAAAAATGACGAAGTGAAAAATGGGTAAATAGAAATGGCTGGAGGTTAAATGCAAGGCTGTAGAAACAAACATGGCTTGGTGAAAGATAGATGATGCCTATAGGAGAACTGAATAGATTTTTGAAGAAAAGAGTAGCAGCTCTATAAATATCAAGATCATAGATGCTGAGGGAATGGCAAGCTAAGAACGAAAATGTTCAAGGGGGAGGTAACGTGCAAAAGGTCCGTACGAGGGAAACGAACTTCAAGGCAGTAAGGGAGGAGGAAATACATGAAGATGGTATGGTAGACATGATACTGCGAGAAGAATTTGGCAGAGCACGGCAAAACGTAAATCGTAACAAGGCCTCTGGAGTAGACGACTTTCCCTCAGAATTAATGAGAACGTCGGGAGAGTCTGTCATGACAAAACAGCTAGTGTGCAGAATAGATGAAAACTGGCGAAATAACCTCACACTTGAAGAGTAATGTAATAAATCTGGTTTCCAAATGAGTTAAGGTCCGACAGGGGTGGATATTGCCGACTTATCATTTTAATAAGTCATGGTTGTAAAACACTGACAACTGTTTACAGAAGATTGGAAAAACTAGGAGAAGCCCAGCTCGCGAAGGACCGGTTTGGGTTCCGTAGAAATGTAAGAACACGCGACGCAGTACCTGCCTACGACTTGTCCATAAGATTGGTTAAAGAAAGGCTTTGTTGACTTGGAGAAAGTTTTAACAAAGTTGATTGGAATACACTCTTGGAAATTCTGAAACTTGTTGTTGTTGTGGTCTTCAGTTCCAAGATTGGTTTGATGCAGCTCTCCATGCTACTCTGTCCTGGGGAAGCCTTTTCACCTCTGAGTAACTACATCAACCTAAATCTTTCTGAATCTGCTTACTGTATTCTCTTGGTCTCCTACGATTTTTACCCCCCCCCCCTCTCCATGCTCCCCTCCAGTACTAAATTGGTGATCCCTTGATGCCTCAGAATATGTCCTATCAAGCTACCGCTTCTTCTAGTTAGATGGTGGCACAAATTTCTCTTCTCCCCAATTCTGTTCAGTACCTCCTCACTCTGAAAGTAGCAGGGGGAAAACACAGAGAGCGAAAGGTTACTTATAACTTGTACAATAATTAAACTTTAATTATAAGAGTCGATGGACGTGTGACGGTTGAGAAGGCAGTGAGACAATTTGTAAGCTACCGACGACTTATTCAACCCAGACATTGGGCAAAAAGTAAAGGAAACAAAAGAGAAATTTGAAAAGAGAATTAAAGTTCAGGGAGAAGGAATAATACTTCAGACCGTTTTAACTGAATTGTTCTTGTTAAAACATTGTAAATTAACTAAAGAGACACTGTTTGTTGCCCTGTTTCACAAATTATAGTATCGTTACTGCACAAACTACGTTGTCAAATACTTGAAAATGTGCTTTTAACCCAAAACGTAGGCTGTGCAGTAACCATAATAACATTTGTGAAAGAAGGCAGAAACAGTATTTTTAGTTAAAAACTCAGACATTTGCCAACGATACTGTTACTCTATCAGAGACGGCCAACGAATTGAATGGGTAGTTGAAGGGAATGGATATCGTCTATAAAAGAGGATATAAGATGAACAACAACATAACAAAGGAAATGGAATGTACTGGAATTAAATCAGGTGACGTTGAGGGATTTACATTAGGAAATGAGGCACTAAGAGTATTAAATCAGTTTTGCAGCAAAATTACTGATTATGGCTGAGTTGGAGTGAATACAGAATGCAGTCTAGCTGTAACAAGAAAAGCATTTCTGAAACAGAGTTATTTGTCATTCTTCAGGCTTTCCCGATAACTTGTTGACGTCTGGAGGTATCGGGTGTTCTGCCACATATCACTGTCGTCCATACACGTGCGTGGCAGACTGCCAACGCCTCAAGATCTCAAAGCGTTATTTGTTAACATCGAATATAAATTTAAATGTTTAGAACTTTGAAAGCAAATATTCTCTTGTGTAGTCTTGTACAGTTCAAGTGAAACGTGGGCAGTAAAGAAGTTTAGAAAAGAAGAGAGTTGAAGCTTTTGAAATTTTGTGCTACTTAAGAATGCTAAAGATTAGATGAGTAGACCATGTAACTAACGAGGAGGTACTTAACAGAATGAGGGAAAAAAGAAATCTGTGGCACAACTTGACAAGAAGAAGGAATCTGTGGATAGGACACACCTGGAGTATCAAGGAATCGTCTGTTTGGTTATGGAGGGAAATGTGAGGGTAAAAGTTGTAGAGGGAGACAAAGGCATGAATACAGCATCGGTTCAAATGCATGTAGGTTGCAATATTTATTCTGAGTTGAAGAGACTTGCACATGATAGACTATCGTAAAGAGTCTTCGAAATGAAGACCACAGCAACAATTAAATCCAGTACAGGTAACGAAACAATATCAAGATCTGTAGCAGAATATCTGACAAAGGTTTGATTGCTGAGAAAGGAATTGTAAGTACTAGGCTATCTAATCTGTGTTAGAGAATGAGGACAGTGTTCTTACTTGGTGGGTGTGACTGAAAAGTTTTGTTTCTGGTGACTGAGAATTTACGTTTCTAAGCATGGAGCGAAGAGATTTAGCAGATTCCTTTTGGTTAACAGCAATGAACACAAAAGCAAAATGAACCAGGAGTTGTGATACTAATAACACAAACGTTTCCTTAATCAATGCCTGTGGCACAGGAACACATCAGTTATTTAATGTTGTGTCAATCAAATTTTCTGCACTGATTCTGAACATAAACTGACAACGGTTCTCTTATCAACATTTTCAAGTGTATATGCAACGTTCTGATGACAGTGTTTTGCAGTTGCTGTATCATGAAAATTAATACTCTTTTTATGGGAGCTCTTATTCAGCAACAGTAACCATGCAGTTTTTCACAAATTTTTATCCAAACGAAACTGAACTTCAGCTAAATGTTGATTTTTGAACGACTGAAGCTCCTGCGGAACTTTTTTTTTTTTTCAGTCATATAGATAAAAGTAGAAATAAAAGTAGGAACTGAAGCCAATGCTGTGCTCTCATTTTGTTTGTATTTTGCTTCGCGTTTAGCACTTAAAAATGAAACCAAAAATTCAGAGAAATACTTAAGCACCAATTGCGTCTGAAATTGATGTATAATACTTCAATTTGCGTCGGAAAAAAATGACAGCTCAGCATTGGCTTCAGTTCCTTTCCGATCTCGCGTAAAAACATTGTTGTTTGCTGCATAGCTTTTTGTAGTCGTTACTCGTAAAATTATCCCTTTTCAAGACGGGAATACAAACATTACTTCGTACTTCATCTGTGACAAGCTGTTTTTAATTCTGAGGTTACGAAATAGCAAGTTACGAACAGGAAGAGAAAAAAAGAAGAAAGACCATGGAATTAGTATTTCATAAATTTCCGCTCGTCTTTTTGCGAAACAGATATTTTATGATGCTTATTATTAAATTCACATTTATACACAAATTAACAGTCTCAACAATTCGCATCTGTTCAAAAACGGTATCATTCCATAGCTTCAACTTATAATTCGTTGACGTGACCTGTAAAAATGAGTTCCCAATTTTTTAATTTTTAGAGCAACATTTGTTGTGGTACGAACTATCACTTCCTTACGTGTGCCATCCCACCCAACTAAAGGCCGTAGACACTTTCACCATTACGATCAAAAATATCTTGACTGAAAACACGACAATAAAAGAAATTTACATGGTGCCTGCAACCGGTATACAAACGTAAGCTAACAGAAATCTTGGTTTCAAGACATAGTGTCGACATAGTGTCGAGAGTTGTCTCCATTGACTCTGTCTCTCTGAACGAAGGCTGCTCTTGCAATGTGGCTGCGCACCATGTGCCAGTTTCAACATTAAATACTTCGAAAATCAACGTTTCAGCAGCCGCAACTCGTTAAAATAAGTCCTCGTAGTGTCTCAGAATTTCTCCACAGACCGTAAAACCGAGACAAGGAGGGTTAGGTTTCAACCACACAAATTGCGTGTACTGTAATCACTGAATTTATGTTCGTGGTCACCGTTGTGTATTTCGGTACTCTGGCCTTATGTAAACAACGGAAAGTCAAATACATGTTACGCATTTAGTTAAACAGTTATTCATTTCCCACAGCGTCCGTTGCGGTTAAAAGCTGATGAATTACGACAGCTATTGTGTACATGTACGCTGCCCGTTATAGCCCAACGTTAATAATTATTGTCCGGTGTATTTATCCAAAACGCTTATGCACTGATCAACAATATTCTAAGCATCAACTATTTTTCCGTCACGACTTTTACACAACATCGAGATTGGAATGATGTTGAACACTCCGGCCAGACTCTCACATTGCACTGTTTCTATTTTCCCCCTCTTTTGTTCGGTCATAAAGCTGGAATATCTTTGGAGTAAGTTTTCATGAGCGCAGAACAGACTTTCTCGTCGCCAATATACGTTGCTTCTAAAGTCTCCTGAATGCGTGAAGTTTCCTGATTTTGAGGTTCATAAGTGTTATGGGTTTTATATACACTGCTCAAAGCCGTCTTAATAATATGCTTTCGACATTTGGAATGAACTTGTTTAAAGGCTCAGAAGGGATAAATGCAACGGCGTTTCACTTGTCTGTCACAACTGTCATAGTTGAGTGACATCTCCTTCTATACTCCGCAAGCCATCTTGTGTGCGGCTGAGGGTACCTTGTGCACCACTATCACTCGCTTTCCTGTTCCAGTCGCGAACAGTTTGCGGTAGGAACGATTGCCGGTTAGCCTCCCTGTGGGCTGTAATTTTATCTCCATGATCTTCTGGCGTGGCATACGTTGGAGGAAGGAATCTATTTGTTGACTCTTCTAGAAAAGTACGCTTTCGCTACTTTAACCCATTTCTGATTAGCGTAACATATATGTCACGGAACAGCCTGTCATTGTTTTCTCTCATTGGCAACAATGTCTGAATTTGGAGTGGCTGTTGTTGTATGGCTTGCAGATAAGGAGGCTTTGTTAGGTAGGTTTCAGTCAGTTGCAAGCATTAAGTGGTCAGTGACTGGTGCTTCAAGTACGGAAGACTTTTCTGAGTGAGATTATGTCTCGGAATAAGAAGTAAATATCATTTTTTACTGCAAATTATAATACAATTTGTTTAAATTATGGTTGGTTATAACGTTAAAAGTACTGAAATTTACGTTAATGGTTATCTACAAAATGCTATTCTTATTTTTGTGGCTTCAAATACAGTTTTAATATTGCGTTGCGTATATGTCACGCTAAGCAAAACTGTGAATATAACGATTCGTTCTCTTTAGAGGTCTATCTGTCCATGAGATCATGGGGAGGAAGAAGATGCAACAGATATATTTATTGAACCTTCTGAAGCTAATGTAGATTCGGATGAAGAATCTGGGGAAGAAGATGGGGGCGGAAACGTCGATAATCTTGGACCAAGGCAACTCCAGGCTGGTGCAGAAGTGGTTTTAGCAAGTGAAAAAGGTAGTGAACCTGAGATTAATTTGTCTCCTGATGATAAACCAGATGAACAGGAAAAGTCACAGATCTTAAAAACTGTAATCAGAGATTGGAAAAAAGATGATCTGCGTAGTGTTAGTTCCGTATTTCCTGAGAGTGATTATAGTAAATGCAGAAACTTGTCTGCAGTTCCGTGCTTCGAATTATTTTGGAACCACGAAGTAATTGAATTTCTTCTCAATGAATCGACGAAGTATGCTTTGTTCATGAATCCTATCGAACATTTATGGGACATAATCGAGAGGTCAGTTCGTGCACTAAATCCTGCACCGACGACACCTTGGAAATTATAGGCGGCTATAGAGGCAGTCATATTCTCCATATAGTTTGTGTGATGCCCCCGTTTCTTCTCTTTCCTCGTTCTAACACACAATATTGTCATCCTAATCCTGCAACTATTCCAACCATTGTCAAAACTTATTCTCCAAAAACTTATTATCACTACCTCTGCCACAATCACCAATTTAGTTATTCCGCGTTTATTCTCCGGTTAGTCGTTGTTACCTCTTCGTACAACGCGTTTTCCGCGCTGTTCCGCGAACAGAACTTCAACAGCTGCTAACTGGGAACTGAACAACTGGCTCCAAGTAGTGTAACGATCTAGGAAAAATTTTCTGTCAAAATTTCATTTTCTTGGATACACCAACAAGACTAATATGTAATCTTTCTTACCTGTTATTCCTGTTAGTGGTTTATTTCCACTCTGGTAGTATGAATCCACGGATTTCGTTAGTAATTATAATAACGCTTATCACTCTTACACTCAATCAACTCTTGGTCTTGCGGTAGTGTTCTCACTTCCCGTGCACGGGGTCCCGGGTTCGATTCCCGGTGGGATTAGGGATTTTTCCTGTCTTGAGATGATTGGGTGTTGTTGTGTCGACTTTATCATCACCATTCATCTCCATTACGGTAGGAGGAAGGCAATGGCAAACCACCTCCACTAGGACCTTGCCTCGTACGGCGGTGCGGGTCTCCCGCATCGTCCCCTACGCTCCTCGAAGTATGGGACCTCATCATCATCAATCCAGTCAATCACATAAACAAACATTCACCCGTTCGTGTTTATTCAGCTCAGCTCGTATAGCCCCATCCCCTTTTGTCAGAGGGCAAGTTTTCTATTTCCTCTGGCACAGACGTTACATACACTACACACACATTCAAAGATCTGCTTATGATTCGTTCACAGATCAACTTAGAATATGTTCAAAATCCAAGAGGGACATGTTTCAAAATCATATGAATAATCGATAGACCAACGTGCGTTGGATGCTGGGCGTTTGTGAAACAAGGTTCTTTTGCTAAAAGAATATGAATTTGGCGCCGCCTGAAACTGCCGCCAGGGCCAGATACCCGGTTAGCTACCCCCCCCCCCCCCCCCACCGCCCCGCCTAGATCCGTGCCTGCCCTCAGCATGCCATCTATTGACAAACCAGTTCAATCCAGCCACCCACATATGTGTCAGATATCCAGCAAACGCGCAGCTTTCTCGCGGAACGTCATAGGAAAGCCGTTATTTGCCGTACTGTCGTGGACTGTAGTCTCCCGTATGGCTAGCGGTGTTTTCTATGAGCCATTGTAGCGGCCTGTTTTCAGAAGACTGGCTGAGTGATTGAGACGCGCAGACACTGTGTAGTATAAGAGAACAACTGTAGCAATCCTCTTCCGTTTTTCGCCTCCTCGTATCCCCATACCAAAGCTCTCCTCAGCATGTGCTATTGGATGGATGGATGGATGGATGGATGGATGGATGGTTGGATAGATGTGGGCGTCGGACGCTCAGCAGGAAGTGGAGCGCAGATAATGGCAAGCGCTCTTATTTTCGGCGCTGTCGCACTGCGCGGGAAACCACCGCAGCTATCTTCCCGATCCCTTAGGTCGCCTGGTCTGCTCCAATGTGCACTGGCTCTGTCTGCTGCAAAATATTGTCACAGCTTCCCCTCTTTCATCACAAATCTTTCACTTGTAACCATCAAAGCAAATAAGTCAGTTCAGTTATTAATGTTACTATAGTGGTCGCTCCCACTGGATTAAAGCCATATTTTTAATGTGTAACGTTTTAATCCTGAATGTCCACACGTTGATACGTCTGGAACTTGTGAAGGGCGTAAAAAAAATTACAAACCGAGACACAGAATGAAAGAGCCGAGATGGTTGGCGCTCCGTAAATGATAGTTCATAGGCGAAGGACTTCAAAATTTTCTGCTCGTATTCATGAAGTGAAAGAAATTTCAAAAACGGGATGATGTTGTAAGTATTGCCACAGATACCATGCTGAATCTGTCCCTTCTCGCCATATCAGTTGAGGTTCAAATGGCTCTGAGCACTATGGGACTTAACATCTGAGGTCATCAGTCCCCTAGAACTTAGAACTACTTAAACCTAACTAACCTAAGGACATCACACACATCCATGTCCAAGGCAGGATTCGAACCTGCGACCGTAGCAGTCACGCCGTTCCGGACTGAAGCGCCTAGAACCGCTCGGCCACCGCGGCCGGCATCAGTTGAGGAAGTGTTCTGCCTTCGGCAACTTAATGTTAGTGTGTTCAACATCTATTACCTCAAAACAGGACACGCAGCATTGTATATTTATCACGAAGATGTCGCAAAGAAGAGTCCCGTTGAAGTCTGTACTTTTCTGCTGGATTACATACGGAATGATTTGCCACCAAACATATAATACCTTTATATGATTTCAGGTGCCTGCCCAAGGTAGATCAAGAATAATACTACAGTAAGGTCTTTCATGGCATTTGCAGCATCTGGTCGTTTTGTCACAGTTAATCATTATTTCCCGATCCGGGGCCATTCATCCCAACCCTGGGACAGTGAGTTTGCGATGATTAAGAATAAAACTAGAGCTTTCGCTCTACACATGCAGTGTGTAGAACTTCTTGTTGTTGCAAGTACCTTACAAAAATACCGCGGTGATGCTGTTTCAAAAGTGGTGGCCAAAATATTGTAAACGCAAAGTCTTTACTTTGGAAACAATGAAGTGCAAAGTAATCCCATGAAATAAGAAACAGTCTTTCATCATATGAGACTTCATGGAATTTGAACACAAACGCGAGTGTAGTGGAAATGTGGCAGTGAGTCACACTTTTAGTTTACTTATTCATTTAAACACGACAGTAACTCTTCCAGCTGCTGCAGCATACGAGAACTGTGTTCCACTAAGTAATAAAACAGCTGACCTCAAGAGATTGTAGTCATATATTCCTGAAATGCAGATATCCTTTTATAAAGCATTCTACAACTGGCCTTCAGCAGGCTGTGAAGAGCCTGACTGTGAGTAAGAACTATGGGGACAAGCAATATTTCGCCAAACTTGTTATTTAATTTACTGTGTTCAGTAGTTAATATAACGGTTTTGGTATTGGGAAACAATAACGTTGATTTTCGGAGCCTATTATGTTGCGTTACAATAACAGTTTCTGTGTTGAAATCAATAAATTTTAAAAGAAACTGATGAGTAACATAGAATTATATTTGTGAAAGACAATTGGTTTCAGAAACAATACATGTCCACCGATATTAAATATGAAAACCATTACATAATCTAACTACAATATCATTGAAAATAGTGTCTGTATATCATCAGAAACTGTATCCTACAAAGTAAGATAGAAATGACAAAGAGAACAGAATACTTCGGCACATCACAAATTTTTCCGTTGTTCTCAAAGTCAGTAGGTATGGACTAGCGATGTTTCTGCAACCAGTCATTCAGTACATTTTGAAAACCTGTTGTGGCAAATGAATGGTAACTTACTATTATTATTATTCACATTTGTTTCAGCAAATGAAGCCGTTGAAGAGGATGACATGGCGGTCGGTCCGTCTGGAACATGGAGCATTATTTGTTCACTGTTTCTTTGTTCTCATATTAGTTTCATTTCCTCGCAGTGCGCTCTTTTCCTGTCGCCAGACAAAGCTGTTACTGTCTCCATGAGTTTTCTGCCAGGCCAACTGTTTAGTCGTGATTTTTCTGCTGCCTACAGAAATGTCTATCTGATGTATCATCTCTTACGATGCCTGCATGCTTTTGGTCTACCTTTACCGCCCTGGTCCTCTGTATTGTTTCACACATAGCTTTGCTGCGATTTTCGTATAACTCCACAACCATCTAGTTAATATTTCTGGTTCAATTCTTTTAAACTACCCATAGAATTTTAGCCTGTGTTTCTGTTTTTCATTTTCGAATAAAAGTTTATAAACTTCTCACTTTCCCTATTCGCTCTTCTTTTGTATTTCCTATCTTTAGTCTAATTTGAGCCTAAAGTTTTCCTGACTTAATTTCGTTCCTCTTTTGAATTACTCCCATGTCTTTCTCACTCTTCAGAATTAGTGTTTCAGTCCCATAAATACACTCTGATTTGGTGACTGCGTTGTATTGATGCATTTATTGCCACAAGTATCTTTATAATACTGAAGGCTATTTCCATTCTGCAGCAACTAAATTCATAACCAGTCTCTTCCAGTGGTTCCAGTCTCCTCATTCGTTTCGCCGAATTGTCTGAACAGAGCAACTCTCTCGATTTTCCCGTATTTAATTTTTAGGACTGTGGGTGCCAGATCGTTATCTTACAAGTATTACGACAGAGAGTCAATTTAAGTGTTTATTCTGTGTGATGATTTTTTAAACTGCTGTTTTCACAGTACAGACAAACTACAGTCACTTACATACTCTTCATCCAAATTAATCCGTCAAGCCTCTGATTGCAAGAGCAGTGTAGTGTATTGGAGGAAACTATGCGAAGGATCGCAAATCCACGAAAAACTAATCCCCGCCACCCGTTTTGGATTACTCGCGCCAATTTCACTGCTGTTTCCCAATATATATAAGCACTGACCGCAGTCGCAGTGACTTTTCACATTAAATCCGTCGAGTGAACTGTTCGGCGTAACGGCGCGCCGGTCAGTAACGTTACAGCAGAGAGGGCTGTGAGGCGATGTCAGCCAATAGTACGCTGACCAACCCTTCTCTAGGACGACAACGAAACGGCCGCGCCATCTACACGAAGAGAACATAAGCATCGCGACGTCTGGCAGTTGAGGTCTAGGCAATCTACGAGTTTGACAGCAGCGACTTAGGAAATTTATTGTTTCACTTTACTGGAATTGTATATACTGAATAACTTGCTTATATTTGTCTGTCACCATTTGCTTGCGGCGACACCATTGTAAATTGTCAAAGTTAAGTACTGTCGCCGGCGGTTGTGACCGAGCGGTTCTAGGCGCTTCAGTCTGGAACCACCGCGCACCACTACGGTCGCAGGTTCGAATCCTGCCTCGGGCATGGATGTGTGTGATGTCCATAGGTTAGTTAGGTTTAAGTAGTTATAAGTTCCAGGGGAATGATGACCTTAGATGTTAGGTCCCATAGTGCTCAGAGCCATTTGAACCATTTTTTAGTGTTGTCATTTATCTTGTAATGTATTGTATGGAACTGGGGACCTAGAAACGACGGAGAGGCTTCATCCCCTCCGTAGCCCTCAGTGGTTCGCAACCCCACAACGGGCTACAACAGTCCACTCACCCCACCGCCGCCCCACAACGAACCCAGGGTTATTGTGCGGTTCGGCCCCCAGTGGAGTCCCCCTCACCCCCACCCCCCGGGAACGTCCCACACCAGACGAGTGTAACCCCAATGTGGGTACAACAGCAAACAAACAGACAGCCATATGTGCATATGCGTATGTGTGAGGTCGAATCCTTATGTCCGTCCAGTTGACTACTAAAAGTTATATTTGTCAGTTTGATTGTGTCGCTCAGGCGTAACAGTTGACACACACGCTACCTTATCAATGAGAGTACTTGTTGCTCAAAGTTTCACTTTCTGTACAAAAGCTGTTCGTGCCTTTTAACACCATGTTGTGTCACTAATGATGGTTAATAGTAAGGTATGTCTATAAGCACACAAGTACTTGTAATGTGGACACACATACTGTAAGTAAAAATTACTGTACGACAGGTACTTTGTAACTTCTAGGTGTGTGTTTAAGAATGGGCGTGTCGCCGGCCGCTGTGGCCGAGCGGCTCTAGGCGCTTCAGTCCGGAGCCGCGCTGCTGCTACGGTCGCAGGTTCGAATCCTGCCTCGGCCATGGATGTGTGTGGTGTCTTTAGGTTAGTTAGGTTTAAGTAGTTCTAAGCCTAGGGGACTGATGACCTCAGATGTTAAGTGCCAAGGTGCTTCGAACCATTTCAACCATGGGCGTGTCAGCCCGAATCCGGTAACCACTTCAGCAAAAAGTGGTTCTTTGTGCAACTGAAACGAGCAAAATAAAAAAATTAACAAATTTCTACAATAAATAAATAAATTTATTGCACATAAATAAGCGAAGATATCCATTAGCTATCCAAAGCGAGCAAAAGTGGAATGACTAAATAAAAGAAAATTTGTGAGAAGTAGATGTCAGGCTGAAACTGACTGCAAGATTCTTAAGGAAATGTAATTCGTCCACAAAACCAGTGCCTCATAAAACCCTTGTAAGGCCGATTTCTGAGTATTAGTCTGCAGTTTGGCGCTTTTAGCAGATTAGATTTACAGAAGAGGTACAGAGGAACCAACGACGATCACTGCGATTCGTCGCAGGATCTTTTAGTCTGTGCGATAGGGTCAAGAAATTCTCATCAAACTCCAGTGGTAGATGCTACAAGATTGGCTTTCTTCATTACAAGGACGTTTACTGTTCTGATTCCAAGATCTTACATTAGAGAGCAGGGTACCATATTACTTGCTCTCTCATATGTATCACGAAATGACCACAATGAAAAAATTAGAGGAACAGCAACTCATGAAGTTTACTGACAATCATTCTTCCCACACACCACGTGAGAATGCAGCAGAGAAAGATGGAAAAAAGTATTCTCCGCCACACACCATAAAGTAGCTTGAGAAATATAGATGTAGATGTAGACATAAGAGGGTGTTCTGAAAAGTAACGCGTGTGAATTTTTTACGTGAAAACTCCAAACAAGAGACCAGTTTGTTGATACCATCATTATGGAATGTTAGATTTTTTTTGACGGTGCCACAACCTCACCTCTACCTGCTCTGCTTCATCACTATCAAAGCAAAGTCTTTTTTTTTCCTTTATTGTGAGTTCATTCCTCTGCCCCATATTGGCAGGGGAGGGCTGGCAGTGGCACAATCTGCTGCTCTTCATCTGAGTGGCATTACATTGAAATAAAAAGAGGAAACTATACATAAAAAGGGCGGAAAAAGGGGGACATAAAAACATAGTAAATGGAGACAATGGGGGTTAAAACATACATAGACTCAGGGACATTCTTTGTTGGACAGTTAAAAAGTCGACATAATGTTAAAAGAACACAGTTGGCGAGTCGTGGAGCACTTAATAGTCAATGGAGTCACACGCACAAGTTAAAAGTAGGCCACAGTATAAAAACACAAGAACAAGAGACACTTAAAGACACTTAAAAAACCACCATAAGCGATGGAGCACACATGAAAAAGAAAACCTGCTGGGAGGGACTTGCCGGGGAGAGGGGGCCTGAGAGAAGGGATAAAGAAGGGAGTGGAAGGTGCAGCGGGAGAGGGGGGCAGGAGGGGTGAGAGGAAATGGGGGTTTGGGGGGGCACACTAAGAGGCAGGAGATAGAGGGGCAGGAGATGGAGATGGAGAGTGAAGGCAAGTCAGGAGAGAGCACAGAGACACAGAAGGGGCCATGGGAAAAGGAGGGGATGTATGAGGGAGGAAAACCACTCAGGGGAAGGGAGGAAGAGGGGAGGGGGAGCCCTGAGGAGTAGGAATGGGGAAGGTGAGGTTAGAGTTGGTAGGAGGGATAGAAATCACAGCGAAGCTCATCATCCAGAAGGGGTAGGTGCTGGAAGTTGCATTGGGAAAGGAGGTGGAAATGAAATGAGCGTTTGGTTTCATTGGCTGGGAGGCCCCTTGCGGGACAGGTCCGGCCGCCTTGGTGCGGGTCTTATTACATTCGACGCCACATTGGGCAACCTGCGTGTCGGATGTGAATGAAATGAGAATGAAGACAACACAACACCCAGTCCCTGAGCGGAGAAAATTTTCGACCCAGCCGGGAATCGAACCCGGGCCCATAGACGGCAATTCGTCATGCTGACCACTCAGCTATTGGGGTGGGCAGGAAAGGAGGTGAAGGGTGTGGATAGGGAAAGAGGGTGGGACACCATGGTAAAGGCATGGTAATGGCCTGGGGCTGGGGGCAGATAGGATAGAGGACACCAGGAGTTGGGGGGGGGGGGATCGAGTTGGCAGACAATGGACATGGTGCGGATGTGTTTGAGGAAAAAAAGGAGATGTGGAAAGGGAATGAGGTCATAGAGGATTCGCTTGGGGACAGAAGGCAGACATGGAAGGTGAGTCAGAGTGCATGTCATTCGAGGATTTGGAGGCCTTTATAGAATCTGGGAGGGATGGAAACCAAGGCGATGCTGACATAACAAACTATGGGTCGAATCAAGGATTTGCAAGTGTGAAGGATGGTGAAAGGATGCAGTCTCCATGTCCGGCCGGACAGGAGATAAAAATCATAGAGTTGGAAGAGTGGGTGGTATGACCTATGATGATTGCCTGGGTCTTGGAAGGGTTGATGTGAATATGGTGAACTGGTCAAGGTGTGTGTGAAGGGTATGTTGGGACAGTTGAAAGGTAGGATAAAGGGCCAGGAAGGTGGTGTGATCAGCAAACTGGAGGAGGTGAACAGGCAGGGAGGTTTGGGAATATATACATTATACAGGAGATAGCGGAGAGGGAAAAGGACGGAGCCTTGGGGCTTGCTAGTAGTGGGATAGAAGGTATGGGAGTTGGTATTGAGGATAATGACATAGGAGAGACGATTGGAGTGGAACGATTGGAGAGCAACGAGATGGACGAATTTGATGGTTACAGCATAGGTCTGGAGCTTAAAGAGGAGCCTGGGATGCCAGACACGATCTTAGGCATTCTGGAGGTCGGCAAAGTGAAGTCCTCAAAGGTGTTCTTTAAGATGAAAATCGGTTGGGGCCAAGTCGAGACTGTATGGAGAATGATCAATCACAGTGAATCCAAGTCGTTTTTTTGTTGCAGATGTCGCAGCGCTGGTGTGTGGCCTGTCATTACCGTGCTGAAGGAGAGGGTACTCTACTTGTGGACTAACTCTTCGAATTCTAAACTCGATTACAATACGCTGTTTCTCACGCACCGACGTGGTTACGTTACACACCGCCAATGTTACACGTTACAATTTGGAACCCACTAGCGGCAGAGGACTGAAAATATGTAGACATGAAGCTTAAAGATGTAGAATGTTACTACTGTTTTTTTTATTTAAAAACCTTTTAATAGTTGTCGTACAAAAATTCGGAAGCATTACCTTTCAGCTCGCGCTCGACGTATCTGACCCACCTTTGTTTTATTGGGGGTATTGTACTGAGCGCTCGTAAAGTTTAAAACGAATGGAAGAACTTAAGAGGCGACATTGAAGAAGGAGTCAAAATCGTTCAATAAGACTGAGAAAGTATAATAACGACATCCAAAAGAAAATTGTACAAATTAATAATGAAGTAATGGAAGTAGCTGGTGATTCTTCAGTATTTAAGGAAGCTGAAGACAATTACAAGGCAGAGATAAAAAAGTGAAAGAAGCAGCGTTGGTCTGGAACGATTTCGGTACACCATATGGAGTTTACCAATTCTAAGTTTACAATGGGTCTTAAACGGAAAGTTTAAAACGTGTTTTGCCAGTTATGGTTTATGGTAGCAAGACATGGACTTTTAATACAAAATCCGTCAGAAACCAAAGACTGCTCAGCGATGAGTGCATGAATGCATACTGGGAATTGTTAGAAGCGAAACGAAAACAAGCAAATGTACAAAGCTTTCTTTTATTTTTTTGTCGTCTTTCATTTCTGTCTCGAGAGAGTAGGACGGTCTGTTGCGGGATCTCGTCCTTTTCACCCAAATATCCCAGCAGGCTAGGCGTGCGGCAGATTTGGGAGAAGATTAATAGTTCCTCCACTCGGCTGGTGAACAAGAGAAGCCTTCCGAAAACTTGGAGTGGAGTAGGTGACTGGAACTACTTTATTTAATTTATGGGACACCAACGTTGTCTACTGTTCCAAACAAATTTCATGGGGAACAATTTTGGTAAGAGACAAAGTCTTACTGGCCTTACCACTGACACTAGGCATACTTTAGTGCTCGCCGATCTTGGGACAACGAGATCGTATCTACAGGCAACTAGCAGGATCTACTAACCAAGTGTGCAAAGTACTGTCTAACCCAGTGAATTGATTGAGTGATTTTCAACAGGAGAACCATACAAAAGAGTGTGTCTAAGCAGAGAAAGATATTTTGGAAGCGAATCACGAACTTCAATTTTTCTGGGCCTACTGCTTTGACGCCGAGTAGATGACTGGATGATGTTCAACACACACAGTACTTACAAACGCTGCAGAGTGCCTACACCCAATCACATCTCTCAAGTATGTAACCAGTCTTAAACGACGCTTGGCGTCGACGGGAATCACCAGCGAAGATTTTGTCTGTAACAAAAGTTGGTTCACACGACGTGATCTGCCACCCATAGACGCTCGTCGAAAAGGCTTTGAAAGACTCCGCACATATATTTGTTTTGGAGATGTTTAGCTGGAGCCAGTCATAAGAAATACAGCACTGGCCATTAAAATTGCTACATCAAGAAGAAATGCAGATGATAAACGGGTATTCATTGGACAAATACTCGTATATTATACTAGAACTGACATGTGATTATATTTTCGCGTAATTTGGGTGCATAGATCCTGAGAAATCACTACAAAGACCAACGATCTCTGGCCGTAATAACGGCCTCGAAACGCCTGGGCATTGAGTCAAACAGAGCTTGGATGGCGTGTACAGGTACAGCTGCCCATGCAGCTTCAACACGATACCACAGTTCATCAAGAGTAGTGACTGGCGTATTGTGACGAGCCAGTTGCTCGACCACCATTGACCACACGTTTTCAGTTGGTGAGAGATCTGGAGAATGTGCTGGCCAGGGCAGCAGTCGAACATTTTCTGTATCCAGAAAGGCCCGTACAGGACCTGCAACATGCGGTCGTGCATTATCCTGCTGAAATGTAGGGTTTCGCAGGGATCGAATGAAGGGTAGAGCCACGGGTCGTAACACATCCGAAATGTTACGTCCACTGTCCAAAGTGCCGTCAATGCGAATAAGAGGTGACCGAGACGTGTAACCAATGGCACCCCATACTATCACGCCGGGTGATACGCCAGTATGGCGATGACGAATACACGCTTCCAATGTGCGTTCACCGCGATGTTGCCAAACACGGATGCGACCATCATGATGCTGTAAACAGAACCTGGATTCATCCGAAAAAATCACGTTTTGCCATTCGTGCACCCAGGTTCGTCGTTGAGTACACCATCGGAGGCGCTCCTGTCTGTGATGCAGCGTCAAGGGTAACCGCAGCCATGTTCTCTGAGCTGACAGTCCGTGCCGCTGCAAACGTCGTCGAACTGTTCGTGCAGATGGTTGTTGTCTTGCAAACGTCGCCATCTGTTGACTCAGGGATCGAGACGTGGCTGCACGATCCGTTACAGACATGCGGATAAGATGCCTGTCATCTCGACTGCTAGTGATACGAGGCCGTCGGGATCCAGCACGGCGTTCCGTATTACTCTCCTGAACCCACCGATTCCATATTCAGCTAACAGTCATTGGATCTCGACCAACGCGAGCAGCAATGTCACGATACGATAAACCGCAAACGCGATAGGCTACTATCAGACTTTTATCAAAGTCGGAAACGTGATGATACGCATTTCTCCTCCTTACGCGAGGCATCACAACAACGTTTCACCAGGCAACGCCGGTCAACTGCTGTTTGTGTATGAGAAATCGGTTGGATACTTTCGTTATGTCAGCACGTTGTAGGTGTCGCCACCAGCGCCAACCTTGTGTGAATGCTCTGAAAAGCTAATCATTTGCATATCACAGCATCTTCTTCCTGTCGGTTAAATTTCGCGTCTGTAGCACGTCATATTCGTGGTGTAGCAATTTTAATGGCCAGTAGTGTACTTCTTATTATGTCTTTCATGCGACGTCCGGTGTCACCGCAGGGCGTCAGTTTGTTTCCCGCTACACACACAATAGTATTTTTAAGCACAATTTTATGTTTTCATTCGATGGATAGATCGGTCCCAAATCAGTCTAGTTCGGTATTCGTCTTACCGACATGAATTAACAAGGACAGTAAACTACGAAGAATAACCAGTACACCAGTAGCTACTGATGTGTCACCCCGGCCCGCGCTGACTGCTACCGTGATGCAGCAACGCTCTCGAGTTGCTGTGGAGTACTGGTTATCCTTCCTGTTTTACTGTTCCCATTAATACATGTTGGTTAAACGAATAACAAACAAGACTGATTTGAAACTGCTCTATCTAACGGGCGCGTAAAATTCCATTTAAAGATAAATTTGTTTCTAACAGGATACTAACCGAAGATTTCCGTCGACAGTGGATGTCGCATGAAAGACGCGATAAGCAGTATTTGTTTGGGTTCCAAAAACGAAATAGCAAATATCTGCCAAAACACCAGAGAAAATTCTCCTGGCAGCTCCTAGAAGGGACACACAATTAATTGAAATTGCACTTTCAGTAAACTGCATACGAGAATCACTACCCAGAATGACGTCTAATTTGAACAGCATGCTACTGACACAGGGGGAAACGTCATGGAAGAAAAAAGTAACGGAAATTTCACCTACAGATGGCGCTGTAAGAGTCAGAATAGGCACACCAACCTGGTCGGGGTGGCCAAGCGATTCTAGGCGCTACAGTCTGGAACCGCTCGACTTGTACAGTTGCAGGTTCGAATCCTCCCTCGGGCATGGATGTGTGTGATGTCGTTAGGTTAGTTAGGTTTAAGTAGTTCTAAGTTCTAAGAGACCGATGACCTAAGAATTTAAGTACCATAGTGCTCAGAGCCATTTGAACCAAGGCACAAAAACAGTCACGCGGCACACGGACATTCTCAATTTGCGTTCAAGACACCCAGCATGGTTGTCTCCATGAAGGATCGCCTGGTGCTGGTAAAATTCCTTTAGAAGAACCGCGACTGTGCTCCAGTAGCCCCGCAGAAGTTCCGGACACTCAGGGGTATGAAAAAAGGCATTGGTTCAATGTCTCCTAGGGGACTGGAGAAAATGATTCTAAAAGACAGGTTCTATTGAAGTGCAGTGTAGCAGAGGAAGGAAAGCAGTTAATCCAGCATCGGTTGAAGATGTGGCCACAGAACTGCAGGAGTGGTCGAGTGGTGCTGCGCAAACATATAGTGCATGGGGACTTGCCTGAACATTGGACGTGCCTGTGAGCACGGAGCATATAGTCCTATGAAACTGTTGATTCCCGTCTACTCGTCGAATATGGGGAGTCTAGGAAACCTGATTTCTCGGATCGCTGTACAACGACTCAAGCAAAAAATGGCGATGAGCACTATGGGACTTAACATCTGTGGTCATCAGTCCCCTAGAACTTAGAACTACTTAAACCTAACTAACCTAAGGACATCACACACATCCATGTCCAAGGCAGGATTCGAACCTGCGACCGTAGCGGTCACGCGGTTCCAGACTGAGCGCCTAGAACCGCACGACCACACCGGCCGGCAACAACGACTCAAGCAAATCGTATTAATGAGTTTTATTACAGAAAATAAATTATGATATTTATCTTCGAGAAATACGTATGTGTCGCAAGCAAAGGGTGACAGAGAAAATAAGAAATCTCTCAGTATAGACAATGCTACATAGTAGAAGTGAAATGACTAATCTTGATGCTATTCTTGAACTCACTGCTATAGAACTGGGCCACGACCAGTCAGCGTGGCACTTACGTTCTCTTCGTATAGAGACCGCTGCCGTCGCATTTTAAGCCTGGAGAGCAGACGGTCAATCTCCAATTGGCTGACGTCTTCTTCACAGCCCTCTCTGCTCTCTCGTTTTGGACTACTGCTTGTTCTGTTGCAAACATAGGGATTGTATGTGACCCTTCTTGCCACAAGCGCAATACTGTGCTTATCCGGATGGGCAATCTTGACGTTTGTGCCGTGAATAGCACCGAGGGCATGACTTAATTCTGTTCGCCTGTTTAGAGAGCTGCTTATGCGGCGTGGAGAACCGTTTACGCGGCGTGCCGCGTGGAAGCTGCCACTGCCTAATGGGCTACTTGCAAACAAGACACGACTAGACCTGACAAATTGGTGGCTGCTCAGATTTATCGGCCGACACGGCATCTGAATCCTGCTGATCTAGCATTTGTGCAACATGCTGAAATGATGGATCGGACTGTTTCAAAATCTGTTCCCTGAATCTAACATCAGTTACATTGTACACGATTGCATTATACAACATTACATCTCAATTTAAAGCACCACAAGCACATCTGAATTTGCGTTTCCTCGTCATACCCTGCAAATCTGTTACCCACTGGCGATAATTTTGTTCTGACTCTTTCTTGCAATTAAAGAATTGGTACGTAGCTGCTACCACATTCACTTGTTGGTCATAATGGTTAGTGAGCGAATCAACAACCTGATTGCCGCGCAGGATTAGCCGAGAAGTGCCGGCACGGTAGCTCAGCGTGTTCGGCCAGAGGGTTAGGTGCTCTCTGTAATAAAAAAACACTGAGTTAATGGATTAACGCTGAACCGAAACGGGTGTCTTGCGACGTCCGCACCGAGCTGATACAACGAACGAAAACGAACAAAATGAGACTACAAAAAAAAAAAAAAAGGGACTGATGACCTTAGCAGTTAAGTCCCATAAGATTTCACACCTTTTTTTTTTTTTTTTTGTTGAACAACCTGATCATAGGAAAGTTCACTTGGAGTGGCGTTAGGGAATAACTTCTGGATGAGGCGGAACATTGCACTTCCTACCGTTGACACAAAATTGTGGGCCGGCCGGAGTGGCCGAGCGGTTAACGGCGCTACAGTCTGGAACCGCACGACCGCTACGGTCGCAGGTTCGAATCCTGCCTCGGGCATGGATGTGTGTGATGTCCTTAGGTTAGTTAGGTTTAAGTAGTTCTAAGTTCTAGGGGACTTATGACCACAGCAGTTGAGTCCCATACTGCTCAGAGCCATTTGAACCAAAATAGTGGAGTTTTGCAGTACCTGGTACGCTGTGAGCAATAGGTGGGCTTCAAACTGTTGCAACCACTCGAGCCACTCCTCTTGTTGTTCATTAAACTGGCTAAAAGGCGGTATGGTACTAGGAGCTACTGTAGGTGCCTGTTGTACTGTATTAGTTGTTGTTGTTGTTTTTGGGGAAGGAGATCAGACAGCGAGGTCATCGGTCTCTTCAGATTAGGGAAGGACGGGGAAGGAAGTCAGCCGTGCCCTTTCAAAGGAACCATCCCGGCATTTGCCTAGAGCGATTTAGGGAAATCACGGAAAACCTTAATCAGGATGGCCGGACGCGGTATTGAACCGTCGTCCTCCCGAATGCGAGTCCAGTGTCTAACCACTGCGCCACCTCGCTCGGTACTATATTAGTAGTTTGGATCACCAATGGCTGCTGTCCGAGTTAAGCAGCGATCCAACCTGTTGCATCTGAAACTGAAACATCTATGTTAGCTACGTTGCATCTATCGTTTGCAGCTGTTGTGCCTGAGCAGGGGGCGGGAGAGGCGGGATGGGCATGTTGTAAGAGAAAAGTGCAATAAACGGACAAGGCAAGCAACAAAAATAAGTACACAAGCAAAGAAAATTGCTGCAGCGCCCAGCTGAAAACACTGAAGTACAAAAACGCTATAAGACACACCATTAAAACAAGTAAACACACCCATACAAAGGCAACACAATGTCGAATTAAGGCGCCAACAAACAGAAAAGCACACGAAAAACTGTGGCTGCCAGGTACGGGGTTTCTCGTACAACTCGTCACCAATGTTGAAGCCTGCCTACTCGTCGTCAGTGTTGAATCCTGCCTACTCTTCGAATATGGGGAGTCTGGGAAACCTGCTCTCTCGGATCGCTAGGCAACAACGCAAGCAATTCGTATTAATGAGTTTTATTACAGAAAATAAACGACGATACTTAACTTCGACAACTAGGCAGGATGCAACAGAAACATCCTGCATTGCTATCCATAGAAAATCGCCCGTGTTCAGGAGTTGCTTCCTGCTCACCTGCCTGCTTCCTACTCCTTAATTTCTTGCTCGCACGAAAGTGGACAATGAATCCCCATGGACCATCCTGTGGACAAACGAAGCCCATTTCCAAGGATATGTCAACACGATGAATGGCGATCTTTTACAGAAGCTCGAAATGTAGCGCGGACATCAATACGAAATGTTTACAATAGTTTCCACGCGAAACTTTGTCCTGAAACCTCCAAAGGGATTCTAGACGTGCGTAAAGGATGCTAGTGGCAAGAAACAGTAAATGCCTTCCCTGTGCGATAGCAATGGGAATACTATTGACAGTGCTGCCAAAGCAGCGTAATTAAACACAGCATTCCGAAATTCCTTCACCAAAGAAGAAGAAATAAATATTCCAGAATTCGGATCAAGAACAGCTGCCAACATGAGTAACGTAGAAGTAGATATTCTCTTAGGAGTGAAGCAACTTAAATCACTGAACAGCAGCAAGTCTTGCGGTCCAGGCTGTATACAAATTAGGTTCCTTTCAGAGTATGGTGATACACTAGTGTTCTGTCCTGCCTACTCTTCGAATATGGGGCGTCTAGGAAACCTACTTTCTCGGATCGCTAGGCAACAATGCAAGTAAATCGTATTAATGAAGTTTATTACAAAAGGAAATGATTACAAAACTTTAATCAAACAATGGAAAATCCAGGATGGAACGTAACAATACCAGAGAAGGAAAGTTGCTACTCACCATATGGTGGAGATGCTGAGTCGCGTCCGCAGCTCGTGGTCGTGCGGTAGTGTTCTCGCTTCCCACGCCCGGGTTCCCGGGTTCGATTCCCGGCGGGGTCAGGGATTTTCTCTGCCTTGTGATGACTGGGTGTTGTGTGATGTCCTTAGGTTAGTTAGATTTAAGTAGTTCTAAGTTCTAGGGGACTGATGACCATAGATGTTAAGTCCCACAGTACTCAGTGCCATTTGAACCATTTTTTTGCTGAGTCACGATAGGCACAACAAAAAGATTCACACAATTATAGCTGTCCGTCATTAAGGCCTTTGCCAGCAGTACTCACACATACACACACGCACACACACACACTCACGCAAACGCAACTTGCACACACGTATGCAGTCTCAGAGAAATGAAACAACTTCAGTTCTCTGAGACTGCAGACGTGTGTGCAAGTTGCGTTTGCGTGTGTGTGTGTGTGTGTGTGTGTGTGTGTGTGTGTGTGTGTGTGTGTGTGTGTGTGTGTGTGTGTGTGTGTCTACTGCTGACAAAGGCCTTAATGGTCGAAAGCTATAATTGTGTGAATCTTTTTGTTGTGCCTATCGCGACTCAGCATCTCCACTATATGGTGAGTAGCAACTTTCCTTCTCTGGTATTGTTACATTACTTAACTTTGTGAGATACAGACGCGTCGCCAGCAAAGGGCGACAGACAGACAAACTTTAGCAAGCTTTTCAGTACATATAGTTCGTAACACAAGTGAAACAATACAGTTCCTAAGTCGCTGCTGTAGAGCCCGTAGAACGGCCAGGCGGCGTGGCGCTTATGTCCTCTTCGTGTAGATGCCGCTGCTCTCTCGTTGTCGTCCTAGAGAGTGGTCGGTCAGCGTGCTATTGCTGATGTCGTCTCACAGCCCCCTCTGTTCTATCGTTCCTGACCGTCGTGCCGCCGCTAAACTTTTACGCCGGAACAAACAGCTCCATAGTTAACAATCATAAACAACCGTTCGCTCGACGAAAGAGACGTGCCCAAAGACTGCACAGGTCACACCAGTATCCAAGAAAGGTAGTAGGAGTATTCCAGTAAATTATTGGTCCATATCATTAACGTCGATATGCTGCAGGATGCTGGAACATGTATTGTGTTCCAACATTATGAATTTCCTCGAAGAGAACGGTCTATTGACACACAGTCAACACGGATTTAGAAAACATCGTTCTTGTGAAACACAACTGTTTCTTTACATAGGGGAAGTGTTGAGTGCTATTGACAAGGGATTTCAAATTGATTCCGCGTATCTAGATTTCCAGAAGGCTTTTGACACTGCACCACACAAGCGGCTTGTAGTGAAATGGAGTGCTTATGGAATATCGTCTCAGTTATGTGACTGGAGTCGTGACTTCCTGGCAGAGAGGGTACAGTTCGTAGTAATTGACGGAAAGTCATCACGTAAAACAAAAGTGATTTTTGGAGCTCCCGAAGGTAGTGTCACAGGCCCTTTGCTGTTCCTTTTCTATATAAGCACTTTAGGAGACAATCTGAGCAGCCGTCTTAAGTTTTTTGTAGATGATGCTGTCGCTTATCATCTAGTAAAGTAATCAGGAGATCAGAACAAATTGAAAAAGGATTCAGAAAAGTTATCTGTGTGGAACAACAATTGGGAATTGAGCGTAAGTAGTGAGAAGTGTGAGATTATCCGCATGACTGCTAAAAGGAATCCGTTAAACTTCACTTATACGATAAATCAGTCCCAACTAAAGGCTGTAAGTTCAACTACATACGTATAATTACAATTACGAACAACTTAAATCGAGAAGAACACACAGAAAATGTTGTGAGGAAGGTAAACCTAAGACAGCGTTTTATTGGCAAAACAGAAAATATAACATATCTACTACCGAGACTGCCTACACTCTGCATGTCCGTCCACTTTTACAGTACTGCTGCGCGGTGGAGTGTCCTTACCAGACAAGATTAATGGAGTACATTCAAAGAAGGACAGCACGTTTTGTATTATCGATAAATAACGTAGAAAGTGCCTCTGAAATGATACAGGATTGGGAGAGGACATCGTTAAAACAAAGACGATTTTCGTTGCGACAGGATCTTCTCTTGAAATTTCAATCACCAACTTTCTCCTCCGAATGTGAAAATATTTTGACGCTGGCCTACATAGGGAGAAATGGTCATCATAATAAAAGATGGGAAATGAGAGCACGCACGGAAAGATATTGGTGTTCATTTTTGGTTCAAATGGTTCAAATGGCTCTGAGCACTATGGGACTTAACATCTATGGTCATCAGTCCCCTAGAACTTAGAACACTTAAACCTAACTAACCTAAGGACATCACACAACACCCAGCCATCACGTGGCAGAGAAAATCCCTAACCCCGCCGGGAATTGAACCCGGGAACCCGGGCGTGGGAAGCGAGAACGCTACCGCACGACCACGAGATGCGGGCTGTTCATTTTTCCCACGGGCACTGTTGGAGATTGGAATAAAAGGGAACTATCGTGAAGGTGGTTCGATGAACCCTCTGCCAGGCACTTAAATGTGATTTGCAGAGTATCCATGTAGATATAGATCCATGTAAATGTATAAGGGCAACGGAAGATCTGCACGCACACCATCCGGTGCCACTTCATTCTGTAGAAATTACAATTATATATCAATACCTTCAGCTGCTGACGAGCGTTATTATGTATCAACGAGGACAGGTGAAAATGTGTGCCCCGGCCGGAACTCGAACCGGGAATTCCTGCTTACATGGCAGACGCTCTATCCATCTGAGCCACCGAGGGCACGGAGGAGGAGGAGGAGGAGGAGGAGGAGATAACATCTTGGACCTACTGATAACAAACAGGCCCGAACTTTTCGACTCTGTAAGCGCAGAGCAAGGAATCAGTGAACACAAGGCCGTTGCAGCATCCCTGAATATGGAAGTAAATAGGAATTTAAAAAAAGGAGGAAGGTTTGTCTGTTTAGCAAGAGTAATAGGAGGCAGATTTCAGACTACATAACAGATCAAAACGAACATTTCTGTTCCGACACTGACAATGTTAAGTGTTTATGGAAAAAGTTCAAGGCAATCGTAAAATGCGTTTTAGACAAGTAAGTGCCGAATAAAACTGTGAGGGAAGGGAAGAACCCACCGCGGTTCTACAACAAAGTTAGGAAACTACTGCGAAAGCAAAGAGAGCTTCACTGCAAGTTTAAACGCAGCCAAAACCTCTCAGACAAACAGAACCTAACGATGTCAAAGCTAGCGTAAGGAGGGCTATGCGTGAAGCGTTTAGTGAATTCGAAAGTAAATTTCTATGTACCTACTTGACAGAAAATCCTACGAAGTTCTGGTCTTACGTTAAATCAGTAAGTGGATCGAAACAGCATATCCAGGCACTCTGGGATGGTGATGGCAATGAAACAGAGGATGACACGCGTAAAGCTGAAATACTAAACACCTTTTTCCAAAGCTGTTTCACAGAGGAAGACCGCACTGCAGTTCCTTCTCTAAGTCCTCGCACGAACGAAAAAATGGCTGACATCGAAATAAGTGTCCAAGGAATAGAAAAGCAACTGAAATCACTCAACAGAAGAAAGTCCACAGGGCCCGACACGATACCAGTTCGATTCTACACAGAGTACGCGAAAGAATTTGCCCCCCTTCTAACAGCCGTGTACCGCAATTCTCTAGAGGAACGGAAGGTTCCAAATGATTGGAAAAGAGCACAGGTAGTCTCAGTTTTCAAGAAGAGTCGTCGTGAAGATGCGAAAAATTATAGGCCTATATCTCTGACATCGACCTGTTGTAGAATTTTAGAACATGTTTTTTTGCTCGCGTATCATGTCATTTCTGAAACCCAGAATCTATTCTGTAGGAATCAACATGGATTCCGGAAACAGCGATCGTGTGAGACCCAACTCGCTTTATTTGTTCATGAGACCCACAAAATATTAGATACAGGCTCCCAGGTAGATGCTATTTTCCTAGACTTCCGGAAGGCGTTCGATACAGTTCCGCACTGTCGCCTGATAAACAATGTAAGAGCCTACGGAATATCAGACAGCTGTGTGGCTGGATTGAAGAGTTTTTAGCAAACAGAATGTTGTTCTCAATGGAGAGACGTCTACAGACGTCAAAGTAACCTCTGGCGTGCAGCAGGGAAGTGTTATGGGACCATTGCTTTTCACAATATATATAAATGACCTAGTAGATAGTGTCGGAAGTTCCATACGGCTTTTCGCGGATGATGCTGTAGTATACAGAGAATTTGCAGCATTCTAACTAACACTTTGCGTGGTTTCTGCGACTGTTTGTTCTAAGTCGTGTCTCCCTACCACTTTCGCGCAACGACGCTCTGAGCGCGTTTTTTAGGGAATTGACTAGTTTGAATCTGGGACTTGTTGCTGGTAAGGAGACCCCAGACCACACATGACATGTAGAGTTCAGAAGAGTTCAGTGAGACTAGCGATGATATAATCAAATACTTAATGATTTCAGCGTCAGCTCCACTGCACTCACTGTAAAAGAATCTTAATACTAACTAAATTTAGTGGATGGGGTTCAAGGCTTTCCTATTTTTAATTAGCTGGTAAAATAACGTCGAAAAAGCAGTTAAGTTTACCATTGGAAATTTTATTCTACTCACAAAACATTGTTTATAAATTGCACTATTGATAAAAGGAAATATTTTAATTCAGGATGATAAAAACCAACTTCGTTCAACAAAAATGTGAACGAATATTCCCTGAATGGGTTTCCAAATTCTGCAATGGATCGAACGATGACCTATGCCATATCACATCTATAATCTAGCTTTAAATTAAGTTTCATAAAAGAGAAAACTATCAGAATGGTCTACAGTGACCCTCAATTATCTTAAATTACTTATTTAACTTGTCATAAATTACAGCGGCTGATGTGGCTTCTCAATAATTATATAACAGAAAAATCACCACGTTTCAGATTTTAACTTCACGTAGCAAATGTGAATACCATGAGCTTTAATTGACGATCGACACTAGTATTACACAAAACGGGGGTGTAACAGATGAGACTTCTGCAGCTCTGAGTGAAGGTTTATGCGCTCTCATGCGGCATTGTGTGCATTCATTACCTTGTTGTTGGTTAGGCAGCGTCAGGGGGTGGCAGGCGGCGCAGCTCCACACCTCGCCGTCTCGGAAGCAACTCTCTCCAAACTTCTCCTTACTACAATTTACCGAAGTTGGTTTCAACTGACCAATCAGGGTCTCAATGTTAACCTTAAGCTCCGCCTGCAAAAATCTGTCTATCCAATGGAAAACGTTATACTTTTCGTGATGGGGCAATGTTTTTAACGTTTGCAACGTAACAGGGACGTGTATAGTCTCACACTAAAACTTTCAGCTGGTGTGGTCCTTTTAGTGTTATCGTAAGATCTATACTGTTCTTCTGGAGGGCTCTATCTTTTAACATGGTCTGGGGAGGGGGGGTTCTGTCGGTCGGCTGGCGACGTGGATGTCCGTCCCTTATCGTAGGGCCTCCTAGCCTACACGAGTCTGCTCTTGGCTTCTGTTCTCGTTTCTCCCCTCAGAACTGCGTCTGTTTCACGGTGGGAAGGTATGACATGCATTTAGGCGTTCTTGTATTAGTCTGTGGTAATCCATTTGCTCACTCGTTGATCGTATTACTTTAGTTAATTTAATGTCAGGATTTATTCGGAGCTATGTGACATACTGCCAGATTTGCAATCATGTCAGGGTTTACATGGAAGGTGTTGGATTTGTCTGACACCTTACAGTATTAGAAAATTGCAGAGAAATGCAAGAAGATCTGCAGCAGATAGGCACTTGGTGCAGGGAGTGGAAACTGACCCTTAGACATAGACAAATGTAATGTATTGCGAATACATAGAAAGAAGGATCCTTTATTGTATGATTATATGATAGCGGAACAAACACTGGTAGCAGTTACTTCTGTAAAATATCTGGGAGTATGCGTACGGAACGATTTGAAGCGGAATGATCATATAAAATTAATTGTTGGTAAGGCGGGTGCCAGGTTGAGATTCGTTGGGAGACTCCTTAGAAAATGTAGTCCATCAACAAAGGAGGTGTCTTACAAAACACTCGTTCGACCTATACTTGAGTATTGCTCATAGTGTGGGACCCGTACCAGGTCTGGTTGACAGAGGAGATAGAGAAGATCCAAAGAAGAGCGGCGCGTTTCGTCACACGGTTATTTGGTAAGCGTGATAGCGTTACGGATATGTTTAGCAAACTCAAGTGGCAGACTCTGTAAGAGAGGCGCTGTGCATCGCGGTGTAGCTTGCTGTCCAGGTTTCGAGAGGGTGCGTTTCTGGATGAGGTATCGAACATATTGCTTCCCCCTACTTATACCTCCTGAGGAGATCACGAATGTAAAATTAAAGAGATTCGAGCGCGCACAGAGGCTTTCCGGCAGTCGTTCTTCCCGCGAACCATACGCAACTGGAACAGGAAAGGGAGGCAATGACAGTGGCACGTAAAGTGCCCTACGCCACACACCGTTGGGTGGCTTGCGGAGTATAAATATAGATATAGATGTAGGATAGTGCGACTGCAGTGACTATCTCGCGCACGCCTACCGCGAGACCCACATTCTCACGTTATACGCCCACACACTACATTCGTAGTGTCCCTACCCAACACACTCATTACTCGTGGAAGATATTCTTACCAAGTCCCGTAAGAGTTCGGGTAATACGTGTGCATCCGCACAGAAGAAGAAGGTCATGGCCGGTATTGCCAGAACTATATACGTATATGGATATGGTGTCTGTTCTTTCGGACATGTCCCAAAGAACAGACACCATATCCATATATCATTCTGTAGAGGTTGAAGGGAGTATACTGGGGCACATTCGTATGTGGCACCCGAATATGATTTTATAAACGATGTATGTCTTTGATAGGATTTATATCGCAGACGCAGAAATACTGCTAGTGTTGGACAAAGAGAGCGCTTGGCACACAGTTGTAGGTAGCTGTCTGTGGGGGAATGACGATGGAGTAGCCAGTTTTTGTGGTGTGCTGTGTGAAGTCACCTAGTGTTAGATTAATTTACTTATGTCAGTATTTTCGAACTTGGCAGCAGAAGTCTTCATGCAACCTAGGTAAAGATGTTAAGTAATTACATTTTCGTTTTTGCCAGCGAGTTAGTATAGATGAGTTGGCTGATAACTTGTAATTGTTGAGTAACCCCAGAATGTACGTAAACCGTTTTGATAAAAGGCTAATTAGATATTTCATTTTTGTAATGCTTCTAAGATTTGTTAACAGAGCTATATGTAATTTGATAAGTTACGTTTATGTTGGATTAATCAAGTTAGATAATACCTGCGGTTTAAATCTCATTGTTTGTGAATCAGTTGTTAGTAATATAACTTTAATTGTCAGATTTTTTGAAAGGGCAAACTTCCAATATAATTTTGCTAAAAAAAACGGTGTTAGTAATTCACCACAATCAGTATTGCCTCCCTGTCCAGGTCATATATTTTTTAAAGAAGTTGGATTTTCTTAAATGTTTTCGTTTATCAGCCTAAAAAATTTCAAGTGCATTTCAAAGTATTATGGCCAGAATTGCACACTGCTGAGCCTGTAGCTAGCATATTTTCGATTTTTATGAAAGACCAGAATATATCGCGTTACTCTGTTGTTGCTTTAGAGGTAAGACAATTTAATTTATTTTTTATGTGCACAGGGACCAAAGTTACCAGTTTTGAACAGGGCCAAATGATTCAGCGCCTAAGGGGCTGAATATCTATTTTGCAGTGACTGTATTTCTTTATTGGTATTGGGAGTTGCATTGCCCAATCAATTCGTATAAAGTTTTGCCAACAATAACACAGAGTAAGCACACCACTTGCAGCTACAATACGCTACACGACAGTTCGAGTTATGCTTCCATTCCACGGTTCGGACATTCGCTCAACGCAATCTTAAAGCATTAATAGTTATAAAGAACGTTACAAGGTGACTGTGTGGTGCGGGTTGACGGCATCGTTTGTCGTAGGGCCGATTTTTTCAAGGAGACGAGTCCTGCGGATTCTGTTAGCTGTGCCGTCACTGGTTAACGCTATGAGAGTCTTTTGCGCATCAACGTCATTCCAGCGCTTCAATAGTGTGAATGTATGGGTAGGACATTTTTTATGCAAGATGGCACTGCCCCGCATATTGCCCAGCCAATGAAGCGACTGCTGTAGAGACATTTTTGAAATACTAGAATTATTAGCCGTCATTCCCCTACAGCCTGGTCGTCCACATCACCTGATCTTAATCCGCGAGACTTCTGGCTGTGGGTGGAGTGAAAGATGTTGTGTTCAGTGATCCAATTACGAACGTGGCTGAACTGAAGGCACGCATTACGCAACGCATTCTGAACGTGACCGCCGGGACACAACGACCTGTTGTGGGATATGCTCTTTATCGATGTCAACTTCTGGCGGGAAACCGTGGACACAACATTGAAAACATCTTGTGCCAGTTTCGCGACAATTATAAACCAATGTCATTTTGTATTTATACAGTTTTTGGTTCAAAATGGTTCAAATGGCTCTGAGCACTATGGTACTCAACTTCTGAGGTCATTAGTCCCCTAGAACTTAGAACTAGTTAAACCTAACTAACCTAAGGACATCACACACATCCATGCCCGAGGCAGGATTCGAACCTGCGACCGTAGCGGCCTCGCGGTTCCAGACTGCAGCGCTTAGAACCGCACGGCCACATCGACCGGCTACAGTTTTTGGTCCAACGACAGGAAGAAACCGCTGCCATTTTGCTTTTTATGCGGGTTTTGGCCTCAGGACAATTAAAAACCGGTTTTTCTGTCAGACACCTTGGCATGGTGGATATGGTGCAACAACTGTTGACTTGCCGAACCTGTATAGTCATGCACATTGAACCATACGGATTGTGTAATGTGCAACTCAAACCATAGCCGCCGTATTGCGATTAACCTGTCATTTGTAGCCGACTCGATTTACGTTATGATGTTACAGAGTCGTCTATTGGTAAAATTTTCGTTACTTTTTTTTCTTGTTCCATAGAGTTTTCCCCTTGCGTCAGTAATATGCGGTTCAAATTTGACGTTATTCTGAGCAGTGGTTTTCTTTCTACAGCCTTTTGAAACTGGAACTTTAATTATGGACTTCATGTGTGTGTGTGTGTGTGTGTGTGTGTGTGTGTGTGTGTGTGTGTGTGTGTATGAGGAGAGGGGTTATGTAAAAAAAAATTTAATTATCCCTGTTAATTCTGGCTGAAGTCTGTGGGTGTGGAGCGAATTACTTGAAGAAATACAGCAACCAGCCACTTTTTCTGTAGGCTTCACCGCATTTCAGTCTTCAGCTGGCCTGTGGATTTATATTTTCGTCAGTGTGACGTTTTTATCGACTGCATTTTGAACCTTGAAACGCCTTTTTGTTCTGTAATTTGTAGCTCCTTCTTCCGCTTTCATATTCATAGCATAAACGCTTCGTATGTTCATTGATGCAGCTCATCAGTGCAGTTAAAAGTGTTTTTCATTCATGATCAGCTACCTAAACTACACCCAGTAGCGAAAATAGTCTTTTCTCGCCGACATTGTATTGACGCTGGACGTAATATTTGAGTTGGAGACAGTGATTGACAAAGCGCAAGAGGTGCAGACACATCGAAGTGTATGTTTCATGATGTAAGGGGGAGAAATTGCAGTCCACTCAACATGACGTTTATTATAGTCATATAGTTATACAATTACTTCTATTGTTAACCGGTTTTCGGCTTACAAGGCCATCTTCAGACACTTACTGAGTACCGACGGAAGATTCTGTTAACATCATATGCGCTGTATTTACAATATACCCGAATCTTCATTGTGAAGCAGTTCATACGCGACTTTTCTCATTCAGTGTCACCTGAACTTTTTTTAGGTGAACTACAAACGGTACATTACTCATCTGTGACTAATGTTGTAAAGTACCATCTTTTTATTCTGGATCATTCTCCTCTCCTTCATGTATTTGCGAATCATTACTGGGCTAAACCAGTTAAGGGTACCAAAGAAACGGGGTTTGAGACAAGAGTATCAGCAGTGTGTCGCCATCGCTGCCAATATTCACTGCGTCTGATAACTATTACATAAATTACAAGTTAACACATACCTCTTTGAAAATACCTGTTTTCTTCCTTGGCGTTAATATGTAGAGGGCCATAACAACAAAAGGCTTTTGAAAGCCTTATGAAACGTCCCCTTAGAAAAATTATACAAGACTGTGCTTAAACTGACACACAATATTTTTTAGCGCAACGCAATCTGACTTTCAAAAATCCCTACAAATGAATGGCCCTGACTAACATTAACCTATACGTTTCACAAATCACTTACATCACAAAAATCTTCGTTACTCGAACAGCGAGCACCACTACTGCCAGCTAAATAAAAGATTCAAACTACGGAAGGCACTAACTACTGATAGGCATAGTTAGCAAATGAAAGATTTTAATAGAGAACAAACAATGTATTTACCTTAATAGTCATAATATATATAGCAGTTCATGACATCCAGTCTTACAAATTTCAAAACTCTGTCATCTCTCACCCCACATCCACCACTGCTGGCGGCTCACCTCCAACTGTGCAACGCTACGCGCTGTTCACATCCAGCTGCCCAACACTACAATGGCAGACAACAATCCAAACTAGCCACAGACTGCACACAGCACAGCCAGTGATTTTCATACAGAGCGCTACGTAACGTTGCCAATAAGAAAACATAAACAGCCTACTTACATAGCCCCCATGCTCCCCACAAAAAATTTTACAAATTGTTTTGGGCAGTGGCCAATAATGATTTGATAAAATTTTTCATAATTACAATAACAGAGATATCAAATGCACACACTTATTGATACAATGTTGGCCGAAAGCTAAAATTTTCTCACAGTCCATAAAGACAGTCCTAATCATTCATCACAGTAAAATAGCAGTGTTTTTCTCAATGTTTGAGCAGTAAAAGAAAATGCACACAGAAGTAGTGGATTTCCATGCAGTCTTGAAGAAGTAGTGTTGTCCTTCCAACGGAAAGACAGTGATGACTCGTGACATGCAGACAGGTAATGGTCCACAACAGAGCAAACCCACAGCAAAGTCATTCGAAGTTTTGAAGAATACTGGTAAGTAGGTCATCACAGAGCAGACCCACTGTAGTCCTGGTAGAGATTATGGTATTGGTGGGCTACCAGAGGTGCAGACCCACTGCAGTCCTTGTAGAAATAATGGTATTGGTGGGCCATCAAAGATGCAGACCCACTGTAGTCCATGTAGAGATGGTCAGCAGCCATCTGTTGCGACTGTGCAGGTGCACAATCACCATCAAAGTCTTGCGGAGAATATAGCAAGTCTATAAACCACCACTTGTGCACTCACAAAGTTTTTGGAATTGTCCTTAGAACCAGCAATGCTGTTAATCAGTTCCTTGCTTAATTATTAACACACGTGCAAACACTATCAGTCTCTACTTCTCACATATTGTCCATATACTACGACCAACAGAAACATGTGCAGTGAAATGTAACTTACAAGTTACTTAATCTGATGAACTGGTGTCCATTACAATTTTATAACATAAGAATACAATTACAAAGATACAGAATACATCATTAAAGAACATAACAATACAGATAACATTTGTAGTAATAGGGGCTTTACAAAAGAATAGAAATAAACACATACATCAGTGTTACAGGAATTATGACATAAGTAAATACATAAAAGATCAGAATCACTTTTGAAACATCAACTTCACACACAAGCATTAAAACAAAACAGAATAAATAATGTCTAAACATCTTTACAAAGTAAATAACATATTATCAGAAAAATTCTACAACGTAACTCTCATCAGAGAAACACATAAAGACAGGAAGAACATAAATACCCAAGGGTACACAAACACATAGTGGGATAACACAAGGAAAGGACAGGGTTTGTTTTACTGCAGTATTTTCCAAACAAAACTTTCTTTACTTCTCGGAGATCTCCCTTCATTCTTCATTATTTCCAAAAAGTCTTATCTATACCTGCTTTCTGTACTTTTTTCATATAACTTCTCAATGCATTTCTTCCAATGCATTGCAACTCATTCTCTTATATAGTCTACCCCCTCTTAAGCTAACTTAAATCTACTGAGCTCAGATGCTAAACTGAAGGACGAGGCAATGCAGCAGCACAAAACAATTAATACAAACAGCAATGAAAAAAATGGAAATTGCAAAGCAAGCTACAGTAAATCTAAATTACCAAGAAAATGCAACATTGCAACTCATATGAGCCAATGTGTAGCAACAAGAAAAATAAATCAGTAGTAAAACTGGCTTAACAGAGTAATACAAAGTGAAATTTAGTAGCACTATGCCTGGCAAACAGCAGCAGCAAATGCAATAACTTATATCTAAACATGACAAAGCTCAAGCAGAAAAATATTACAGTAAAGACAACAATGCAGATAAGGGAAATGTCTATTCACATCTTAATATCTATGTCATTAAAGTGGTGCACCACAAAAACTAATTGTACAAAAAATTAACAAGCACTTGAAAAGAAAATTATATATGCAGTTACTGTTATTAGTCCCTTCTTATTGTTCGTTCCATTCGAAGAGCTCCTTTTCGAAGAATGTGGATCATAAAATAATTATTTAATAGCTCTGTTGACAGAAAGTGTTCCCATTAGTAAATGCATTTAAGTTTATTTTATAAAACCAATGCTGCAACACAGCTGGAAAACAGATATCAAATGAAATAAGCAATTACGCAAACCACAGCATAAAAACATCTTTCAACAGCTATGTGGCATTTCATAAGTCAGTAGAAATTCTCTCAATTCTCGTAGAAAGACACTTGTCATAATCAGGTGTGCAGATGTACGAATATTTCCCATCAATTCATAAGCATTTCAGTAACACAAAGTATGAGTAATCATGTTTCCAAGTAATGAGCGTGTCGTATTTGCAATGCTTTCTACAAAGAAATGTCAATAGCGAGGATAATGGCCTCTTTTTTTCTCCACCTGTGCCTCTGAAAGGCACACACTAATGGCTTTTTTCCAGGCAGGTGGTACAGCTGGGCGTCCACGACGCATTACGTGAAGGTCACTTAACTTTCTTACCGAAATATTTACGACAGCAGTGACAGTCTCATATAGGAATTTCACAGGTCGAGAATTTGCGTTACAACTGTGAAGAAACAAAATCCTGTAAATATAACAGTGTCCAAAAAAATTTCGCTGGCGTTGTGATACATTCAAGCATTTACACACATTTCATAAATCTTGAAGTACGTTTCTTGATTTCCAACATACTTTTCCACAAATCAGAGTCCCTAACCACTACTCATTATTCATATACGTATTCGTCGACATTTCTTCAATATTTCATCAAAATAAATACGTAGCATAATCAAATTCCTCATTTACGGTAGCATCATCTTATTGATCATAAACATACCTCAACAGCATAATACACATTGTCGTCGAAAAAATAACATCATAACACTTCAGTCAAATCTCAAAAACGTCGTAGTTTCTGCAATAATGTCAAAACCTAAAAAAAATTCTCTGCTCATTTCAATAGTGTCATCTACCTTAAACGTACTTTAAAATCATGCTCCCTTACCAAATACATCATTCAAAGCTCTCATAGTATCACAATGGTTCCGAAAAAATATGAACAGTTCACAAAGTACAGACAAAATACAATTTCATAAGTGTGAAGTTACCCAACTGTGTAATTGCGTAAACATGTGTCACTGATTTAGTAAAAAAAAATGTTTATCTCTCAGTTAAATGATCAGATAGCTGTGTAATTTGTGTGTTAGAGAAACATGGTACCGATGTGTAAAGTTGTATAAGCAAATACCATATTAGCTAGGGCTCCTTGTGCTTGCCAAACACATGGTACACAAAGTAAGCGTGTACCCCCCTGAGGATTAATGTAATTATACCCTCAGGTGTTACAGATTACAGCAATGGAATGAAATGTATCACGGAAAACTTTCTTTGTAATTCAAAAATCTTGAAAAATAAGTCGTTTAAGTACAAAATTAATCACTCAAATGCGTGTCCTGTAGCGCTAAATGTGCGTCTTGCTGTAAGATTATTCTGTGGAAGTGTCATAGTTATCGTCCTCTGTAAGCAAAGTTCTGCTGAAGTCAATGTACTTACCTCATCATAAACGAAAGTGAAATGCTTTGCGTATATATATCGTAGTTATTACGTACCTTACCGTGATCAAGAAAGTACTATAATGTGATGTATTGTTGTGATACGAAAAAGGCTGTCTTATTGTAGCTATACCACAAAAGTTACTACTAAAACATGTTTTACTTCCCAGAATAATTCAGAAAAACTGTGCAGATGTTAAACAGAAACAGAAACCGCAAAAGCAACAATGTAAATTGTATCACATATTAATAGCGTCGTGATATAATCGTGTAGCTATCAAAGAAACCAAACGCTAAGTCATCATGAATCTCACCGAATGTACTTCAAATAAAGAGTATCTTTTCAAGTAAACCAAAATGTTGCATTAAAATCTCATTAGCAGCATAAGTTCTAAGTATGTAAGCCTGATAGTCGTTACGTAATCGTGCAACTTGTTGCAAGAATGTATAACACTGTATCGTCTGTTCACTATAACAATGTATTCGTAATTACTGTCTAAATAAGTTCCCCAGGTTCTTGACTGGATATTTATCTTCAAACATTGTTGCATGGTAACAGTTTCTTAAGTCTGACAAAGCATACTAGAAATGTGAAGTGAAAAGTTTTATGGCAAAGACAAACGGTTTTACATGTGAAATGTGGTGTAAACCTTTATTCTTCCTAGTACGCAGAGTTTCAACTTCAACGCAATTACCATGTGGTATACGTCGGATTCTGTAAGGTCCATCGTAAACTAGAAAGAATTTGTGACTCAAGTGTTTCTTCTTATGTGACAATGAATGAGCTTTAATGAGAACTTTCTGGCCAATATATAATTTCTTTGCATTTGCTTTACCGTGTAGTTTTCTCCTTTTGTCTGGTGCAGATTTTATATTTTTAATAGCCAAATCAATTATGTCTTTGTGTCGAAGTTCACGTGTATTCGGGAAAGGTACAAGCTCTCTGATTCTTTTCGGTGTGTAACGCTACCTCCCTGCTCGGACGTACGTTAGCTCTATAAAGCCTGTACTGTAATAAGTTCACGGGCTTCACCTTATAAACAAGGATTTTAGTACATAAGTTGACCGCGTGTACCTAATAGAAGCAAGATCGGACTTGTACTCAGTCAATAACTACAGTGATGCATCAAGCAAAAGCAAAGTATAATCACTCTTTCGCATGAACAAGAAGTACACACAGTAGATACTACCTATTATTAATAATTCGGTCGCCAGCCTAGTTAGGCAATGAGTGAGTTTTTCCTTGTATAAGTGGGTGCATGTACAAGCATAACTACACGTAGTAACGTTGCGTTATATGGCAAAGTTTGGAACCGGAAAAATCCACTGAACTAAAGTTTTCTCTTTTTGTACTAATTTGGACGAGTGAAAATTACACAACACCATACAGCAATGATTACTACGAACTGCATTTTGTATATTGATCAGACTGAAATCGGGCATAGATTGCCCTAGCATCGACAATCTTGAAAGTACACACACAATGTCACTATTAAGGATGGAAAAACACTAATACACTTAGGATTAATATAGAACTTAGCTTTACTGGACAAATCTGATCAGTACACTTCAACGTTTGAAAGAATGGACAAGAGAAGGGGGCGGGGGGGCCCTGAAACTGTTATGGTCGTTATACTGAAACTATTAGGTACTGAAGGGAAATTAACACTCAAAATTATCAATCTATGGATAACTACTCTTTTGTCTTACTTCTGAATAATTTAACTGTCATTATTTCTGTCTTAAATTAATTAAATAACATCGCTACTCAATCCAATAAAAACTCTCTTCCAATTTAGTCATACTTTTGTTCTTTACCAACATTTGTAATAACACACAGAACTGTAAACTTCTTTATAGCAAAGGTTTGACTGCTGATAATTCTTATTGACACTAATTTTAAACTTTCAGTTCAGGATACTCGGGTTGCACAATACGAGGTAAGGATCCTGTCTAGGTCAGTGATCAGGATAAGTCACGGCTAAGGCAATTCTGGTAAAAGTCACGTTATTATTGAACAGTTAGAAACAGTTTCGACACTGGTCCACGCAGATACACTTCTAAAGATGAAATAAATGTTTGACCTGTGCAAGTCGGTGCGGCGGATGGCGGGCAGCGAGATAGCGAGAAGCACGGCACACATGCAAGCACGGCTAAGGCTCTCACTGCAGCGGCACTTTCCTTCTTCTTAGCGTCGTTATCTTTCCAACTTTGTGCCTCAGAATATAGCCATGCCAAGTAGTCGTCGGAATCAGTTCATCCGAGGCTCAATGGAATCCACTTTCCCTGGGTAGCCTCCTCGGTACAGTACGTGTTCCTCTGACCGACACCCAACTCCGACCGACGCTCGCCTCCGACTGTTATACTGAGCCCGTTGTGCCGAACCGCGCCAGTGTGCGTTTTCCCGCGCTCGCCTTTTCCCGCTCCCCTACAGGTAGGGTATTCACCACAGGTTTTCTACTACACATATCCTAATGCGTTACCTTTCCTACGTATGGACCAAGTGTATAAATTACAATTTTCACATCTTACAATAGTTTTAACGTTAAATACACTTCCCTTTTGATTACCACATTATTTAAAATCTAGCATAAATAATAATATTCATTTCAAAAGTTACTCACAGTTTCTTTAACATCACGATACGAACCGAAAAAGAAGTTCAAAACATTACTTACATTAATTTATCTAAATTTATAAAGAAAAAAAAAATTTTTATATGTACAGTTGTCGTTACAGGTGGTTCTTCATTCTTCAGTACAAGAGTAGGTGGTAAAGCAGTGGAGTCATGAGGCATTTCATTCAGCACATTTTGAAATAAGTGTAAATATCTGTCCCAATGCTGATGCTTTCTGTGACAATAAAGTCTGCAAAGCTTATTGATTTCTTTCATAATCCGTTCACACGGGTTACAATGTGGTGAGTACAATGAAATAAAAACAGGTTTGATTTTATGGTTCCGAAGCATGCGTGACCAAACAAAAGATCTGAATTGCGGTCCATTATCTGAAATGACTTTAGCAACGTGGCCAACTTCACGTAAGAAATTTTTAACAAAGGCGTTGGATACAGACCATCCAGTGGCTTTACGTAACGGAGTGAAAGAAACAAATTTTGAACTAAGTTCAACAGCGACTAGAACGTACGAAAATCCATTCGATGTTCTGACAAGGGGTCCCAAGAGATCAACAGCAGCAAATTCTTTTAATTTAGAAGGAAAGATAGGAAACAACAGAGCACGATGTGAGATAGTAGATGGTTTCGCCTTTTGACAAAGTTTACAAATAGACAAGACTCTTCGAATTCTCTTTTCCATATTGTTAAAATAACAAGTCGTCCGAAGAATATGATAACATTTTCGTGGACCAAAATGTGCGTAGCTGAAATTATGTACCAAATGAGCTTGTTAACAAAATCATCTGGAATGCAAAGTACCCATAGCTTGTCATCAACAGTGCAGCGTTTGAACAGTATGTTGTTTCTAACCAGATAATAATACCGAATCTGTGTGTGTCTTTTCATGCCATTTACTTTTGATGTCTTTCCAAATCGGATCTTTATCTTGTTCATGAGCAATGTCCTTTAAAGATGTGGTGATGAAGTTTTCAAAGGCGACTTTCTGAATGTAAAGAATACTGAAATTTTTCTCGAGGTTGCCTTCTGTGTTACTTTTCTCAAGCCCACCCGTGCGCGTGACAGTGCGTCCGCAACAATGTTGTCCTTGCCGGGAATGTAGACTATTGTGAAGTGGAATTCTTGCAGAAACAATGCCCAACGTTTTAAACTGTCATGATTTAATTTTGAAGACATAAGAAATTGTAATGCACGATCATCACTGTATACTTTTACGTGCTCACCAGAAAGAAAGAAACTGAATTTTTTAAATGCCCAAACTATAGCTAAAGCTTCTAATTCAGTAACGGAATAATTTTTTTCAGCTTTTGTTAGCACCCGGCTGGCAAAAGCAATGGTTTTCTGAACAGTAGTGTCATTTTCTATGGCATCTTGAAATAAATGGGCACCAAGACCGACTTTAGAAGAATCCGTGCTAAGGCAGAAATCCTGTGACAGATCTGGACGAGCTAGTATTGGCGCGTTAAGTAGCGATTCTTTTAAAGAATTGAATTCCAACTGTGCTTGTTCGTCCCAGTTCCAAATAGTATTTTTTCCAGTGAGAGAACAAAGTTTTGGTGTAACTAGAATTTGCATATTCAGAAAACGACGGTAAAAATTTACAAGACCTAGAAAACTGCGGCCTTGTTTTTTTGTGGATGGAACTGGAATGGCTCTGATTTCTTCTAACTTTTCAGGATCCGGCTGAATGCCTTCAGAAGAAATAATATGTCCCAAAAACTTCACCTTTGTCCTACCGAATTCGGACTTTTCCAAGTTAACTGTAATTCCAGATTCTGCAAAAATATGTAACACGCTGTTGAGGATGCGATTGTGTTGTTCCCATGAGGCTTCTGCTATCAGAATATCGTCCACATATAAGGTGATGTGACGTTTTAAGAACTCAGGTAATATGGAATTTAGCCCCCGAATGAATGCTGCCGAAGAAATGTTCAAACCAAAAGGAAGTTTGCGAAACTGATAACAGACGCCGAAACAAAGGAAAGCTGTGTATTTTCTACATTCTAGATTAAGTTCGATCTGATAAAAGCTGGATCTGAGATCAATAGAATACAACACTTTTACGCCATTAAAATTTTGAAGAAGTTCTTCCATCGTTTGCGGCCTGTCTGTTTCAGGAATGATGATAGTATTGATTTGTCTCGAATGTAAGACAAGTCTGATCGATCAATTTTTCTTCTCAACAACATGTAATGGATTGTTGTATGAGCTTACTGCAGGCTCAATAATGCCTTCGTCAAGCGTAGATTGTATTTCTGTTCTAACACGGTCCCTACAATGTGCCGGAATTACGTATGGTCTAACACAAAATTTAGTATGCTCACGAACACGAAATTGGTATTGAAATCCCTTGATTGTTCCTGTTCTCTGAGTAAAAACTGTGGAATGTGCTTGTAAAATCTCAAAAAGGTCTTGCCTATCAGTGTCATTACAATTCTCAATTGTTTGAATTTTATTCTGAATTAACTCATTAGTATCAAATGCGCCATCGATATCATCCCTGTCAGTACTTGCAGAGTGATTGTTAGTGTCAAGTTCCGTCGAAAGTTCCATACTGTTGTCTCACAGGAGGTAAAGCCGATTAATTTCTTCGTCATGGTTTGAGAGCCAATCTTCAAATTTCAAAGCTATTGACTTACCTTCTTTCTCTAAACTTATTTCAGTATCGTAAAAGTTTAAGATTACTTTGTATTCATTCAAAAAGTCTACTCCCAATATAATTTCCGTCGACAATAATGAAACAATAAGAAAGTTCATAGAGAAGCTGTGGCTTTGACAAAAGAATTCTAAGTTGGTTTGTTGCCGTACATCTACACTTTTCCCAAAGATTGCACCTTGTAATTTAATCTTCCATAACGGAAGTGTGGGACAATCGTTCGATTTGTTGCATTTGCTAAAGGCTTTTCACTAATTACTGAAATGAGACTGCCAGAGTCAAGTACTGCTGTAAATTTTACGCCATTTACTGTAATGTGAATCACAGGATATGCAATGTTGTTATGTTTTACGTCGTGCTCCTGGAGTAAGATGTCCCTAATGTCTTCCATTTTTATGTAATTACTAGCTACGGCAGCTGCGTCGTCAGTTTCAGAAGTACGTTTTGTGGCTGCCAGCGGTATGAGTCATTGACTATTGTCTCTTTGTTGGCGCGCGTCGTTATTGGGATTTGGATACCTAACTTCTACAAATTCACCTTGTCGAGAGGGCCCCGCCCTGTTTGAATCCCGCCAGTTCTGATGCAATTCAGGTCTGTCGTTACGATCATATCGTCTGTCATCATGTCGGTAGATTCCATAGTTTCTTTCTTGTCGGTCACATGGTGGAGAATTTCTCCCTGAATCGTATCTGCGCGCTGGACCGTTGCGTCTAAAGTTATTCTGTCTCCCTTGATAATAATTATTTTGGTTCCCATATTGTCTGTTTCTCTGATTGTCTCTGTGATAGTCACTACCATGGAGAGGTGATCTTTCCCTGTAATTATTACTACTCTGCCAACGGTTGTCATACAGGTGGTGTCTGTTTTGGTCACGATTTGTGTTGTGAGAATAGCCTTGTCGTGTTCAGTTATTATTTCTTTCATCGCGGAATTGCGACGGATGTGGCCCGTAATTGTTGTGTTCCTGTTTTCGCATTCCGCGATTGTCAGTGTCAATTTCTAATTCTTGTACGAGTCCCTGAAAAGCTTCAATGTCGTCTTTGCAACGTCCTGCCAAAATAATATGTCGTAAATGTTCAGGCAATTTGATTAAGCAAATGTGGATGAGTTCTGAGGGGCTGTATGGGTTTAACAGGTACTGATTCTTGTGCAACATGTCTTCAAAATATTTCTCAAGACTGGAAAATTGAGATTGTTCGAAATGTTTTATCATTATGATGCTATGTTTTACTCGGTCTTCTGTAGCTTGAGACCAGTATGCTGAGAGGAAGGAATGATAAAATTCTCCTTCACTGTGGCAATCGTGAATGACCGATCGCATTCTTACAGCTGGTTCATTCTCTAAATAGCCACACATAAACTCTAATCTGTGCTGTAATGACCAGTTGGGAGGAAAACAATGAGAGAATTGATGGAGCCATGCTTGTGGATGAATGTCGTTGCCAGAGTTGTTAAATGTTTTGAATTTACGTGTAGTATTGAACAGCTTATAGTCAAAATCATCATGTCGGCGAGTCGCATGTCGGTCATTTTTACGTCGTTCCGGCGGTTCCATCTCAAAATTCGGTGTACCTTGCCAATTTCTTTCATAATTTCCGAAGTGCCCTGAGTTATTATTTTGTGGCTGTTCCGTATTTCTATGTCCCTCTTCCCGTATTGGAGCGCGAGTGGCCTCTAAAATATGTAATTCCTGTATTACCTGTGTCAACTGATCTTGTACTTCCCGGATTTCTCTTTGGTGTTGCGTATTAATTTGATTCTGATTTTGTTTGAATTTCCTAATTTGTTCGCACTCTTCTGTGTCATTAAAGACTACTGGTTTTGTGTCATTCAGATTATCATCTACCTTCGTAGATAAATTATTTAGCTGATCCAAAAGTTCAACTACTTTCTCTGATAATGAACTAATTTCCTCCATGTGTCTTTCTGAACCAATTTTCAGAGTATCTACTGTGTCCTTTAAGTTTTCCTGAGTTTTTGCAAGTTGCGTAACCGAATCGGTAGATGCAACTGAGTCAATTTTAGCTTGCAAGGTGTCGTGATTTTCATGACAGTTCCTTTATGGCTGCTTCGTGATTCTGTAATGCATTTTCATGACGCGAAAAAATAGGTTGGAAATGCTCACTAATTTGTGTTTTTACGTCATTACAGACTTTTTGACATTTCGATTCGATTTTATGTTACTCAGTAGTTAAATTTTCACGTGGTTGTTCAAGTGTGGTGTCTAACGTTTGAAGATTTTGTTCCATTGCGTCTAAATGTTGCTGTGTTTGTCTCTGGTGTTGTTCCATTGTGTCTAACTTTTGAAGATTTTGTTCCATTGTGTCTAACTTTTGAAGATTTTGTCCAATTCGTTTCTGATTTTGTTCAAGCGTTGTGTCTAACTTTTGAAGATTTTGTTCCATTGTGTCTAACTTTTGAAGATTTTGTTCCATTGTGTCTAACTTTTGTAGCCTTTGTCCCATTTGTTGCATTAACTGTAATAACAATGCACTGGTGTCTGAAACATGTTCCTCAGTGCTTTTCGGCAGTGAAGTTGCACCGGGAACATTCACATTTTGACAAGCAGAAAATGTGTCTTGACTTATTTGAGAAAACGGTGAGGACCCAAAACCTGAGTGTACAGTATTTGCAATATTGCGTTCTGTCATTTCGGATTCCTGAGGCGAGCTGTTGCCGATCGATCGATCGATAATGCTTCCCTGTTCACTACTTGTTTCACTGTCTACACCATTATTTGCCGCCCACTCCATTTCCCTATGCACAATTACCAAATTACTACAGTGAACACTTGTTAATTCATTACACGGTGGCGCTAACACACTGCTTTCGTCTTCACTGTCATTTCTCAGTTTACTTTGGAGCTAGTATTACGTTTTTCACACGCCATTATTGTCACAATATTTCACATGGCAACACAGAAAAGCACAATTTGAAGAGCACAACAAGAAAATACATTAACATAGCACTGAAAATGATATCTCGTTAACTGCAAGCGCAGCTGCGAAATACTTGGTGCAAATCTACATGCATGCCACAACTGTTTTACTGTACAAGAATGAAAAACTACAACTACAAAGGAAATTCTCTCTACAATTACGCGCTAGCAATAAACAAAAGCTACACTAATTACACAAACTACAAGAAAAAATCAGAAGACTCCAGTAAGGTGTCCTCGGCTAAGGGTCGACATATGAAACGTCCCCTTTGAAATATTATACATGACTGTGCTTAAACTGACACACAATATTTTTTAGCGCAACGCAATCTGACTTTCAAAAATCCCTACAAATGAATGGCCCTGACTAACATTAACCTATACGTTTCACAAATCACTTACCTCACAAAAATCTTCGTTACTCGAACTACTGCAATACAGTGAGCGCCACTACTGCCAGCTAAATAAAAGATTCAAACTACGGAAGGCACTAACTACTGATAGGCATAGTTAGCAAATGAAAGATTTTAATAGAGAACAAACAATGTATTTACCTTAATAGTCATAATATATATAGCAGTTCATGACATCCAGTCTTACCAATTTCAAAACTCCGCCATCTCTCTCCCCACATCCACCACTGCTGGCGGCTCACCTCCATCTGCGCAACGCTACGCGTTGTTCACATCCAGCTGCCCAACACTACAATGGCAGACAACAATGCAAACTAGCCACAGACTACACACAGCACAGCCAGTGATTTTCATACAGAGCGCTACGTAACGTTGCCAATAAGAAAACATAAACAGCCTACTTACAGCCTCTTCGAGTTTGCTGCCGTATCCTAAAATCAACTTTGTTCAATATTTCGGTGATCCAACTGTTCTCCATCTTCAGGAGAACGCTGCTTCTGCTTCTGAGCCCCGCAAGGAACTGGGTTCAGTGCTCAGCGGGACCCTGCAGCAGAAGTAGCGTTCTTCTGAAGATGGAGAACAGTAGGATCACCGAAATAGTGAATCAAATTGATATTAGGATCCAGCAGCAAACCCGAAGGAACTTTCAAGACTTATTACAGCGGAAAGCTACGAAGTCACAACAAATGACTTTGTTTACGTTCACAGTTCTTTATCCCCTCGTCTCCGTTCTGCGTGCTGCTTACGAGGCCTTTGATGAGATTAAATGATAATATTGTTCTCAGCTATCTGTGAAATCCGTTTTTCAGTTCATAAATTATCTTCTAAAAAGCTAAGTCTATGTCCGCACTTTTTACGCTCTGTAATCTTCTTTCATAGTTTCACGGAGAAAGGGAAGGGGAGATTAGTGCAGCATGGTCGTAAAATACGTTTGAAATGAGAAGGAAATGGTGGCAAAGAGAGCTCATCCGAATCAAAGTCCTTTTATCTTATACATTTTCATTATGTGTACTGAGCAAGCACAAAAGGAAACGAAGGTCGTATTTGGAAAGGGAATTAAAATTCAGGAAAGGCGATGGCATTGTAAGCCTGTCAGAGACAGAAAAGGACTCTGAAGATTGGCTGAACGGAATACAAAGTGTCTTGAAAAGATATTATAAGATGAACTTCGACAAAAGTAAGAGAAGCTTAATGGAATGTAGCCAAAATAATTGTAAGTGATGCTAAAAGAATTGAGTTAGGAAATGAGACACTATAAAAGTACAAAAATGTCGTGTGACTAGGGCCTCCCGTCGGATAGACCGTTCGCCTGGTGCAAGTCTTTCGATGTGACGCTACTTCGGCGACTTACGCGTCGATAGGGATGAAATAATGATGATTAGGACAACACGACACCCAGTCCCTGACCGGAGAAAATCTCCGACCCAGCCGGGAATTGAACGCGGGCCCTCAGGATTGACAGTCTGACACGCTGACCACTTTTTTCCCTTTATTAAAACAATAATATAAGCACATAAGCACAAAAATAAAATAATGAAGGACTGGAACTGTTTCAACACGAATTGTATCCTACAATAGACTGAAGAACACATTTCAATATAGTGCCATATAGTGCCATTAGTAAGCTTACGAAACAGAACAAAATGACAATAGCATCTTCAGTCCAGACAGAGAGATAGAACCAAAACGCAAACATATTAAAAAGAATTACAAAATATATATGACTGTCTTAACTAGAATTGCAGTTCTGTCAATTGATTCACAAACGTCCATAATCTTCACAGAAAGTCAGTTGGAGCATACAAACGAATAATAAAGACATGCACAGGCAACATAAATTAAGGAAAACGTCAAATGAAGTTAATAACACCATTGAGAAGTCGGGAGCAGTCCTAGGAACAGGTGTAACCCCTTATTCGTTGTGTATTGTGTTCACTACATAGTCTTGCACGTGATTTGTGTCCTTACCGGCGTCGAGAATTAACCTACCCCTTGTTTTTCAAACATTATGTCTAACATGTTACCAAACATCGTCCTGAAATCTGGGTAACGTTTCATCTTCCAACGTGCCGTTTTCATATAAGCCACGAAACTAATGAGATTATCTTCACTATTGTGAATGATGATATATGTCACAAACTGTTCTAACAGCCACATGACGGTGTTGTTCTTGGTGGCGGGAAAACGTTTCGCGTCCGGCCAGAGCAGGATGTCGGTGCAGTGGCTGCCTGGGCTGCTGCGGGTAATCAGGTCCAGCCTCTGCTGCACCCATTTCCAGTTAATGAGGTGACCGCCACAAGTGAAGCGATGGCGTAAGGTGTCGACCAGACCACAGCGGACGCATTTATCAGTGTCACTTAAACCGATTCTACGCAACCTTTCATTAGTGGGTATAACATCGTTTACCACTTTATACCATGTGGACCTCACTTCAGCAGTGTGGACAGTTAAACTTATGTTGTCCCAAACTGCCTTCCAATGAACACTCGGGTATTTAAGTTCAATGGGATTCCGGACTATTGAAGATGTCCATCTTTTTAATAACAGGTGCGTCGTCGGTAAATCCTGCGTGAAATAATGTCCATCAATATAGCTTACTTCAAGAAAAAACTGCTTGACATGTCGTAGTTTGTAACGTATTTTACCTACATCAATGGGTGGGTGCATATCGGTGGGTTGTAAGGTTCGGAAGAGCCAACTGGTTACGCTGAGAGATTCCTTGTCCAACAAGTGGGTGATTCGTTAATGCCAGGCATGTTGAGTCCGCCGGCCTGTCTGGAAGACGTCAGCGTAGTGTATTTCACTTTGAACAAATGCCCTTGCCAGATAAATCTATTAGAGAGTTTCATCACGTGTTTGGCCTGAATCTTGGGGACTGGAAATATTTGGGCCGTGTAGTACGCTTTACTGAATATATAACTGCTGAGGAGTCGTATGCGTTGGAGAATGTCAACGGACCGCCAACTGTTTTCATAGATGGCACCTTGCATTTTATTGGTGACCTGCTTCCAATTTTTTGCATTCCTTTTTAGCGGGCATTTGTCGATAATCATCCCCAGAGTGGTGTGGGTTTCGACACGCTTCGCCCAAGGTACAATGACTCCGTCGAATCCTCTGATGTTGACAAAGGTGCATTTACCGGCGTTGATTTTAGTACCGGAAGCACGTCAGTACTCGTCTACCGCGGTCTTGAGGGTTGATACGTCTCCGTCGTTGCGCAGTAACTCTCCGACGTCGTCGGCGTAAGCACGAACCACGAAGGACGTCCCGGCGATCGAAAGGCCAGCAAGTTTGTCATGAATAGAGCGTAAGAGCGGCTCGAGCGATAAAACAAATAACATCATGGAGAGAGGGCTCCCCTGCGGCACTCCTCTTTGGACCTCGACGGGTTGAGTAAGATGTCCATTTACGCTGACTCTGGTTGTAATGCCTGTGACGAAATGTTACACGACATTAATAACCTGTTGATCAAAACCACAGCGTTGCATTAGCTGTAGGAGGACTCGTGGCGGGCGCGATCAAAAGCCTTGCAAAAGTCGATAAACAACAATGCGAGATTCACGTTAGTGACTGACGCTATTATATCTCTATATTCCGAAAGGGGCGTCATAATAGTGCGACCAGAGAAGCATGATTGATGGTTGTGAATCACTTGCTTCATTAATGGAGACAATCTGCTGTTGAGTGCTCTGGCAAGGGTTTTGTAATCAAAACTGAGTAAAGTAATCGGTCGGAAGTTATCTAAGGTTTTTCGGTGTTTGCTCTTTGGTATCAGTACAATTCGACCTTCCTTCATTTCGGCCGGCACGGCACTCCCTCGCATCACTTCATTGAGAACATCAATAAAGGCGTGTCCGATTATGGGACAGAAATGCACATAAAATTCCCGTGGCAAACCATCAGGGTCAGGGGATTTATTCGATGGCGAGCCAGAAATCAGTTCAAGGACTTCGTCTGGAGCAAAATCGTGTATGACCGCCGAGTTCTCCGCAGGCGTGACTACGGTGGGCAGAGCACGCACGATATCGCCGCCGTCATCACCATATGTATCGCATTGCGAGTACAGATCCGTGAAGTGCCGGTAAAATGCAGTAAGAATATCACTCTGTCGGGTCAAACGGAGTCCATCATCTGTGTCCAGTTCCCCGATAAAAGCTCGCTTGTGATTGGCACGATGTTTTATGAGGTGATACAGCGATGCAAGTTCGTCCTCTTGAAGCGATTTTGCTTTGGATCTGATCTTCAGCCTTCAAGCTGCGTTCAATTTATGCCTATAAGCTTCGCCTTTATTTGTTTGATGGTCGTCAGCTGCGTGTTGGTTGGTGACGTAGTCGCATACAACTCTCGCAGAACTGTCTGGTAAAAATCAATCGTGCGTTTGAAATCTTGCACCCGTTGCCAACTGTAGTTTCTTAAGGACAATCGCAGTTTCCGTTTTACCATAGCATTCCACCAGGCTATCTTGCTCGGATATCTGCAGCATTGCTTGAGACAATCCGCCCATGTCGTGGAGATGACATCTTGTAGCGCGGCATCGGCGAGAATAGAAACATTTAGGCTCCACGGAATCCTATGTCATTTAGTATGCTGTTTGGCCAGATTTATCGTGACACAGAGGGCGCAGTGGTCGGAGAAACTAACCGGAATGACATCGGCGTCCAGAACATGGCAAATGTTCTCAGAAATGTACAAACGGTCTAGACGGCTACATGCGGTGGCGGTCAGGTACGTGTACTTTACCAGGGTAGGAAATTTCAGTTCCCACGCATCCTTCAGCTGCAGGTGACGCACCAGATCATGTAGATCCCTACAGTAATTAAAGTTTGGCGATTGATCTTTCCTGTGGATCACACAGTTAAAATCACCACTAATTATCAACTGGATTGGGTTGCGGCGTAACAAGTAGATGATGTCTAGTTTAAAGAAATTAGCTCTTTCTGATTTTAGGGTCGTTCCAGATGGAGCATAGATATTGACGAGGGTGACATCAAAAATTTGGCAATCTATGCCTCTACTGGAGTCCAACATTTCGATATTGCTCACTGGGATTCCGTCTCGTGATAGAATGGCCGTACCTGTACCCCCGTCCGCCGCGGTGTTTACGATTGTTGCAAATCCTGATACAGGAAAACTTAAGATAGACACTTCCTGTAACAGAACTATATCAGCTTCGGACTCATAGATAAACTGCCGTAGCATTGCTAATTTTAAATCTGTGCTAACTCTGTTGATGTTCAGAGACAAACACTTATAAGCTTGACTCTTGATCGTCAGAGACGTTTGGGTGCTGGGAAGCGTAGGAAGCCCAGTCCATCTCACCGTCGGACTTAGAACCTACATCCGCAGGTTTTGTACCAGTTTTTGCGCTGACTACTTTTTGACTTACTTCCAGCCACGGAGTTAATTAATTTAACTTTATTTTGCCGTCGCACAGTCGTCCGAAGCGTCATAGAAGACGGCGGAGTCGGCGAGTCATGGCTGTAAGCAGTATGTGAAAGTCCTGTCTTCGGAATGGGTGACGGCAAGTCCGAAGATGCGGCTTCACAGGCTCACTGTGTTTGGTTGGAGCCACACTGGCTGTTTGTATACAGCTTTCCGGTTCCTCGCGTTGTTTGAAAGCAGTTCCAAGGTGGAGGGTGTTTATGTTATGCTCTACACCGCGTGCATGTCCTCTGTGTTTACGATGTGCAGTTGACTGACTGCCGCCTCTTGTGTGTTGACCACCTGTGGCGAGTCGAGAAACGGCAGCGGAACGGATTGCTGTAAACACTCGACTGCACTCGTATTGACAGTTTCTGCGTCGGGAGTTTCAATGTGAATTTGGCGGGTCGTAACTGAGCCATCCGAAATATGCGTGTCCTGTGTGGAGGCCCGTGACTCCGCGTCATCGGTTTGATTTTTTGCGACCTGGTCACCGGAACCACTAGCGTCACTTGTATGGCGTTGTTTGTTTCCGGCAGATAATGCAACACCGGCGGCTAAGGAGTGACTGGCCACAGCTTTCTGAGGCAATGGTGGGAAGGTGTCGTTACAGAGGTCGTTGTCCTCTGACACAGATGCACTCGGTTGGGAGTCAATCACAGAAGGCGCCTGATTTTGAGTTAGGACATCAGCCAGTGTTAATCTCTGTCGTTGTTGCAGATTGTTTCGAAGTACGACAACGCGCCGTGGGCAATCTTTTCGTAAATGGCCACTCGTGTTACAGATAAAACAAGTGCCTACTTGTCCATCGTAAATGACATGAGCCTTATAACTACAAACCATTATATAGGATGGGATATTGACTTTAACGGCCATGTCAACTGAGCGAACCCCACTATAACATTGGAATTTGTGACGGCTCGACCATTTCTCGTTTCTAATCTGTCGGATGTCACCGTATTTGGCGAGGACATATCTAAGAAAACAATTCTCAACCTCAGGTGGCAAATTGAACACTCGCACTTGTTTATAGCCAATATCAGCGTTAGTTATTGAAGCTGTACTCACCGACTGATCACGATGTCGAAACTCTGCTTTCCCACCAGTATTCACCAAAATTTTCTCCAGTTTTATCTGGTCTAAAAACTTCACAAAGAAACAGTATTCCGCCATGTTATAATATGCTGTGTGGACCAGGCCGGACTTGATGCCAATGATATCTACTATCTAGTCATGGATTTCTAGAGAACTCGGTTGCACATTCCTGGAAGATTTCTCAAATGCAAAACACAGGGTATTTTTACGTGGTACCATGGGAACCATAACTGCACTGTATGAGCGGCCGAGACCGCTGTGAGTGAATTAAGAATCGTGTGTACGACGATAGTGAAGAAGCACTGAGAGTATCACAGGTCACAATCCAAGAATTTCTATAGACACGGCTTGCGGCGCTACGACCTCGTGGAAGTACCGACACGTCCGGTCGCTGTCGCGTCCCAAGCGGAACTGACCTCTCAGCTACCGGGGGCGGACAATGAGACACTGAAATTAGAAGAATAATTTTACTATTTGCGTGGTAAAAGTAAGTGGCAATGGCCAAAGTAAATATCTACTGTTCTGCTACCGATTGAAATCGATCCTTCAGCATTCGGTGGCACGCCTCTGATGGAGACAAGACAAAATCTCGCAATATATTTCGGTAAATGGTCAGTCCAATTCAGATGGCTAATGAAGTCGTATTTCACTTTACAATGGGCTTTGTTGTTTTGTTTTGGCGCCTCTAACGGCGAGTGGCGGTACTATATCGGAGGGATTCCAAAATGTATCCGGACTGCAGACATTTATCAGCAAGCAAACAATATTAACTGTATGTGATTTATATCTTCTGGGTGATAATTAAAATTTTATGACTGACGGAAAAACCTAAGGAGTTTTGGTCTTTCGTTTAATCAGTAAACGGATCAAAGTCCTCTGTGCAGACGCTCTTCGATCGTAAAGGCATCAAAACGGAGGATGACAGAGAGAAGGCCGAAATACTAAACGCCTTTTTCCAAAACCGTTTCACTGGTGAAGGTCTCTCCATTAGATCATCGTATGGACAGGAAATTGACAGATATCGAAATACGTGGCCCCAGGATAGAAAACCAATCGAAATCGATCAACAGAGAAAAAGCAACAGGGTATGATCAGATACCTACATTGTTTACATGTAGGATGTATCAAACCTTTTGGGTCAAATTCAAACAAATGGTAGTGTGAAATTACAATGGAATGAACACCCTTAGCTGCTTACAAGCGTTGACATATGTCAACGGGGACAGATGAAAATGTGTGCCCCGACCGGGACTCGAACCCGGGATCTCCCTCTATCCATCTGAGCCACCGAGGACACAGAGGATAGCGCGACTGCAGGGATTTATCTCTGGCACGCCTCCCGCGAAACCCACATTCTCAACGTATTGTCCCGCACTACATTCGTAGTGCCCCCGCCCATTATACTCATTACTCGCGGCGCGTTGCCGATTCCCGTAAGAGTTCGGGCACTGTTTGTGCATTCGCACTGTGGTGTGCGTACTGTAAGACCTTCGGTACACACACCATCAGATTATTTGACTTGTCGCTCTAACGAAGTAGGCGAGTGTCAGCAATATGTCTCGTGGTCTTATCGTGGCGTGTTTATCTTCTGCCGTTAAGTCAGAAATGCCACTTGCACGCTTAGAGTAGCAGATTGACGGTGACCAACTTTAAACAGAACTTTATTAATTTTCACACACATTTATTAAAATAATAATAATCATAAACCTTACTTAACTTGATTCTGGATGCTCTTTACAATTGACAATCTGAAGTTCCTTTGGTCTTGGTACATAAATCTTATTCTCACATATCTCTGATACTTGACAAAGCGTCTATACATTTCTCTTCATGACTATGTACAGGAATATGATAATCTTATTAGGCGCAGACTGAAACTTGACTACAGACTAATGCAGACTAATGCAGACTGACTAATCGGAGGTCTGTACACTCGTTATAATACCTCACTGCGCGAGTGTGATCCGCGAGGAGAAAAGGTTCAACGTTAGCAGCAATCTCATTGGCTGCGTTACATTTTAATACACGGATCGGCGGAAGGAGAATTTGGTCCATCTCTAAGACAGCGCCATCTCGTAGTGCAGAGATGGACGAGCGCTGCGCCTGCGCTGTTGTGCTTAGCGGGGCGCACTCTAGTGGGAAAGTTGTGTACACGCTGACTACGCGGAACTATGTACACAACACGCACAGAAGACGAAGATGGTCAAGTGGCCGGAAACCAATGGTCCGAAATGCATATTTATTGTGTTATGTGCATACACAGCGTACACCGCATAACAACAATAACAACAAAGTGGTTCATAATAAATGTCCAGAACGATGGGTGGGAGTCTTAATGTATGTACTGCAACGGCGCATGCAGTTCTGCCGCACTCTCGCGAACATCCCAGGAACCTGTTGCACACTGGGACAGGCAGTTGCCAATAAACAGCGCGCACCTCTGTCTACCGAGCACACATACCGTATACAACTTATCTTATAGCAAGTGTGTCATGTGAGGACTGCATGTGTCGCACCGGCGCAGTAATCAGTGCCGCACGCACACCACTATCCCTGACGTCAGCTGTCCACTGTATCAGGCGGCTTGTGATGTGTCCATCGTGAGGTGTGTTTCTTTTTACATTGCATAATGCATAATCAAAGATGGAATGTGACTCGTTACGAGAGTTGGCAGACATGCATTGAATGTCCGGTGCTGCAGTATGCAGTTCCTTTAAAGCAGCACGAATATCCAGAGGACGCTTTCCCAATTGGGAGAAGGTTATACCAGTGGATACCAACTTAAGGGAAACAGGATTGATCATGTGACAGAATTCTGCTTGAACACCACACTTCGAGGAGATGGTGCTGTATCATATGGCCAACCACACACCCGTCAACTTGACTGTGAAACACACACTTCGAAGGACGGTATGGCGTGTATTGACGGAACATGTATTAGACCACTATCATAACGTGTGCAAGCCCTGCATTAACTTCTGTCAATAGATTATCCATCGCACTGCTGTAGTGAAAAACTTCGTCGAGCTCATACTGTTTACGGATGAGGCCTCAGTCACCAGTGATGGTGTTTTCAGCAGCAGCAACAGCCACGTTTGGAGCGAGAACAACACCCACACCATCCACATTAGTGGCCACCTGCAGCGATTCTCTGTCAAAGTATAGACGGACACTGTCCGAGATCACTTAATAGGACCTTGTATGCTACCTCCCCATTTGACTGGTCCATATTACCTGATGTTCCTGTGAGATGTGCTGCCACACTTCTTGGAGACTTTCCCGCTGGGACCTAAAATCATGAAATTTGGCAAGAAGCAATGTTTAACAGTGCAAGTAAAGCAAAAGATCCGAAAATCGTTAATTTGCAATTATATCACATAAAGCAAAAATATTTTTTGCCATTTGTTTTCCTTGTGTCTGTCTGTCCATCTGCTGAGACCCCTTTTCTTCAAGAATGGGTAGAAGGATCAATTTAATATTTGTGTCAGTTACTAAGGTCTATTTTCCCTTGGCAGTCTATATGGCCATATTTTGATACTGGCAAACCCACTCATCAAAAACTACACAGGATGATTGACGCACCCCTACTTATGGATCTTATGCAACCAGCAATGCTTTCAAAAGCCAAGGCGCGAGATTATCATATTCTCTCTCTCTCACTACACGCCAACTATTAGTGTTACAGAAAAAATGTACAGGACGTTTTTACAGGAAATTTAATGTAGTTAAATTTTGTACTGGGATACGTTTCCGCTAGAGACCATAATTTTCGAATTATTCAGGAAGAACGTACAAAAGTGATCTACAAACATGCTTTTCTTGAATAACTTGAAAACTGTGGCCTCCAGCGAAAAGCTGTCCTAGTGCAAAATGTAAATACATAAAATTTCCTACAAAAAGCTTCATTTTTTCTGTACGACTAATAGTTTGTGCGTAGCAAGCGAGAGAATATAGAAATCTCGCGCATGGCTTTTGAAGACGTTGCAGGTTGCATAAAACCCATAGGTATGGGCAGCTGAGTCACCCTGTAGCTCAACTATCTCTCACTCTCACTCTCTCTCTTTTCTTCTTCTTCTTCTTCTTCTTCTCTCTCTCTCTCTCTCTCTCTCTCTCTCTCTCTCTATCCGAACAGGCTTCAGAAGGCCCAACGGTATCGACCAATCCCAGTGTCATCTTCAGCCAGTAGACATCACTGGATGCAGATATTGAGGGGTATATAGTCAGCGCACCGCCCTCCCACCTGTTGTCGGTTTTCGTGACCAGAACCGTTGCTTCTCAGTCAGGTACCTCTTCAATGGGCTTCACAAGGACTCAGTGCACCATGCGTGCTATCAGTGCTTGGCAGACGCAGATGGTCACCCATCCAGGTGGTCTGATGGAAACCGGTGTTACCACTGTGGCAAGGCCGCTTGTAACGTCGGAAATGCATATCCTCCTATTTCCATCTATTGTACTATAAATTTTTTCCTTATTTTGTTATCTGAATATATGACATTTCTGTGTCTTTATATATTGTAATTGTTTTACCATTTTATATATTACAATATATAAAGACACAGAAATGTCATATATTCAGATAACAAAATTATATATTGTAATTGTTTTACAATTTTATAAATATATATATATATATATATTACAATATATAAAGACACAGAAATGTTATATATTTCCTCATATATATATATATATATATATATACACACACACACACACACACACACACACACACACACATATATATATATATATATATATATATATATATATATATATATATATATATTTATGTCGATGTGTAATTGGTTTGTTTTGTAAATATTATTTGCATTTTTACGTTGGGTCTTGCCTAGGGAAAACTATGCAATCGAACGATTGCATCGATAGGTCGTGTGGAGAAGCAAAGTGTTTAGGATCTTGGGGAGTGTTAACACTGCCGCGTGGAGCGCGGGCAGAGCGGAATCTGGCTGGAGTAGGGCGGTGGAGCAGGTGTGTTGAGTGACGCTCCCACGTGTTGCCGCGCTTTCGGGGTTTGGCAGCATGTAATTGCGCTCGACTTGCTATGATAGTTTCTGGCACAGTGTCGCGGACGGGAAACATTAGCTGGCACACATCAAGAGCCCGTTTCGCCTGGTGACCGTGTCGAGAAGAAGGCACGTCAACATCCAGCTTCTGCAACAGCGACGGCTGACAATGAGTGATTGTCGCCACCTCCTCGATTGACGACTTCAAACCTTCAATCAACCAACGAGGAAGTCTGAAAGCACGTAAAGTTTTAGAACTGTATGGCAGAACTCAGCTTTTCAAACTGTTCCATTTGCATCACTAAAATACAGCAACTTAGCATGAACCTTTTTTGCTCATTGTCCCAATTGCATTACCAAGCAGGGTCCCTTTCATTTCCGAAATGAACCCGTGTGTCGTTGAAATTCAAACTCCAGCATTAAAGTAATATCATTCCAGTTCACTTCTTTAATTTCAAAGTTCAGTTAAAGTATTCTTAGCTGGTTACAATAACCAAACAGAACTATATTTAGATTACACAAGTACAAATTAAGAGTGCAAGTTTTGTTACCATATTTTAGCGTAGTTGTGACTGCAGCTCAGCTTGGTACGTACTAAATTTTACTATTGTTAATTGTTCAGAATCATTTAATTCAAGTTCAAAGTTAAATCTCTTATTTCTAAATTGCGTAGATTCAAGTTGCTTTTGAGATGATTGTTGGGGTAGCCCAAGACTAACCTTATTTTATTTAATTTCGAAGTGCTTCAGAAACAAAGTTCACTATTAATTTCAGTCACTAAATTAACTTTCAGTTTTCCGGTTTTATTAATTCTTTTGCTAAATTAAGTCAGAGTGTAGTGAAATTTATTACTTCTGACAAATATTCAGTTTTCGCACAACACGTGTCAACCTTCAGTTGCCACGCTTTTAGTGATAATTATATGTGCATTAACCTTTCTTTTCCAGTTATTACAGTAGTTGTGCATAGGACTGGCGACCGTAGTTTTCCCCAAATCTCAAATATCTAATTAACGCCACTTAATTGTTAACGTAACGACCGCACATCTACTTTCTTTATTACCCTGTACCCTTTGTCAAAATTGATTTCCACCAATTTCATTTGCAGTTTTCCTTTCCTTTAGATGTAACCCTTCTTCCCTCTTTACCGACAAATTAACTTCGGTGACGATTGCTTTTCCAGATCTCCATTAGGCACACGCGGCGACGCTGCAAAAGAAGACACCCGCCCCCGATGGCACCCCCACGGTGGTACGACAAGCTGGGGAGGATGTGTCTACACAAACGGACGTTGCTCCGGAACCTGTAGCAATACAGGAAACCGGGGAGACGCCCATGGACGTGGTGCAGCCTGTACCGCCGCCGCCACCGCCGGATGTGGAGAAGAGGCAGCAGCAGGACAAACAAGATCAAGAGGGAGGAGGGATGCACTCTGAAGTCATACCTTTCCCGGACGTCACGAACCTGCCGGCGATACTCAAGAAGATCGAAACCATGGTGCGAGAGGGGCGGTACGACGTCCAAAGAAAACCCTACCTGTGGCGGATATCGGGCAATTATGCTCGAATTCGTCACGAAGAAGGACCTCCACACCATCAACTCGAACCCAGTCTTCACGCCGCGCGACTGGGGCTTCATCTTGGAGGATGCGGTCGCGCGGCTGAAGAAAGAAGTCCGAGATGGAGAGAGGAAGCTCTCACCCGAGCTGGAGTCTGCACTGAACAACATCGCGCGCGAGGGGAAGAAGAACTAGTACACTAACAGCCAATATCACCACCATCATGCCTGCATGCTGGCAACCAGGATTTATCACCAATAACACGCAAGGACCATCCACAACGAGAGGCAACACTATTCCAACCCGTAAGGATCTTGGAGGAACAGCTATCCACAGCTTAGACTCCAAACCTCGGGCCAAGGACTAGGCCCGTATGTATAGCGTCAGCATCAGGTACACGCGGTTTAATTTTTCACTGTCATTAAGGTCGATAAGTGAGGGGGAGGTTACACATTGACGAACTATCTATATACTTACACATAATTAAGTCTATCCGAAACCCTCAGAGCGAGAGTCCTAGTCGCATTTGTACGGTTTTTAAGAACGAGAGTCGCAACGTAGTGTGTGGCATATTGCGGGGTACAGATGTAGATGTAGGAGTACCCCCAGTGGGTGAAGACGGGTGCAGGTCGTGCAGGGCGCTGCTGTGCTGCGGACTTGACAGCCAACGCGCGGCCGTTTCTCTGAAAAGGTGCAGCGCGTGATTCACCGTGACTCGGGACAAAGCCCGCTCCGGGAGGGAAATACGCCGCGGACCGCAGATCGGAGTCCCAGCTGTCGAGGCGTTTTCGCAAGTGTGTGCGGTGGCGCGGAAGAGGCGCGCGGCCACCGCTGTCTATATGTCGGCCCCCCTCTCACACCCCTCCCTCCCCCTGCTGACGGTGTAACCAATCACGCGGAGCGATAAGCCGGCAAGCGAGCGGACGTCGGCGTCGCGGCGCCGCGAGCCGTCAGTCGCTGAGGAGACGCCGGTGGTCGGTGGATGGCGCTGTCTGCGGCGACGACATGGAAGACGGCGTCCGCAGGAGAAAGGTAACCACAGCTCTGGCTCTCACACTTGACAGCCGGCGGTGAGCCTGCAGCCGAAGCTGCATAACTTAGCTGTTTCCACAATGTCATACCTCACTGGGGTATCAGGCAAAACTTGTGAATGGATTCAGGTTTTCTTGGTAGGGGGGAAGTACACAATGTTTGTCTTGGATGGAGAGTCACTGACAGAAGCAGAAGCACCTTGAGGAGTACAGGAGTGTGTTAGCGACCTTGTTCTTCGTGTTATACAGGGTGGTCCATTGATAGTGACCGGACCAAATATCTCACGAAATAAGCATCAAACGAAAAAACTACAAAGAACGAAACTCGTCTAGCTTGAAGGGGGAAACCAGATGGCGTTATGGCTGGCCCGCTAGATGGCGCTGCCATAGGTCAAACCGATATCAACTGCGTTTTTTTTTAAATAGGAACCCCCATTTTTATTACATATTCGTGTAGTATGTAAAGAAATATGAATGTTTTAGTTGGACCACTTTTTTCGCTTTGTGATAGATGACGCTGTAATAGACACAAACGTATAAGTAGGTGGTATCACGCAACATTCCTCCAGTGCGGACGGTATTTGCTTCGTGATGCATTACCCGTGTTAAAATGGACCGTTTATCAATTGCGGAAAAGGTCGACATCGTGTTGATGTATGGCTATTGTGATCAAAATGCCCAGCGGGCGTGTGTTATGTATGCTGCTCGGTATCCTGGGCGACATCATCTAAGTGTCCGGACCGTTCGCCGGATAGTTACGTTATTTGAGCAAACAGGAAGTGTTCATCCACATGTGAAACGTCAACCACGACCTGCAACAAATCATGATGCCAAAGTAGGTGTTTTAGTTGCTGTCGCGGCTGATCCGCACATCAGTAGCAGACAAACTGAGCGAGAAACGCGAACCTCAAAAACATCAACATCGATTGCACCCGTACCACATTTCTATGCACCAGGAATTCCATGGCGACGACTTTGAACGTCGTGTACAGTTCTGCCACTGGGCGCAAAAGAAATTACGAGACGATGACAGATTTTTTGCACGCGTTCTGTTTAGCGACGAAGCGTCATTCACCAACAGCGGTAACGTAAACCGGCATAATATGCACTATTGGGCAACGGAAAATCCACGATGGCTACGGCAAGTGGAACATCAGCGACCTTGGCGGGTTAATGTATGGTGCGGCATTATGGGAGGAAGGATAATTGGCCCCCATTCTATCGATGGCAATCTAGATGGTGCAATGTAAGCTGATTTCCTGCGTATAGTTCTACCGATGTTACTACAAGATGTTTCACTGCATGACAGAATGGCGATGTACTTCCAACATGATGGATGTCCGGCACATAGATCGCGTGCGGTTGAAGCGGTATTGAATAGCGTATTTCATGACAGGTGGATTGGTCGTCGAAGCACCATACCACGGCCCGCACGTTCACCGGATCTGACGTCCCTGGGTTTCTTTCTGTGCGGAAAGTTGAAGGATATTTGCTGTCGTGATCCACCGACAACGCCTGACAATATGTGTCAGCGCATTGTCAATGCATGTGCGAACACTACGGGAGGCGAACTATTCGCTGTTGAGAGGAATTTCGTTACACGTATTGCCAAATGCATTGAGGTTGACGGATTATTTTGAGCATCTGTTGCATTAATGTGGTATTTAGTGGTAATCACGCTGTAACAGCATGCGTTCTCAGAAATGATAAGTTCACAAAGGTACATGTATCACATTGGAACAACCGAAATAAAATGTTCAAACGTACCTACGTTCTGTATTTTAATTTAAAAAACCTACCTGTTACTAACTGTTCGTCTAAAATTGTGAGCCATATGTTTGTGATTATTACAGCGCCATCTGTCACAAAGCGAAAAAAGTGGTCCAACAAAAACATTCATATTTCTTTACGTACTACATGAATATATAATAAAAAATGGGGGTTCCTATTTGCGTTGATCTCCGTTTGACCTATGGCAGCGCCATCTAGCGAGCCAACCATAGCGCCATCTGGTTTCCCCCTTAAAGCTAGACAAGTTTCGTTCTTTGTAGTTTATCGTTTGACGCTTATTTCGTGAGATATTTGGCCCGGTCACGATCAGTGGACCACCCTGTATAGTAATGGCCTTGCGGACAATATTAATAGCAACCTCAGACTTTTCGCCAATAATGCACTTACGCACGAGGGCTATTCGGAGTGGAAACCATAGACAGCGAAAATCCAATCCTATGAGGCTTTGGATAGATGTGTTGGAGAGTGTCTCTAGTATGCCTGTCGATCGCGTCACATTGATCTTTTCAGTTCTCAGCGCACAGTGAGCACTTCAAGATGCCCGCAAAGTATGGATGCCTGTGAGAGATTTTGCCTGATTTCATCCAGCCCACATAACAGTCATGCATTTCCTTCTTCTTGACAATTCTCGGCCGCACACTGCAGTGGTAATGAGGACGCTCCTGCAGCGTTTTCGATGGGATGTGCTTGATCACACGCCGTACAGCCCGGACTTGGCACTCTCTCATCTTCATGAAAAAATTGTTCAAATGCTCTGAGCACTATGGGATTTAACATCTGAGGTCATCAGTCCCCTAGAACTTAGAACTACTTAGACCTAACTAACCTAAGTACATCACACACATCCACGCCCGAGGCAGGATTCGAATCTGCGACCGTAGCGGCCGCACAGTTCCAGACTGAAGCGCCTAGAACCGCTCGGCCACACAAGCCGGCCATCTTCATGAACCGCAGGCTATGAGGGCCAACATTTCGGCACAGTTGACGACCTGCAGATCAGTGTAGATAACTGGCGGAAAGCACAGGCTTCGGCGTTCAGTGACGATGGTACTGGAAAATTGGTACAATGCTACGAGAAGTGTCTCAGTCGGACTGGCGGCAATGTAGAGAAGAGACTGTAAGGCATAACTAACTGCTGAAAATAAAACATTTTTGATTTTCATTGTGGTTTCCATTTCGCGAACGGTCGGACCTTACTTTCCGAATAGCCCTCGTGTAATGCACTCCTTGACGAAAGCTGCGCAGGTATTCAACCACAGCTTGATAAATTTGCAAAGTGATGCGGAGTTTGACAACTTGCTTGTATAAAAACATAACATATTGCTCCTCACGAAGTTACAGAAACTTAGAATTCTATGACTACAAAGCAATAGTTCACAAGTGGAATTAGTCATTTCATACAAATACCCGGGTTCGATTCCCGGCGGGGTCAGGGATTTTCTCTGCCTCGTGATGACTGGGTGTTATGTGCTGTCCTTAGGTTAGTTAGGTTTAAGTAGTTCTAAGTTCTAGGGGACTGATGACCTTAGATGTTACGTCCCATAGTGCTCAGAGCCATTTGAACCATTTTTTTCATACAAATATGTAGGTGTAGCAGTTTGTGCAGATATGAAAGGGGACGATCTTAAAGGCTCAGAAGGTAGATAGCAGACTTCCGCTCATAGGCAAGATGTTGGAGAAATGCAGTCTGCCTACAGACTGCTGACAAACCACTCGTGTGTCTCATCTCAGGGCATTGCTCGGGTGTCTGGAACCCGTACCAAACGGGACTAACAGAGGATATTCGAACTGATGCACAAAAGGCGACAGGAATGGTCACAGGTCTGCTTGACTGAGAGGAGAGCGACACGAAAGTATTGAAAATTCTGAATTGCAGACTCATGTAGGTATACGAAATTATTTCCACGAAAGCCTAATTGCGTAAGATCGAGAGCCACTATTAAGTGAAGAATCTAGAGCTATTCGTCAGGTCATTACGTGTTCCTCCCACAGGGATAGTGTAGACTAAATTATAGTCCCATACACGAACGATGGCGATCCGTGCATGTCGAGGCACGAACGGAGATTGCATTGTTGACGATTCCAAGCGACAGTTGCGGTACGGGCATGCGCATGCTTTCCGCTTGAAGGAAGTGTAAATCCCGCAAATTATGTCTGTCGCGTACTTATGCAGAATTTATCACTTACCATCACAATTAGCGATAACAAATGGAATCGAAATTTAATAAACAACCCCCACGATCACGTTTAATGCTAGCATTAGCTATGGCATTCACAGAAGAGCGCTCAGAACATAATGAACACTCGTTGGCTGTCGGAGCATGTGTGACGTAGGTGTGCAGAACAAGCCTAAACTCGACGGCCGTCGTTCATGACTCTAGCTATAACTGCAGCATGAACGGAGATATCTAAGCAGCCATTCTTCACTTACTCCATTCGTGATTAGGTCAGGAAGAAACGTTAACATGTCATGCTATGCTAAATACCCCTTGCCATGCCGTTCATAGTGCTTCACAGAGTATCTATGTATGTGTGTAGATACAGATAGGATAATATTTTGGCCGGGCCGGTGTGACCGAGCGGTGCTAGGCGCTTCAGTCTGGAACCGCGCGACCGCTATGGTCGCAGGTTCGAATCCTGCTTCGGGCATGGATGTGTGTGCATCCTTAGGTTAGTTAGGTTTAAGTAGATCTAAGTTCTAGGGTACTGATGACCTCAGATGTTAAGTCCCATAGTGCTCAGAGCCATTTGAACTATTTTTTGATAATATTTTGGAAAAGTCAATCACCTGCAAAAACTGAAACAGTAAAATTTCTGTACAACAGAAAACCGAGTTGATCAGAACTATGTGTGGAGCCCATCCGAGGAGTTGATGTAGAAATCTATTCGAACAGCTGGACGTATTTCACCGTTACATGTCAGTGCGTACTTCCTCTTATGTCGTACGTTATCGAGAATTTTACATCGCACAAAATGAACAAAAAGTTAGCACGACCACAGTACAAAGAACAAGTAGCAGGCATGTCCGGAAAGTAAGTACCGATTAAAAAAAAAAAACATAAATCATTTTTTTAAATCAGAATTTATTTTACACGAAACAGCAATTCAAAAACTATTTTTCTACATTGTTGCCGCCATTGTTCAGACATTTGTCGTAGCGGGAAACCAACTTTTCTATGCTCTCTTCACTGAAAGATGCCGCCACTGAAGATAACTATTACTAAACGCCGTTTTTTTACTTCATTTTCTGCTTGTTGAGTTCCTTCGCAGTGGCGGGACCGCCAATACGGCACGATACAGTGAATCTCACGCGCGCAATTCAAGCGCAAGGCGTGGAATGCTCAGTGAACGCATTGCGTTGCTTTACGACAACGCACGCCCACCCCTTTAGCTGCTGTGACTCAAAACCTTTTTCAACAATTCGTTTGGGAGCAGTTCGACCATCTGCCGTATAGCCCCGATCTCGCACCCTGTAACTACAATCCGTTCATCATCAGAATATGTTGTTGTTGTTGTGGTCTTCAGTCCTGAGACTGGTTTGCCAAGCTGTCTCGCGTACTGTCAAGTACAACAATAAGGGTACGTTTTGTGCTGTGCGTGGCGCGCAATTCGACTTAGCGATACTGCGGGACAACAGCTTTACCGGGGCATTTAGCTTGGACACCACTGGCCGCTCAGCTGGTACAGCTAGCCTACAGTGACGTCGCCAGCTGCAGTTCACACGTAAAAAGAGAAGAGCAGAGGAGCAATACAGCTTCGAATGTCATTTAATTTTTAAACAGAATGAAACTATACACTGCAAATCTCCCACAATACGCTCCTTAGACGACTAGACGAAAACCGCAACAGGTTATCGTTTTTAGCTAACGTATTATTGTAAATGAAAACAAGAATGATGAAAATTCCTGACTTAACCACAGGGTAATTTTTTGCATAAGTTGTCTGTAACGTAAGAGAGTATTGAAGTATTTCACCGTATAGTTAAATATTGGAGCCACTGAAGGAATTACTTACAGTCAGTCGTCTGTTAATCTCTTAGCTCCTTCCTTATCCGAATCCGAGAAATACATTTCAGTTCTGGAAGTGTCACCTGCTACGTTGATAATGAGCCTATCAACAACAGAATCTACGAAGCCAACCAGGCGCAACATTTTCTCTTTTTCTTTTATGACGAGCCGTTCTATATCCCGCCAGCGTTCGGCAGTGACGTGTGAAAAAGCTGCGTGCCTTAGTTCCAAAACGTATGGCAGCTTAACAGCCGTGTTACTTCTAGGGCCAAATACCGTAGCTTGGCTCCAGATCTGTTCTATTGGGTTCATATTGTTATGGTACAGCAGCAAACGTAAAAATTCAGAAGTTGTAAGATTTGCTCGATGCTGTGAAAATGATGGTTTTTCATGTTTCTACGGTACTTATCTAACTCTGTGGTATAAAACGATGGACAGAGTACAAATAAAGAGGATTTGTTTTCTCATTTTTGCCTTAAAAATTAAATTGTTATGTTTTGTTCATTTAAAAAATTTTTATGAACAGATTTTCATGAAACATCGATAATTAAGAATTTCTATTTGAAATTGAAGCAGGAATTTCGCGTCTAATATGTAATTAGAAACAAGACGACGTGCATTATTCATAAAAAATGATAATGAGTTTTATAATTACGAGATGTAGGTATTTCAAATGGAAAGAGAAAAAAATTATACTGGGGAGATTTGAACCAACGCACGAATAACCGAATCGAGTTGATATTCCGTTATGCTGCGGACTGTCCTACATTTTCAGTATAGGTGTGTCTATTGGCTACAGTATATACAGTTGGGAAAACCTGAAAGCCGATTATCTCCGTAAATTTATGAAAAACATTAAGAACTGCCTATTTCTCGACACTTTTAACCGTGTTCCAAGCGCGTGTTTCACTACGGAACAGAAAGCAGCCTCAGCCATTTTCATACTGCGCATTAACAGCAGGACAATCAGAACACAACACTGCAGAGGCTGCGACTGTAGACAATTTTTTTGAAATAAAAACTACGTAGCTAAAGCGTGATTAAGAAAAACGTTGATGGCTGTTAATACATTTGAATATCTTAAAGATTCATTTAACGTAACTTAGTAACAAGATATCTAACACATAAGTTGGACCTAGTTTCAAGAGCGTAACAACACCAGTGCACGTGCGCTACGGCTTCTGACCAGTCATCGCGTTTGTGTTTGTTTACATCAGGTTTATTCTACTATGAACTGATCGTACCACTTGTCATTGACCTTCAAGAGTGATTTTCCAGGGAGGCTCTCTTACAGCGGTGATGACGCAAAAACCAGTGTTCAACAGTGGTTCTCTTCACTGGCGGAATCTTTCTACGAAGAGGGTATAGAAAAGTTGGTTTCCTGCTATGAAAAATGTCTGAACACTGGTGGCGAATATGTAAATCGTTTAAGAAATGCTCTTACTTGTAGAAATAAATTCCGGTTTGAAAAAATGTTTTTATTGGTTATTTTTCCAAAACGGTTCTTATTTTCTGGACGTGACTCGTATCATCGGTAGAAAGAGCTAAAGGATCTCAGCGCAGTACAGAACGGAGTGCGTAACTACGGGACGACGGCTTATATGATGCTCTTCCAGCCCATTTCTATTCCTTACAGGAATTTTATTATAATGCACGGTAGAGTTAGCGTTGTGTGATATGTTTACTATGAGTTTCATTGCTAACACCTACCTCTTCTTATAACTGACACTGTTTTATGTACAAAGGAATGTGTAAGAGAAACACGTACAGATTTATGGTAAAATGTATGGCACGTTCTACATCCTCGCGATTTATTCGCTCATTCGTCTGTGGAACAAGAAGTAAAATAAATGAATGTAAGTAAATAGTCCCCAAGTGACAGCTAGCGGACTGGACCTCTCCTGTCATCGATATAACAGTGGAAGCTCGTAGACTCCTGCCACTGTTGGCCGCTGCTGTGTGGCCACGCCCACTGCACACAGCACTGCGCCAGGCAGTTCGTTCAAAGAAATCATATCCAGACGATAGAATTCACCTGTTTCAAGAAAGAAATATAACTCTGCCACTCACGAAAACTAAAAACAGACTTCTGACATGTTTAGAGACGCAATAAACATCTATCCCTAACGTGAATTTAGAAGTTCTATGTCATTTTTGTAGCAGATAGTGACTTTTAACTCGATACTTGTTCGAGTTACACACTGACAAAACTGAGAAAAAATACCGCCATTTTCAGCAGCTAATACATAGCAAAAACAATGATGTACTAAACTTCGGAAATATATGTTGCGGAGGGTGTATTTTGATAATCAACAACAAGTCAATAAGGCGAGAAGAGATAAGGCGTCATCTGTATGAAATTGTTTCCCAGAAGGAAAATTTCATCCATTGAAGAAAAAAAATCACAGAAGAAAGTTAAGGTAGCTCTGATCCTACTAAAAACATAGAAGAGATTTTGGAAATGCATATAGACAGACACCTGTATCAAAAGTGAATATCACTTTTCTCCGTCATTTTTCTAGGAGACAGAAGCATTAAATGCGATTTTCTATCGCCACAGAGAATTATGGTGCCTCCCTGCAGACAGTAATCAGGCAGGAGAACTTCGCAACTTCGCACCTTGAACGTCATGTGTCAACCAACTTAAATTAGTCTACAATAGCTCTGTCAGACACGCGTGCGCCTTATCGACGATGTTGTACGCTTTAGCTTTAGAACTTCCAATGTGCATTCACCGCGATGTCGCCAAACACGGATGCTGTAAACAGAACCTGGATTCATCCGAAAAAATGACGTTTTGTCATTCGTGCACCCAGGTTCGTCGTTGAGTGCACCATCGCTGGCGCTCCTGTCTGTGATGCAGTGTCAAGGGTAACCGCAGCCATGGTTTTCGAACTGATAGTCCATGCTGCTGCAAACGTCGTCGAACTGTTCGTGCAGATGGTTGGTTGCTGTCTTGCAAACGTCCCCATCTGTTGACTCAGAGATCGAGACGTGGCTGCACCATCCGTTACAGCCATGCGAATAAGATGCCTGTCACCTCGACTGCTAGTGATACGAGGCCGTTGGGATCCAGCACGGCGTTCCGTATTACCCTCCTGAACCCACCGATTCCATATTCTGCTTACAGTCATTGGATCTCGACCAACTGAAGCAGCAATGACGCGATACGATAAACCGCAATTGCGATAGGCTACAATCCGACCTTTATCAAAGTTGGAAACGTGATGGAACGCATTTCTCCTCCTTACAGTAACGTTTCACCAGGCAACGCCGGTAAAGTGCTGTTTGTGTACGAGAAATCGGTTGGAAGCTTTCCTCATGTCAGCACGTTGTAAGTGTCGCGACCGGCGCCAACCTTGTGTGAATGCTCTGAAAAGCTAATCATTTGCATATCACAGCATCTTCTTCCTGTCGGTTAAATTTTTCGTCTGTAGCACGTCATCTACGTGGTGTAGCAATTTTAATGGTCAGTAGTGTAACATAGTAGGGCACTTAGTCTGACTGTCACTTGTCTTGAGAAGCCATTGTGGGCTAAATTATTGACACTCCCAATGTATTGTGTACTCATCAAAAATATGTCTGTTCTCGTTGCCTCGATCTGCTTCAGAGGAAATGAGTAATTATAAGATTCATTACTTTTTGTTTTCTTGCCGAATGCTTGAATACAAGGAAGAGATTCCAGTAGGCCAAACGCTTCGACGTCGTCTTTGCGCAAGGTGTGGTCGCGCTATTTGTGTCAAATGGTTTGCGGAAGTGTGAGCAGGATGCGTTGAGCAAGGGCGTGCGCTGCAGCTGCTTCCAGCGACCACGCGTTCGGCGCTTTGCCCGATAAATCGAAGGAAAGCGTGAGAGACAGGGTTGTAGTCTTTCCCCCATGTAGCTGTTCAACCCGCACACAAGCAGGTAGTAAAGGAACTGTGCAGAAATTCGTAAAGACAATTAAAGTTCAGGAAGAACAAATCGAAACTTTGAGGTTTGTCGTTGACGTTGTACTTCTGTCAGAGACAACAAAGGATTTGGAAGGTCAGACGAACGGAGCGGATAGTCTCTCGAAGCGAGATTATAAGATCAACATCAATGAAAGTAAACCAGCAACTTCAGTGTAATCAAATTACGCCATTTGATGCTGAGGGAATCAGATTAAAAAGTGAGGCACTACAGGTAATAGGTAAGTTTTGCTATACGGACAACCAAACAGCTGACCTTGGCCGAAGTAGAGACGATTTAAAATGCAGACTGGCAATACCAAGAAAACAATTTCTGTAAATGAGAAAACTGTTAACACTTAAAATAAATTTAAATCACAGGAAGTGTTTTCTGAAAGCATTTGTCCTGAGTGTAGCCGTGCACCGAAATGAAATAGGCACGACAAAAAACCGACCATTTCAAAGCTCCAACCCGAGCAAATTTTCAAGCGGTTTAGGGAAAGCAAGGATTGCCGGACGCCGTTCTTCGAATGCGAGTTCAGTGCCTTATCACTGCACCACCTCGATCGACGTGTGCGTCTGTAGTGCAGTATCATATTAAAGCGGAACACTGACAGCACGAAAAACGGCGTAGGCGACTGCGGATCGTTTGAAATGTTGTGCTACCAAACAATATTACAAATTATAGGCTCAGATCACGTGCAATATGAAGTTCAAATGTTTATGAAGTCCTATGGGACCAAACTGCTGAGGTCATCGGTCCCTAGACTTACACTAACTTACGCTAAGGACCACACACAAAAAGAATAAATGGTGAAAGGACTACGAGATGGCGCTTATCAGGAGAGAAATATAGGTTAGTGGGACATGTGCTACCGCATTCAAGAGTAATTTATTTAGCGTCACAATAAACAGAAAGGAAAGGAGATGGAATATGTGCAGGACTCGCTGACGAACATGTAGGGTGTAGCAGGTGATCAGACAGGATGCTTACATACGTGTCACCTGTAAGAGTCGTATCTAGACGTACCAGGGGTCCCATATCACTCCAACTGCACACACCCCACACCAATACAGAGCCTCCACCAGCTTGAACAGTCCCCTACTGACATGCAGGGTCCATCGATTCGTTTCTTATCATTACGCTGCGAGACTTGGTCGCAATTCGTTAAATCCATGTTACAAAGCAAAAAATGGTTCAAATGGCTCTGAGCACTGTGGGACTCAACAGCTACGGTCATCAGTCCCCTATAACTTAGAACTACTTAAACCTAACTAACCTAAGGACATCACACAACACCCAGTCATGTTACAAAGCAAGAGAGTGGTAATGCACTTTCGTTTTTTTTTTTTTTAGGAAACATTTAAGTAATCCTTACATTATGTTAAGAGAGGGGTACTTACGTGGAAGCAGTGACGAAGAATCCAGTGATAGCGACATGACTGTAAAAAGTGCAACTATAGATGACGATAGTGAAGAGGAAAATTCAGTACGTAAATCATATGCATCATGGATTTGGCAGGAAGCTAAAACCGTACCAGTCATTTGGGAATATTCTGAGGCTCGTGGTGTAAAAGCATCTGTTTCTAATCGTTTAAGTGAACTCCCAGGGTCGTTAGAACTATGTCCTATTACGTTCGAAGACAAATATTGGGAAATTCTTGTTACGGAAACAAATCTCTTCGCACGTCAGATTATAGACAACGAATGGAACGAACGGTAAGTGGGCGACACTTGGTACTCTGTTACTTTTATTTCTGCATAAAACACGAAGTACGAAACTAAACGTCGTGGGGATGCATGGAGTGTGAAGTGGCTTTAAACTACCACAGTGCTTTCGAAACTACCAGATATTGCAGAAACACTGAATTTGAGAGTTGTTGGGATTATTCTATTAGAAATTCGTTCAACGGGAGCTTTGCTTCTCGTAATTAAATTTTCTGTGACAATATCTAGTTTTAGGTGTCGTGTTATTATATTCGTCCTGAAGAAATCACACCTGACAACACACAAGAAGATCATGATTTCTATTGTATACGCATAAAAATTTATATTAATATTTTAATGTGTTGTTTAAAATATTGCACAAAATGCATAAATAGAGTTGCAACAAGAATTGGATTATTTTTGATGTCCACATGGTTTCGCGCACCACGATGGCCCGGTTAGCATGCCTCGTCTTCAGATGCTTGGGCACAGAATCGTCGAAGTAAATGGTTCGGCAGTGGGTTAATACAGGCAACAGCTGCCAAACAACTCAAGTATAAGGGCTCCACGTAGTTCTGAAGCACAGGCTCAGTTAACGAACAGTGTCAGGCACTGCGAGTTCAAATTGAATTAGCAACTACTAACCAGGTGTCTCTTGGCTGTGTGCACAGTAGGAGGAGAGCTACTCTAGATTCGTGAATACAGGGCAGTTCTTGCTACATAGCTTGTCAAATATCAGCGCCTGCCGAGGTTTCCACGAGTGTCGTTAGCATTGATTTTCTCGAAATCAATTACACACATCAACAAAAGTTTTGCATCAACCCGGTTCCCAGAACTCCTGAAGAAAGACGTTGACTGCGGATATTTGTATCACAGACACAGTCCCTTTGACTGTTCCGAGATGTCCTTAAAGCCGCCCGGAGATGTAAACAACCATGCATGAGTAGCGCCTATTAGACAGAGGGGGTCCGACAGCCGATCAGTTCAGTCATTCCACCAGGAAGGAGGTACACGGCTCGTATTGTCTGTAGTTCAACCACGCCTAGACGGTCAATACAGCGGTTCGATCGCGTCCGCATTGTTACTTTGTGCCAGGAAAGGCTCTCAACAAGGGAAGTGTCCTGGCGTCTCGGAGTGAACCAAAGCGATGTTGTTCGGACATGGAGGAGATGCAGAGAGACAGGAACTGTCTATACAAGCCTCGCTCAGGTCACCCAAGGGCTACTACTGCAATGGATAACCGCTACCTACGGATTATAGCTCGGAGGAACCCTGACAGCAACGCCACCATGTCGAATAATGCTTTTCGTGCAGCCACAGGACGTCGTGTTATGACTCAAACTCCGCGCAGTAGGCTGGATGACGTGCAAACTCACTCCCGACGTCTATGGTGAGGCCCACCTTTGCAACCACGACACCATGCAGCGCGTTACAATGGGCCTAACAACATGCCGAATGTACCACTCAGGATTGGTATCACTTTCTCTTCGCCGATGAGTGTCCATATGTCTTCGACAAGACAATCATCGGAGATGTGTTTGGAGGCTACCCGGTCAAGCTGAACGCCTTAGACACACCGTCAAGCGAGTGTAGCAACGTGAAGGTTCCCTGCTGATATGGGGTGCCATCCTGTGGGGCCTACGTACGCCGTTGGTGATCAGAGAAGATGCCATAACGGCTGTACGATACGTGAATGCCATCCTCCGACCGACAGTGCAACCGTATCGACAGCATACTGGCGAGGCATTTGTCTTCGTGGACGACAATTCGCGCCCTCATCGTGCATATCTTGTGAATGACTTCCTTCAGGATAACGACATCCCTCGACTAGAGTGGCCAGCATGTTCTCCAGACATGAACCCTATCGAACATGCCTGGCATAGATTGAAGAGGGCTGTTTATGGACGGCGCGACCCACCAACTTCTCTGACGAGTAGGACAATCTGGATTAACAGTGCCTTAATGAACTTGTGAGTAGTACGCCACGACGAATACAGGCATGCATTAATGCAAGAGGACGTGCTACTGGGTATTAGAGGTACCGGCGTATATAGCAATCTGGACCACCACCTCTGGGGGTCTTGCTGTATGGTGGTACAACATGCAATGTGTGGTTTTCATGAGCAATGAAAAGAGCAGGAATGATGTTTATGTTGATCTCTATTCCAGTTTTCTGTAGAGGTTCCGGAACTCTCAGAATTGAGTTGATGCAAAACGTTTTTTGATGTGTGTGTAGTCTTTGTTTTCTGAACCACAGAAAAACTAGCGGTCTTTCCATAGACATACCAAATGCGAAAATTGTCAGAAATATGGATAACGTGAAATCTAAGATCGTTATCCCACGAATTTTTTCAGCTATTATTTGTCATCGCAATCGATATGGTATATTCTTGATCTCACACTGCAATTTTTACCCCACATACTTGCTTTTATTGCCAAATTGGCGATTTCTTGGTACTTAATATGTGCCTTATCAGCCAATCCCTTTTTTAAAGCCGTTTATGCCAAATTGTTATTCTTTCCTGCTTTCGACATTAACCACTCCGTTCGACTTATCTTCCAAGTCTTTTCCTGTACCTCACAGATTACAGTGTTATCAGTAAACCTCAAACTTCTTACTTCTTCTCTCTGAATTTTAATTCTCATCCCAGATTGTTCCCTGATTTAATTTACTACTCATTGTACAGATTGGATGACCTGGGGGACAGGCTACAACCCTGTCTCACTCCTTTCTCAATTACCGCTTCCGTTTAGAATCCTTCGACTCTTATACATGCAGTCTGGTTTCTGCACAAGTTGTAGATAACTATCAGCTCTCTATATTGTTTCCTAGCAGCTTCGTAATTTCAATCAATTTGCAATCAGCATTGTGAAAATCTTTTCCCGAAAGTACAAATAGTATAAACATAGGTTATCTTTCCTTAAATCTGTCTTCTAAGATAAGTCGTAGGATCAGTATTGCCTCACGTGCCCCTACATCACTCTGGATCCTAAACTGATCTTCCTCAAAGTCCGCTTCTATCAGTTTTTTCCATTCTTCTGTAAATAATTCGGGTCAGTATTTTACGGTGCATTATAAAACTGGTCGTCTGGTAATACACTTGCCTTCTTTCGAGCGAGAATTATTACATTCTTAAGTAAGTCTTAGGGTATTTCGCCTGACTTATATAACTTGCATACGAGATGAAATAGTTTTGTCATGTATGGTTCTTCTGAGGGTCTCAATAATTCCTAAGGGGTGTCTTCTGCTCCAGGGACCTTGTTTCTAATTATAACTTTCAGTGCTCTGTCAGATCCTTCTACTAATATCACATCTCTCATCTCATCTTCATGTACATCCTCTCCTCTCTCTTGTACCAAATATCTGTATATTTCTTCCACCTTTCAACTTTCCCTTCTTTGCTTAATACTGGCTTGTAACCTGAGCTCTTAATATTCATACATGTGCTTCTTTTTTCTCCAAAGGTCTCTTTAATTCGTCTGGGAACACCGAATATCACTTCTGTTTTACTCTATGATTTTTCATCGATTACTGCTTACTGTGACGTTTCTGACAGGAAATCACGAGTCCAGTCGCACAACGGCATGCAATCTGATTACAAGTCCCTTGTGAGGAACTATGTCAGAAACCTTCTGTAAAGCTAGAAATATGGAATCAACTTGAGATCCCCTGTCGATAGCACTCATTACTTCGTGAGAATGAAGAGCTTGTTGTATTTCACAACAGCGATATTTTCTGAGTTCTTGCTATGTGTCAATAGACTGTTACCTTCGAGGTAATTCATGATGTTCGAGCATAGTGTATGTTCCGAAATCCTACTGCAAATCGACGTAAGTGATCCTGTCTACCTGCAGTTCAGCGAATTACTCCTATTTCCTTTCTTGGATATTGATGTGACTCGTGCAACGCTGCAGTATTTGGACACGCATCTTTTCGTGAGTTTCAGTTTGACGTGTGTCCGCTGAGTGGTCAGCGCGACAGAATGTCAATCCTAAGTGCCCGGGTTCGATTCCCGGCTGGGTCGGAGATTTTCATCGCTCAGAGACTGGGTGTTGTGTTGTCCTAATCATCATCATTCCATCCCCAAGTGGCGTCAAATCGAAGGACTTGCACCCGGCGAACGCTCTACCCGACGGGAGGCCCTAGTCGCATTACATTACGGATCTTTCGTCGAGTGAATGGTTGTTTATGATGGCTAAGTGTGGGGCTACTGTATCAGCATACCCGGAAACGAACCTTACCTGTAAGCTGCCTGAGCCGGAAGACTCGTCTTTATTACGTGCTTTAAGCTTCTTCGGTGATATCTGCTTCTGAGTTTCTCATGTTGGCATTTGTTCCCGATTCGTATTGGGGAATATCTACATCGTCTTCTTTGGTGAAGGAATTTCGAAAAACTGTGTTTAGTAACTTCGGTTTAGTGGCACTGTCATCGGTAATATTAGCATTGGTAACGCGCAGTGAAGGTTTGGATTATGTCTTGCCGCTGGTATTCTTCACACACGACCAGAATCTCTTTGAATTTTCTGTCAGATTTCGAGACAGAGTTTTATTGTGGAGTCTATTAAAAGCGTCTCGCTAAGTTTCGAGCTACAGAAAAGCATCAATCAATATTCCAGACTGTTGCCGCTGCAACTGTTGGAAAGGCTGTGCCCTTTTTTAGGAATATCGTGTTTGTTTGGCCTTTCCACAGATAACCCTACGATGTGGTTGCTGCTACGGTCAGAATATCTGTACTCTGTATTGTGGAGATACGCAAGCTACACCGCCTCGGCAAGGCCCATGGTTGATGGGTGCGGGTGCGGCAGAAGACCGGGGTGCTGGTTGATTCCACATTGCCTGAGAATGGAAAATCTTTTCCAAATTTTCGAATGCAATACACGTGTCCTCGTTTTTTTCTAAATCTGTTTTCTAATAAAAAAGAAACTGTGGTAAGATCCTATGGGACCAAACTGCTAAGGTCATCGGTCCCTAAGCTTACACACTACTCAATCTAATTTAAACTAGTCCGCAGCTCGTGGTCGTGCGGTAGCGTTCTCGCTTCCCGCGCCCGGGTTCCCGGGTTCGATTCCCGGCGGGGTCAGGGATTTTCTCTGCCTCGTGATGACTGGGTGTTGTGTGATGTCCTTAGGTTAGTTAGGTTTAAGTAGTTCTAAGTTCTAGGGGACTGATGACCATAGATGTTAAGTCCCATAGTGCTCAGAGCCATTTGAACCATTTACTTTAAACTAACTTATGCTATGGAAAAAACACACACCTATGCCCGAGGGAGCACTCGAATCTCCGACGGGGGTAGCCGCACTGACCGTGACAAGAAGCCCTAGACCGCGTGGCTACCCCTCGCTGCCTGTTTGCTAATATTATAATAGCTTCTGTAGTACCCCTTCTTCCCATGAAACTAAACAGGTCGTCGCCCAACATACTTTCAGTTTATGAAATGCAAAACAGCCACGAAGGATGTAGCTTACAGAACCTTCATCTGTTCTTGTGCTTTCCAAATCGAGGGCAAACTTTCTGTATCTCCTCCGTTTAACCCAGCTGGTAAGGGTCACGCACTGACGGGCAATACTCGAGTTCGGCTAATTGCAGATTCTGTGGGGTACTTCTCTCGTTTCGGAATTACATTTCCTTGGTATAATAGTGATTCAGAAACACCCAGAGTATTTAAGGAAGCGTGCACTTACACAGACACGAGCTTATTGCCGGTGCTTTCCTGTGCATGCATCCGCCCCTGGTAGCTGAGTGGTCAGCGCGACAGACTGTCAATCTTAAGGGCCCGGGTTCGATTCCCGGCTGGGTCGCAGATTTTCTCCGCTCAGGGACTGGGAGTTGTGTTGTCCTAATCATCATCATTTCATCGCCATCGACGCGCAAGTCGCCGAAGTGGCGTCAAATCGTAAGACTTGCACCAGGCGAGCGGTCTACCCGACGGGAGGCCCTCGTCACACGATCATTTAGTAGTTTCCAATTCACGTTAAACTCTTACCATCCCCGTAGCTGATGGTGTGAGACGGTTCTCCGGTTGCAGGAAGCCAAGATCACGCCCTCAAACTGCAACAACCGTAAAAAAAGGCATTTTCTGAAGCTGTGCTGTTTTAAAAAAAAATGGCTCTGAGCACTATGGGACTTAACATCTTAGGTCATCAGTCCCCTAGAACTTAGAACTACTTAAACCTAACTAACCTAAAGACATCACACACATCCATGCCCGAGGCAGGATTCGAACCTGCGACCGTAGCAGTCCCGCGGTTCCGGACTGCAGCGCCTAGAACCGCACTGCTGTTTTCACGTCAGCCTCTGAGGAACATGGTTGTTGATCTCCATTATCGAAGTTCACAATCGAGCTTTTGAATAAACAACACCGAAGATTAGATCCACGACAGTCTTCTCATGCACGTATCTATTTGATTACTGTCTGCTGCACAAATTAATTCTTATCGAAACTCTCAACATGTGCTTTAAATAACAAGTCTCACTGGAACCGAAGTGAAGTGATAACGCTACGCTTTCTTTGATTCATAGACTTTAGTCGCAATTCATTAATCCTGTAGTACAAGGATATACACTTTTACAGTTCATGAAGTTGTTCGCTTTGCGTATCTTAAAATGGTTCAAATGGCTCTGAGGACTATGGGACTTAACATATGAGGTCATCAGTCCCCTAGAACTTAGAACTACTTAAACCTAACTAACCTAAGGACATCACACACATCCATGCTCGAGGCAGGATTCGAACCTGCGACCGTAGCGGTAGCGCGCTTACAGAGTGATTTGCGTATCTACGTTAAGAGCAAAGTACCGGCATTTGCACCAGACTTATATTTTGTCGTGATCTAACCGGTCGAAACTGGGCCCGTGCGCGTCATAGTGACTGACGTCTCAGGGAGCTTTCACCGCGGTGAGCCTAACATCTTCCACAAAAGGGAAGGTTTATCGATTCATTTGAAGAGAAAGTGACATCTAGAGATTTTCTAGAAAACTAAATATTTGTTGTCTGAAGTGAACTGAAATGAAATGAGGGTATGGCATTGCTGGCCGGGAGGCCCCGTTCGGGGAAGTTTGGCCGCCGAGTGCAAGTCTTATTTCTGTCGACGCCACATTGGGCGACTTGCGTGCCGGTGATGAGGATGAATTGATGGAGAGGACAACACAATACCCAGTCCACGAGCGGAGAAAATCCCCAACCCTAACCCGGGAATCGAACCCGGGCCCGCTGCATAGGAAGCAAGCACGTAACCACGCAGCTAAGCAGGCGGACTGTTTGAACTAAAATATCGGAAATGGCGTAAGTAGTAAGGCTAGACAGACAAAATAATTACCAAATTTTCCCAGTATCGAAATTTTCGTCCCAAAAAATGCTTCCGTTTCTCAAAAGGTTCCCCAAGAAAGTACTTTTACCAAAAGTGCGTAATAAAACGCTCTGGAGTCGCTGGACATGGAGAAAAGAGTACGACCCACACCCGAAACGCCAGTCAAAAGAACGGCGTCGCTACGGGTCACCACGTATACAACGTAATGTGTGTCTGATCTGTTTGATCGATTGAGCTGGGGAGTGCTGTAACATCCACCATACTCCCCGGACTTATTATGCCCATGCCCGTGGATGTCTGTCCACCCAGGAAAAGGCGTTGCGTCCCAGATGGTAGGAAATTTTCATTCCTGCACCACTGTATTTTGGAATCCAAATCTATAAGAACTGGATGCCTCTAGTCCTGGACACAGGGCCCGAGGTATTTTGCTGTCAATATATGATGAAGATAGAGCATAACAGTTCCAAAAATGAGACATAAACTTCTAGATAAACAAAAAACTCAATCTCTAACTGGCTCCACAAAACCTACACCGATAGAGCGGTCCATGCTTGATTCATAAAATACTGATATGGTGCTAAAAATCATTTTTGTCTTCATTACAGACAATGCGAACGGCCTTTCTGCGGTGTAACACTGGTTCCCGTCAGATCACAAACGTTAAACGCTGTCGGTCGTGGCTAACAGATGGGTGACCATCCGGGCTGCCGAGCGCTGTTGGAAAGCGGGGTGCACTCAGCCCTTGTGAAGCCAATAGAGGAGCTACTTGACTGAGAAGTAGCGGCTCCGGTCACGAAAGCTGGCAACGGCAGGGAGAGCGGCGTGCTGACCACATGCCCCTCCCCGTCGACATCCAGTGACGTCTGTCGTCTGAGGATGACACGGCAATCGGTCGCCACCGTTGGGCCTTCCGCGACCTATTCGGACGGATTTTTCTTTGTTACAGACGGTACAAAAAACGTCAATACATTTTCTGCCTCTCTGAAAGAATAGATGTTTATGGAGGACAACAAAGTTGGGTACACTCACATGACTGAGGGTAGCAAGTTCCGTTCTCAAACTGCATGGCATTTCGATAACGCCTCCCTTGCAAGTTTTTTATCTACATCTGCGCCTACAGCCATATTCGAGAGCCACTGTGAAGTGCTCGGCATTGGGTACTAAGCATTATACCTCAAAATAGGGTTTCTACCCGTTCAGATCACGTATGGAACGTGGGAAGAATCCACAAAAGCCCGTAGGCACACTGTAATTAATCCAGTCATGTCCTCGCGGCCCTTTGGGACCGGTACTTGGGGGACGAAATATTTTTCTAGATTCGTCACGTAATGTTGGTTCTTGAAACTTCATAAGTTTGATTTCACGAGATAGACGACGTACATTTAAATCAGGTTGACAAACCTTATGCCACTTTGAAAACTTATTAAGATCTGATTGCATATTTGTGCAGATTTTTCAGACAGTACTTCGCTACAGCCACCTGCATCGTCTACAACAAGTATTAGGTTATCATTAACACTGCATACCAGGTTACTAGTGTGCAACGCGAACGGAAAGGGTTCCAGTACACTCTCCTGGCGCACACTTTAAGCTACTTCAACTTCTGTCGACGACTTTCCATCCACGGTAGCATGCTGCGTTCTCCCTACCAAGAAACGTTCAATCCAATCACAAATTTTGTCTGATACCCGCTAAAATCGCACTTTGCTTCAAAAGTCAAGAAATACATCACGCATCTGACTGGCTTGGTCCATGGATGACTTGTGAGAAAAAGGCGAGTTTGGAGTTTCGCATGAACGTTGTTTTCCGAATCTATGCTGGTTGGGATGGAGGAGGTCATTCTGTTCGAGATAGTTCATTATATTTGAGCTCAGAACATGTTATAGAATTCTGCAAGACGCTATAAATCACTGCCTGGAATTTTCTCAAATACTGGGTTGGGTTGTTTGGGAGAAGAGACCAAACAGCGAGGTCATCGGTCTTATCGGAATAGCGAAGGACGGGGAAGGAAGTCCACCATGTTCTTTCAAAGGAACCATCCCGGCATTTGCCTGGAGCGATTTAAGGAAATCATGGAAAACCTAAATCAGGATGGCGGGACGCGGGATTGAACCGTCGTCCTCCCGAATGCGAGTCCAGTGTGCTAACCACTGCGCCACCTCGCCCGGTATTCTCAAATACTCTCGTTTCCAGTAACCTTTAACTCCTCCTCTCTCCGGTATTCGAGATGCTGCATTATTTGCTTCTGCAAAACGACGTACCGAATACTCCTTCCCAGAAACAGGTTCTCGATGTTGCATCTTCCTACGGCTCTGTTAACTGTCACACGGACACGACACCATGCTCTCCTAAGGGTGCGTGGCAGCCACAACTAACGCAAACCACTAACCGCAAAATCGCAGCGCATTTACGTTGGTGCAGGGTACTCAGACAACAGACCGAGACGCTGGACTATGTTGTCACCACCCAGAATAATAGTGCTTCCAGCTGATTCGGGGAGAGAAAGATGCAAATAGCCCCTTGCCAGCCAATACCACAGTACACTACGTCAAGTTTACGAAACTTATTATCAAAACTGTAATACGTTTTAGGAACTGGGCTCCTTTTTCGACAATACTAGCTTAATGTAATCGTCCCGGACTGGCTACGAACGATTGTGTACGATATGTTCTACCCCTTTTCTTTATCTGTTTCTCAGTCGATGATGTCCTCAAAATCTCTTCTCGTATATCATGTAGCTTGGCAGTGCCCACGCATAACACTAAATCTTGCTCTACCCCCATCTCAACCATACCAATCTGGGACAAATTTCGGTTTTATCCATATCCACTCAGTAGTTACGAGGAGATGCAAGTTTTATCTGTTGCCATCGGCGTACTTTCCCTCTCAGCGTATCGCAGCTGCATCCTTTCTGTCCAACAGCGAACTCGTCTGCTCTCCTTTCGCTACCACTTCTCGATCTTCATCTGAACAGTAACTTCTTCTCCACGTTTGATTCCTTGTATGCATTTTTCTGTTAGACGTCATTATTCCCATTCGGCAAGACCGTACCAAGGAAATATTAGTAAGACATATTTCCTAAATCACATAATTCATTACCGTATCCACGTTCTTCTTCTTCTTCTCCTTCCTCTTTCTGCACTTCAAGATTTAGGCAGTAGTGTCTGTTTCGCCTTCACTTTTCACCGTCGCCTCAGTCCTGGTCTTTCTATATCCCTTCTTCCTCTTGGTTGGTAAACCGTGACCTGTCGTCGGATTTTCTCCACACTCATTCTTTCCAGGTGATGTTTTCATAACGTCTTAATTTTCTCAGTCTTTTCATCAGTATTATATCTACATCTACATGATTACTCTGCAATTCACAGTTAAGTGCCTCGCAGTAGATTGTTAACTTTCTTATCTCCTATGTGGTCTTCCCTGATAACACCTTTAATTTCCCTGAGAAATCTCATTTCAGCTGCTTGTAATTTACTTATATCCCATTTTTTTAGGGATCTATGATTCACTTCCATATACTAATACATATGTAGCCATTGTTTTATAAAATTCTAATTTTGTTTTATGCCGTGTTTTGTTGTGGAATGTTTTTTAATCTTTCCACATACTGGCTGATATTTGTTAAACTCATTTTCTATATCCCTATAGCTTAATCACGCCCTAAGAAATTAAAACTGGAGACTTGCACAAGTGGGGTACCATCTATTGTTACTTTAAGCGGTCAGTGTATTTCCCATGGTGAGCGATGATTTTATTTTCTTTACTGATATGGCAGTTTACATTCCCTTTTCCCGAATTGATGTAGTCTTGCATACACTGGTTTTTGTATCTCATCTTGTCTTTCTTCCAGAATTGTTACATTGTCTGCATACATAAATATATTACACATATTTATTTCTATTAATTTGTATACCCGAATTTACGTTCTCTTTCCAGTTCTTAACCAAATTACTCACTACTTAAACAAGGAAGGTGACAGACTACAGTCTTGTTTAAGTCCCTTATTGGTAGTGATTTCTTTAGTTTTATTATTGTCAACTTTTATACTTATTTTTGTGTCGTTGTATAAGCTTTTTATAGCTACAGTAAGATATATAGGACAACCAGTCTCATAGTTACTTTTTGACCACATTGTCGAAAGCTCTTTCTCGAAGTCAATAAAAACTACACTCCTGGAAATGGAAAAAAGAACACATTGACACCGGTGTGTCAGACCCACCATACTTGCTCCGGACACTGCGAGAGGGCTTTGCAAGCAATGATCACACGCACGGCACAGCGGACACACCAGGAACCGCGGTGTTGGCCGTCGAATGGCGCTAGCTGCGCAGCATTTGTGCACCGCCGCCGTCAGTGTCAGCCAGTTTGCCGTGGCATACGGAGCTCCATCGCAGTCTTTAACATTGGTAGCATGCCGCGACAGCGTGGACGTGAACCGTATGTGCAGTTGACGGACTTTGAGCGAGGGCGTATAGTGGGCATGCGGGAGGCCGGGTGGACGTACCGCCGAATTGCTCAACACGTGGGGCGTGAGGTCTCCGCAGTACATCGATGTTGTCGCCAGTGGTCGGCGGAAGGTGCACGTGCCCGTCGACCTGGGACCGGACCGCAGCGACGCACGGATGCATGCCAAGACCGTAGGATCCTACGCAGTGCCGTAGGGGACCGCACCGCCACTTCCCAGCAAATTAGGGACACTGTTGCTCCTGGGGTATCGGCGAGGACCATTCGCAACCGTCTCCATGAAGCTGGGCTACGGTCCCGCACACCGTTAGGCCGTCTTCCGCTCACGCCCCAACATCGTGCAGCCCGCCTCCAGTGGTGTCGCGACAGGCGTGAATGGAGGGACGAATGGAGACGTGTCGTCTTCAGCGATGAGAGTCGCTTCTACCTTGGTGCCAATGATGGTCGTATGCCTGTTTGGCGCCGTGCAGGTGAGCGCCACAATCAGGACTGCATACGACCGAGGCACACAGGGCCAACACCCGGCATCATGGTGTGGGGAGCGATCTCCTACACTGGCCGTACACCACTGGTGATCGTCGAGGGGACACTGAATAGTGCACGGTACATCCAAACCGTCATCGAACCCATCGTTCTACCATTCCTAGACCGGCAAGGGAACTTGCTGTTCCAACAGGACAATGCACGTCCGCATGTATCCCGTGTCACCCAACGTGCTCTAGAAGGTGTAAGTCAACTACCATGGCCAGTAAGATCTCCGGATCTGTCTCCCATTGAGCATGTTTGGGACTGGATGAAGCGTCGTCTCACGCGGTCTGCACGTCCAGCACGAACGCTGGTCCAACTGAGGCGCCAGGTGGAAATGGCATGGCAAGCCGTTCCACAGGACTACATCCAGCATCTCTACGATCGTCTCCATGGGAGAATAGCAGCCTGCATTGCTGCGAAAGGTGGATATACACTGTACTAGTGCCGACATTGTGCATGCTCTGTTGCCTGTGTCTATGTGCCTGTGGTTCTGTCATTGTGATCATGTGATGTATCTGACCCCAGGAATGTGTCAATAAAGTTTCCCCTTCCTGGGACAATGAATTCACGGTGTTTTTATTTCAATTTCCAGGAGTGTACATTTGTCTCCAAATTGACTTCTTGTAGTTTCTCTAAAAATTTTATGGTAAATATATTATCACTGCATGGACGGCCTTTCGCTTTGTTCTTCTAATAGGTGAGTATCTATCTATATCATAACTATAATATTATTATTAACATTATGTGGTATGCATGTGTGCTGTTGACTCATTAACGATGTCTGACTAGATGAATGAGAGCGCCAGAAGGCACTAATCTTTCCAGGTTAGACACATGCGTAAATAAATATTAAAGTAGGCTTTACGCGTACGGCTTCGAAGATAATGTTAGAAAGTGGCAAGGAAACGGGAAACCATGCCGCTATGTCATGTCTTGCTTTTCTGTGCAACGTACCTGGAACTCATTTGTCATAAGTTTAACTTTTCAGTTCATTTTGACTCACTGAAATTTCACTGTAAAACACCAGTATCGCACCATATTCTGTCCGCATGGGATGTGTCATAGGACATAGATTTGGTCAGCACTGTGCCGCACCGGATGTGGGGATGGACGTTGTCTCGTCAAATATGAGTGTAACACCCCACCAGTCACTTATCTGGTTTTGGTACGTGTTCACCCCAGGTAACTGACTAACAGATCAACAGAGAGTGCAAAACTGCCGCAGTGTCGGATAACGCAAAGAAAGTAATAAGGCACTATGACTCCTGATTGAACTACGGTGGCAGTGTTGACATTAATTGATTCAGAATTGATCCCTTTTAATTAGAAATGGGTGCACATTGATGTTATATTCAGCTATTGAACACCAGATGCAAATGTTGAACATAAATTTAATTAAGAAAGTGACTTGGGATTTCAACTACTTGACTGAAAACAGATGCAGTCGATTAGCACAGACTTATTTTAACTCACGTCCTTCAATCATCACTTATGTGACTCTCCTAACAGGCAGTGGTAATAAATTGCGTTTGCGTGGAGTAAAGCGCGATAAATCAAAAGTAATTCCTATATAATATTAAAGTAGACTTTATGCGTACAGCTTAAAAGATAATGTTAGCAAGTGGCAAGGAAACGGGAAACCATGCCGCTATGTCATGTCTTGCTTTTCTCTGCAACGTACCTCGAACTCATCCGTCGTAAGTTTAAATTTTCAGTTCATTTTGGCTCACTGAAATTTCACTGTAAAACACCAGTATCGCACCATATTCCGTCCGCAGGGGATGTGTCATAAGACATAGATTTAGTCAGCACTGTGCCGCACCGTATGTGGGGATGGACGTTGTCTCGTCAAATATGTGAAACAAAGTTTAATGTAAAAGAAGAAATCAAAATGTCAGCAGTAGAAGGATTAAAGCAAGTTGTGAAACGTAGAGAGCAACGTGACAGTGCCGCGGAGTCGGAGGGAAAGCAAAGTCTGATTCCATTCCAGCAAAATGCAAAAGAATTCCTCCGCAAGAAAAGTGGAAATCTGGAAAGCACGAGTGTCAGCCCTTCGTTACACGCCACTCAACCAAGACTGCATGGAGATATTTACTCCTGTCGTCCAACATTTACTTTTGCAGATAAGATTCAGTCTGAAGGCCGTACACGTCGTGGGAACTGAAGACAACGCAATTATACAGAAAGCCGCAGTTTTGAAGTGGAAGGTACCTTAGCTCTTTTAGGTTTAGATAATTTATTCACTGAATCTTTCGAGAACAATGATAAAAAAACCGCTTAAATGTCATCACTCGTCTTGTGCAATCGGAAGGCTGCCAGGAATTGGTGGATAACTAAATATGGGATAGAAAATTTTACGAAAATTGTTTCGGCACATTCAGAAAGATACACTACTGGCCGTTAAAATTCCTACACCAAGATGAAATGAAGATGATAATCGGATATTCATTGGACAAATATATTATGCTAGAACTGACATGTGATTACATTTTTCACGCAATTTGGGTGCATAGATCCTGAGAAATAAGTACCCAGAACAACCAACTCTGGCCGTAATAACGGCCTTGATACGCCTGGGCATTGAGTCAAACAGAGCTTGGATGACGTATACAGGTACAGCTGCCCATGCTGATTCAACACGACACCACAGTTCATCAAGAGTAGTGACTGGCGTATTGTGACGAGCCGGTTGCTCGGCCACCATTGAGCAGACGTTTTCAGTTGGTGAGAGATCTGGAGAATGTGCTGGCCAGGGCAGCAGTCGAAAATTTTCTGTATCTAGAAAGGCCCTGCTGAAATGTAGGGTTTCGCAGGGATCAAATGTAGGGTAGAAATGGCTCTGAGCACTATGGGACTTAACATCTGTGGTCATCAGTCCCCTAGAACTTAGAACTACTTAAACCTAACTAACCTAAGGACATCACACAATCCATGCCCGAGGCAGGATTCGAACTTGCGTCCGTAGCGGTCACGCGATTCCAGACTGAAGCGCCTAGAACCGCACGGCCACACCAGCGGCCTGAAGGGTAGAGCCACGGGTCGTAACACATCTGAAATGTAACGTCCACTGTTCAAAGTGCCGTCAATGTGAACAAGAGGTGACCGAAACGTGTAACCAATGGCACCCCATACCATCACGCTGGCTGATACGCCAGTATGACGATGACGAATATACACTTCCAATGTGCGTTCACAGCGATGTCGCCAAACACGGATGCGACCATCATGATGCTGTAAACAGAACCTGGATTCATCCGAAAAAATTACATTTTGCCATTCGTGCACCCAGGTTCGTCGTTGAGTACACCGTCGCAGACGGTCCTATCTGTGATACAGCGTCAAAGGTAACCGCAGCCATGGTCTCCGAGCTGATAGTCCATGCTGCTGCAAACGTCGTCGAACTGTTCGTGCAATGGTTGTTGTCTTGCAAACGTCCCCATCTGTTGACTCAGAGATCGAGACGTGGCTGCACGATCCGTTACAGCCATGCGGATAAGATGCCTGTCATCTCGACTGCTAGTGATACGAGGCCGTTGGGATCCAGCACGGCGTTCTGTATTACCCTCCTGAACCCTCCGATTCCATATTCTGCTAACAGTCATTGGATCTCGACCTACGCGAGCAGCAGTGTCGCGATACGATAAACCGCAATCGCGAAAGGCTACAATCCGACCTTTATCAAAGTCGGAAACGTGATGGTACGCATTTCTCCTCCTTACACGAGGGATCACAACCACGTTTCACCAGGCAACGCCGGTGATCTGCTGTTTGTGTATGAGAAATCGGTTGTTAAATTTCCTCGTGTCATCACGTTGTAGGTGTCGCCACCGGCACCAACCTTGTGTGAATGCTCTGAAAAGCTAATCATTTGCATATCATAGCATCTTCTTCCTGTCGGTTAAATTTCGCATCTGTAACACGTCATCTTCGTGGTGTAGCAATTTTAATGGCCAGTAGTGTATATTTTATGGGTATTTTCTAAACTTCTAAATTGCCAAAAGAGCTTTGTAGAAGCTGTGATTTTCAGTCCAAAGACTGGTTCGATGAAGCTCTCCACTTCAGTCTATCCTCTCCATCCCAGCGCGACTGCAGCATTATTCTGTAGAATTACATTTCAAAAGCTTCTATTCTCTTGTTGTCTGAAATACTCATCGTCCATTTTCACATTCGTACAAAGTTAGACTCGAGACATTAGCCGAGCGGTCTAAGGCGCTGCAATCATGGATTGTGTGGCTGGTCCCGGCGGAGGTTCGAGTACTCCCTCGAGCATGGGTGGTTGTGTTTGTCCTTAGGGTAACTTGGGTTAAGTAGTATGTAAGCTTAGGGACTGATGACCTTAGCAGTTAAGTCCCATAAGATTTCACACACATTTGAAGACATACACTCCAGACAAATATCTTCGGAAAAGACTTCATAAGAGTTAAATCTACATATATATTTGATTTTAACAAATTTCTCTTTTTCAGAAACTCTTTTCTTGCCATTGCCAATCTACATTTTGTATCCTCTCTACTTCGTCCATCGTTAGTCACTTTGCTACCCAAATAGCAAAATTCACCTACTACTGTTGGTGCCTAATTTCCTAATATAATTCACTCAACGTCGCCTGATATAATTCGGCTACACTGCATTACCATTGGAATACTTTTGTTGGTTTCCACCTTATAATCCCTTGTCAAGACACTATCCATACCGTTCAACTGCTCTTCTAAGTACTTTGCCATCACTGACAGAACTGCAATGTCATCGGCTAACCTCACAGTTTTTATTCCGTCTCTTAGAAAATCGGTTTCCTTTCCAAATTTATCCTTCTTCTCTTCACTGCTTGCTCAATGTTCAGATTGAAAAACATCAGGTATAGGCCACAGTACTAACCACTGGTTTCCTTTTATGTGTTTCAGCATTTCCAATTGCAGTTTGCTTTCTGTACAAATTGTAGATAACAGGTAGCTCTCCGTATTTTATCCCTGATACCTTCATAATTTCAAAAACTGTAGCCATATCAACATTATCACAAGCTTTTACTCTACATTTACAAATACTGTAAAGGCGGGTTTACCTTTCTTCAACCTATCTACTAACAGAAGTCGTAGGATCAGTAAGGGCTCCTATTGGATTCCGCCATTTCCCCCACCCTCAGAACGTCATCAGCTGAGGTCATGACAGAGATCTCTGGCGGCGCCGATAGGAACTAGACCTACACCACGTCGTGGATAGACTGGGTGCAGGCATCTTGAATAACGGTAATTGCGTCATGATCTGACGTCATGGTGGCGTCCTCTGTCGTTTCGACATTTCTCTGGAATCGATATTGGTCTCCTCCAAGGTCTGCTTCTGCCTTTTTTTCCATTCTTCGGTAAATAATTTGTGTTAGTATTTCGCAACTACCACTTATTAATCTGGTGGTCCGGCAGTACTTACAGTTTTAGCACCTGACTATTCTGAACTGGAATAATTACATTCTTCTTGAAGTCTGGGGATATGTCGCCTGTCTCATAGGTACAGAAGAGCTTTAGGTAATCTAATTCTTGGCAGTGCACCTTCCAAAATGTAGGCGCAATTACGAACGCTTGCATTAGGATAACAGAGCGTGTGTAAAAAAAATTAAGTGCATTAAATCACTCGCTTTTGGTCTTCGATAAATGAAATGAGCGTATGGCATCGTTGGCCGGGAGGCCCTCTCCAGGGAAGTCGAAGCCATATTGGGCGGCTTGCGCGCCAGTGGTGAGGATAACACAACAGCCAGTCCACGAACAGAGAAAATCTCCAACCCGGCCAGGAATCGAACCCGGGCCCACTCCTCGGGAGGCAAGCACGTTACCATCCAGCTAAGCATGGGTACTTGGTCTTCGATCCTGTAACAGAAGTCTTGTTTGCAGAAAAAAATATGGTAACGGAGCGTCATATATTTAAGCATAGCATAATATATTAAACCTAAATGTATAAGTATTGCATGGATCTTGGTGGGGCTCTGTGACTGTCATAAATTTTATAAACTATACCGCTGTTTCAGTTACGTTTAATAACAATACTTACTTTTCCACTACGCAGTTCGGCAGCACGCTGACATCATCATGTGCACTGACTACTTATGCCATAGCTACGACATTTTTGTCGTGATTCGTACCATCTTCACAGCCTAACCTCACTGACATATGCGACATCAAAAACATGTGACGTATGTAGTGAAACATCCCCTTTGAAAAATTAATGAATTACTGTGCTGATAAACCTCTACATTCTTTGATTTTCAAACAGCTGAGCAAAACTGAACGTACTCAGACATTATTCTCTTTACTTATTCTGATCAACACTAAACAGACACACAATATTTTTAGCGCAACGCAATCTGACTTTCAAAAATCCCTACAAAAGAATGGCCCTGACTAACAATAACCTATACCTTTCATGAATCACTTACCTCACAAAAATCTTCGTTACTCGAACTACTACCAGTTCATGATATCCAGTCTTACAAATTTACTCTTTCTAATGGACACACGTCCAGATCATCCGCTCTCAAAACTCCGCCATCTCTTTCCCCACATCCACCACTGCTGGCGGCTCACCTCCAACTGCGCAACGCTACACGCTGTTCACATCCAACTGCAAAAAAATGTTCAAAAGTTTGTGAAATCTTATGGGACTTAACTGCTAAGGTCATCAGTCCCTAAGCTTACACACTACTTAACCCAAATTATCCTAAGGACAAACACACACACTCATGCCCGAGGGAGTACTCGAACCTCCGCCGGGACCAGCCGCACAGTCCATGACTGCAGCGCCTAAGACCGCTCGGCTAATCCCGCGCGGCCATCCAACTGCACAACACTACAATAGCAAAAATTCCAACTATGCCAACCAGCCACAGACTGCACACACCACAGCCAGTGATTTTCATATAGAGCCCTACGTGGCGTTACTAACATAAAAACCTAAACAGCCCACTTACATATACAATAGCAAATATTCCAACAATGCAAACCAGCCACAGACTTCACACAGCACAGTCAGTGATTTTCATACAGAGCGCTACGTGGCGTTACCAACATAAAAACCTAAACAGCCTACTTACAGAAGTCATAAAAATTGTATTCAATCAATATATGTGCAAATGATGATCACAGTATGCTGCTGAAATGAATCGTGCTAAAGCAAATCGTGTTGTTAAACGTAACTGTACCAGAAAATTGTGTTGTTATAGAAAACTTATTATATTATGATCCTTTTTCTTTTTTTAAACAAGCATCTTTCGCCTCATTTTTGCTATCATCATCTTCATGCTTCATTAGGTCTTAATCTCTAGATGGCTAGCTTTTGTTGGACATTCATTAACTGGTTAGAGAGCTTGTGGGAGTTTGCACCCATGTTCTACACTTGCAGATGACGGCGCAAGAACATTGCACATTTTAGTGAATAGTAGTCATATGCCGAAATACTGAACTTAAAAGATTTAACATGTACAGTGTTTCTGCGCCTACATCTGCAAGTGATAAATCTGTGTGTGAAGATAAGAACAACGATTCAAATTCTCACAAGCCATCTGAACAATTAAAGACGTTCCAACCAAACTAGACCATCCGGAGGTTAAAACCTGAGCAGCATATAACCTCACTGATGACTGCAAAAATAAGTTGAAGCATATTTGGATAAAATAAGTAGTACAGTTGTGGAAAACAGTGCAAAGGCAGCCCTACGAAAGCAACAGAGCAATGTCTGAAGCATAAACGTATTAAATTTATTATGAAAATAGTAGACACATACACGGACGAGCCAAAACATTATGACCATCTGCTTAATAGCTTGCTGGGCCATGTTTGTGACGCAATATATCACCGATTCCGAGTATGATCGACTCTACAGTTCACTGGTAGATTTGTGGAGTTATGTGGCAGCAGGTTCCCGTAAATAACACTGAACAACAAATTTGAAATGAAAGTGTGCAAATTGCATGATTTTGACTTAGTTATGTTTATTTCAGTACAAAAAGATACAAAATCATTACGTTCCAAGATTCAGCATAACAAATTTTAAGTGAATAATTACTTGAATTATGTTATGTGTTAAGCATTGACAAATTTCAGTGCCATTCTGGAAGTACAAAAGTAAAATATTAAGAAAAAATGAAGATAATATTACATGAATGAAAATACTTTGTAAGTCTACTTTGTACCAGAACTACGTAAAGCACGAAAGAAAATATATAAATTAACTGGTCACAAATGTATATAAAGGATTACAAATGTTAAATGTCCCTATGTACAGTATATACAATTACATATTTTGTTGCTGGCCGAAGTGGCCGTGTGGTTAAAGGCGCTGCAGTCTGGAACCGCAAGACCGCTACGGTCGCAGGTTCGAATCCTGCCTCGGGCATCGATGTTTGTGATGTCCTTAAGTTAGTTAGGTTTAACTAGTTCTAAGTTCTAGGGGACTAATGACCTCAGAAGTTGAGTCCCATAGTGCTCAGAGCCATTTGAACCATTTTTTTACATATTTTGTTCAGAGATAAATTCAGAAGATGGCCGTTTTCGCTTGGCTTGACCTTTTTACACATACTCGGGAACATCCCTTATAACAGTCCAGCAGTAATCTGTTAAAATAGTAGGGCTCCACTATCCTTCATACCTCTTCTCAAATGTGGCAATATCTTAACGAAGTCGCACCCCACGTTCATCACTTACTGCACCACAATCTTTGAGGTAGAAGTCAAGATGACTATGTAAGAAACGCATTTTCGATGACATGTTGCAACCAAGTTTTTCATGAGATGACTGCATGTTATATACAATCTCCTTGTAATTTATTGCTCGTTTGTTCCCTAAGATATGTAAACAGACTGTCTTAAAACATTCCCATGCATGCTTCTCATCGCCCTGTATCATTCCAACAAAAGTATGGTCTCCAAAAAGTTCTCGAATCTGTGGGCCTACAAAGATGCCTCCTTTACTTTGGCATCAAGTAAGGGAATTTTTGCCTTCAGTACTTAAACGCGTCACCATCTTTGTTCATTCCCTTAACATAGTTTTTCACGAGGCCCAACTTGATGTGCAAGGGCGGGAGCAGAATCTTTTTAGGGTCTACTAGAGGTTCATTCTTAGTGTTCTTTACACCTGGTTGAAGAGATTTTCTGGTGGGTCATTCATGTTTACTGTAATGAGACACACGAGCTATCCCATTCACAGAGAAAGCACCAATATTTAGTACACCCTAACTGCTTACCTAATAGCAGTGCAACCACTTTCGAGTCACCACAAATCTGCCATTGAGAGTCATTATACTTGATGGGTTCTAGTAAAATTTCATGTTTTCGTACGACTGTTTCATATGCACGCTGTGCCGAACTGGAATAGAAGGAAGCTCATTACCAATATGTAAAAGCAATGCTTTTAAGCTCAACTTTGACGAATCAAGAAAGAGTCTCCGCTCATCGGGGTTGTAATTAATTCTGAGAGCCTTCATTAGACCATTTATGTCTACACATCACAAGTCTATCTTGCATGTTAAAAAAAGGGAGTGAATTGTTGCTCTCTTCTACAGTAGAATGAAACATTTACATTGCTTTCCAGAAAACTGCGCTGCTGCAATCTTGTGATTAAAATCTCAGCCTTAGCTTTAAGAGAGCTCCAAATCTCTAATGAGATCACTTAACTCATTTTGAGACAATTTTCGTAGACCATCAGTTGATGATATATTTCGAAGAAACTCTGGATCTTGTGCCGTACATGGTTCAGGACATTCAGAATCCCCATCAAAAGAAATCTCGTACTCTGTCGGTGGTTCAGGTATTGGCAATAGATCATTGTCCGCTTCTTCGTCTTAGGTATTCCCTTCTTAATAGGAGGAACCATACAAAAGTAGCAGTCACTGACATGGTTAGTTGGCTCACGCTAGATCATTGACACTGCAAATGGCATTGGACGTTCTTTCCCATGCATCCAATTCTTGAGGTTGCTGGCACAAGTGTTGCAGATCATATGTGGAGCCCAGGTTTTATCCTGATCATCTATTTCGCACCCAAAATAACTTTAAGCCTTTTTAATCAATGGAGTTATTTGCTGTTTTTGTGAAGCAAAAGCCACCTCTCCACACACGTAGCAAAATGTCAGCACTGTTAACACAAACTCGTGGAGTTTCTGTTCACTTTCAGTAGCAGTTAACTTGAACAACTGGTAGTTAATCTGGAAACAAATGTGCAAAAATTATTACATGCATTAATAAAGCCACTGAAGTTGAAGAGGTGAGAGACAGAAAGATCACTAAAATTGGTATCAAAATGTTTATATCCAAAATATTGCACACAAGTAAGACCAGGGACAATAATATAATCCATTGTTACTAGTTATTATGACTCTGACAAACCATTATAATATTTGATTTTAAACTTAACTTAAAAATCCGTATATAGTTGTCTCTACATCTACATCTACATTTATACTCCGCAAGCCACCCAACGGTGTGTGGCGGAGGACACTTTACGTACCACTGTCATTACCTCCCTTTCCTGTTCCAGTCGCGTATGGTTCGCGGGAAGAACGACTGTCTGAAAGCCTCCGTGCGCGCTCTAATCTCTCTAATTTTACATTCGTGATCTCCTCGGGAGGTATAAGTAGGGGGAAGCAATATATTCAATACCTCATCCAGAAACGCACCCTCTTGAAACCTGGCGAGCAAGCTACACCGCGATGCCGAGCGCCCCTCTTGCAGAGTCTGCCACTTGAGTTTGTTAAACATCTGCGTAACGCTATCACGGTTACCAAATAACCGTGTGACGAAACGCGCCGCTCTTCTTTGGATCCTCTCTATCTCCTCCGTCAACCCGATCTGGTACGGATCCCACACTGATGAGCAATACTCAAGTATAGGTCGAACGAGTGTTTTGTAAGCCACCTCCTTTGTTGATGGACTACATTTTCTAAGGACTCTCCCAATGAATCTCAACCTGGTACCCGCCTTACCAACAATTAATTTTATATGATCACTCCACTTCAAATCGTTCCGCACGCACACTCCCAGATATTTTACAGACGTAACTGCTACCAGTGTTTGTTCCGCTATCATATAATCATACAATAAAGGATCCTTCTTTCTATGTATTCGCAATACATTACATTTGTCTGTGTTAAGAGTCAGTTGCCACTCCCTGCACCAAGTGCCTATCCGCTGCAGATCTTCCTGCATTTCGCTACAATTTTCTAATGCTGCAACTTCTCTGTATACTACAGCATCATCCGCGAAAAGCCGTATGGGACTTCCGACACTATCTACTAGGTCATTTATATATATATTGTGAAAAGCAATGGTCCCATACACTCCCCTGTGGCACGCCAGAGGTTACTTTAACGTCTGTAGACGTCTCTCCATTGACAACAACATGCTGTGTTCTGTTTGCTAAAAACTCTTCAATCCAGCCACACAGCTCGTCTGATATTCCGTAGGCTCTTACTTTGTTTATCAGGCGACAGTGCGGAACTGTATCGAACGCCTTCCGGAAGTCAAGAAAAATAGCATCTACCTGGGAGCCTGTATCTAATATTTTCTGGGTCTCGTGAACAAATAAAGCGAGTTGGGTCTCACACGATCGCTGTTTCCGGAATCCATGTTGATTCCTACATAGTAGTTTCTGGGTTTCCAAAAACGACATGATACTCGAAAAAAAACATGTTCTAAAATTCTACAACAGATCGACGTCAGAGATATAGGTCTATAGTTTTGCGCATCTGCTCGACGACCCTTCTTGAAGACTGGGACTACCTGTGCTCTTTTCCAATCATTTGGAACCTTCTGTTCCTCTAGAGACTTGCGGTACACGGCTGTTAGAAGGGGGGAAGTTCTTTCGCGTACTCTGTGTAGAATCGAATTGGTATCCCGTCAGGTCCAGTGGACTTTTCTCTGTTTAGTGATTCCAGTTGCTTTTCTATTCCTTGGAAACTTATTTCGATGTCAGCCATTTTTTCGTTTGTGCGAGGATTTAGAGAAGGAACTGCAGTGTGGTCTTCCTCTGTGAAACAGCTTTGGAAAAAGGTGTTAGTATTTCAGCTTTACGCGTGTCATCCTCTGTTTCAATGCCATCATCATCCCGGAGTGTCTGGATATGCTGTTTCGAGCCACTTACTGATTTAACGTAAGACCAGAACTTCCTAAGATTTTCTGTCAAGTCGGTACATAGAATTTTACTTTCGAATTCACTGAACGCTTCACGCATAGCCCTCCTTACGCTAACTTTGACATCGTTTAGCTTCTGTTTGTCTGAGAGGTTTTGGGTGCGTTTAAGCTTGGAGTGAAGCTCTCTTTGCTTTCGCAGTAGTTTCCTAACTTTGTTGTTGTAACACGGTGGGTTTTTCCCGTCCCTCACAGTTTTACTCGGCACGTACCTGTGTAAAACGCATTTTACGATTGCCTTGAACTTTTTCCATAAACACTCAACATTGTCAGTGTCGGAACAGAAATTTTCGTTTTGATCTGTTAGGTAGTCTGAAATCTGCCTTCTATTACTCTTGCTAAACGGATAAACCTTCCTCCCTTTTTTTATATTCCTATTAACTTCCATATTCAGGGATGCTGCAACGGCCTTATGATCACTGATTCCCTGTTCTGTACATACAGAGTCGAAAAGTTCGGGTCTGTTTGTTATCAGTAGGTCCAAGATGTTATCTCCACGAGTCGGTTCTCTGTTTAAATGCTCGAGGTAATTTTCGGATAGTGCACTCAGTATAATGTCACTCGATGCTCTGTCCCTACCACCCGTCCTAAACATCTGAGTGTCCCAGTCTATATCTGGTAAATTGAAATCTCCCACATGCTGAGAAAATTTATGCGAAATGTATTCCAAAGTTTCTCTCAGTTGTTCTGCCACTAATGCTGCTGAGTCGGGAGGTCGGTAAAAGGAGCCAATTATTAACCTAGCTCGGTTGTTGAGTGTAACCTCCACCCATAATAATTCACAGGAACTATCCACTTCTATTTCACTACAGGATAAACTACTACTAACAGCGACGAACACTCCACCACCGGTTGCATGCAGTCTATCCTTTCTAAACACCGTCTGTACCATTGTAAAAATTTCGGCAGAATTTATCTCTGGCTTCAACCAGCTTTCTGTACCTATAACGATTTCGGCTTCGGTGCTTTCTATCAGCGCTTGAAGTTCCGGTACTTTACCAACGCAGCTTCGACAGTTGACAATTACAATACCGATTGCTGCTTGGTCCCCGCATGTCCTGACTTTGCCCTGCACCCATTGAGGCTGTTGCCCTTTCTGTACTTGCCCAAGGCCATCTATCCTAAAAAACCGCCCAGCCCACGCCACACAACCCCTGCTACCCGTGTAGCCGCTTGTTGCGTGTAGTGGGCTCCTGACCTATCCAGCGGAATCCGAAACCCCACCACCCTACGGCGCAAGTCGAGGAATCTGCAGCCCACACGGTCGCAGAACCGTCTCAGCCTCTGATTCAGACCCTCCACTCGGCTCTGTACCAAAGGTCCTGTCGATGATGCTGCAGATGGTGAGCTCTGCTTTCATCCTGCTAGCGAGACTGGCAGTCTTCACCAAATCAGATAGCCGCCGGAAGCCAGAGAGGATTTCCTCCGATCCATAGCGACACACATCATTGGTGCCGACATGAACGACCACCTGCAGATGGGTGCACCCTGTACCCTTCATGGCATCCGGAAGGACCCTTTCCACATCTGGAATGACTCCCCCCGGTATGCACACGGAGTGCACATTGGCTTTCTTCCCCTCTCTTGCTGCCATATCCCTAAGGGGCCCCATTACGCGCCTGACGTTGGAGCTCCCAACTAGCAGTAAGCCCACCCTCTGTGACCGCCCGGATCTTGCAGACTGAGGGGCAACCTCTGGAACAGGACAAGCAGCCATGTCAGGCTGAAGATCAGTATCAGCCTGAGACAGAGCCTGAAACCGGTTCGTCAGACAAAGCGGAGAGGCTTTCCGTTCAGCCCTCCGGAATGTCTTTTGCCCCCTGCCACACCTTGAGACGACCTCCCACTCTACCACAGGTGAGGGATCAGCCTCAATGCGGGCAGTATCCCGGGCAACCACAGTCGTGGTCCGATCGGGGGATGCGTGGGGCGAGCTGGCCGTCCCCGACAAACCCCCATCCGGAACCCCACAGTGATGCCCATTGGCAACAGCCTCAAGCTGTGTGACCGAAGCCAACACTGCCTGAAGCTGGGAGCGAAGGGATGCCAACTCAGCCTGCATCCGAACACAGCAGTTGCAGTCCCTATCCATGCTAAAAACTGTTGTGCAAAGAACGTCTGAACTAATCTACAGAGAGCGCAAACAAATCGACACAAAATTTAAACGGTTATTAAAATACAAGACTGCCTAGTAAATGCAGTAATGCTGCTACTTGCGCACTGCTGACACACTGCTCGGCGACGGAAGGAGACTACGCGATTTTACACTATTCAGGTACTAAAACGCAATGCTACAACTCTCAAATACTATAATACGCCCGAAATTTATGAATTAAACAATGCAAGTACCAAAAACACGCAAAGAAATTAAGAATTAAACTATGTAACAAATGAGTGAGCTAGGAGTATACGACTTGCTGCTGCAGCTGCTTATCCAACGGCGGCAGGGAGCACACTGACTGTGACCAACCGACACTGGCCGTTCAAAAGAAAAACAGAAGACAAACGACTACGCGAGTTTACACTATTCAGGTACAAAAACGCGATGCTACAACTCTCAAATACTATAATACGCCCGAAGTTTATGAATTAAACAATGCAAGTACCAAAAACCACGCAAGGAAATTAAGAATTAAACTATGTAACAAATGAGTGAGCTGGGAGTATACGACTTGCTGCTGCAGCTGCTTATCCAACGGCGGCAGGGAGCACACTGACTGTGACCAACCGACACTGGCCGTTCAAAACAAAAACAGAAGACAAACGACTACGCGAGTTTACACTATTCAGGTACTAAAACGCGATGCTACAACTCTCAAATACTATAATACGCCTGAAGTTTATGAATTAAACAATGCAAGTACCAAAAACCACCCAAAGAAATTAAGAATTAAACTATGTAACAAATGAGTGAGCTAGGAGTATACGACTTGCTGCTGCAGCTGCTTATCCAACGACGGCAGGGAGCACACTGACTGTGACCAACCGACACTGGCCGTTCAAAACAAAAACAGAAGACAAACGACTACGCGAGTTTACACTATTCAGGTACTAAAACGCGATGCTACAACTCTCAAATACTATAATACGCCCGAAGTTTATGAATTAAACAATGCAAGTACCAAAAACCACCCAAAGAAATTAAGAATTAAACTATGTAACAAATGAGTGAGCTAGGAGTATACGACTTGCTGCTGCAGCTGCTTATCCAACGACGGCAGGGAGCACACTGACTGTGACCAACCGACACTGGCCGTTCAAAACAAAAACAGAAGACAAACGACTACGCGAATTTACACTATTCAGGTACTAAAACGCGATGCTACAACTCTCAAATACTATAATACGCCCGAAGTTTATGAATTAAACAATGCAAGTACCAAAAACCACCCAAAGAAATTAAGAATTAAACTATGTAACAAATGAGTGAGCTAGGAGTATACGACTTGCTGCTGCAGCTGCTTATCCAACGACGGCAGGAAGCACACTGACTGTGACCAACCGACACTGGCCGTTCAAAACAAAAACAGAAGACAAACGACTACGCGAGTTTACACTATTCAGGTACTAAAACGCGATGCTACAACTCTCAAATACTATAATACGCCCGATGTTTATGAATTAAACAATGCAAGTACCAAAAACCACGTAAGGAAATTAAGAATTAAACTATGTAACAAATGAGTGAGCTAGGAGTATACGTAATAAAATAGTGTAAAATGAAAACCAGAGCTAATTTTGAATTGTCATTGTGATATTCGCTATCAACACATTAGAATTAATAGGAATTGGCTATTTACATTCGATTTAGATTTTCATTGTTGCACAGTGTAACTGGCCGCTGATTGCTGTACGCGGTGCTGGCGCTCGATAGCAACTCGGATGGAAACCATCGGATTCAAGTCAGGCGAATTTGGTGGCCAAGACGTTAACGTGATTTCACTGTCATGCTCCTCGAACGACTGTAGCACGATTCTGGGTTCGAGACACGGACAGTTAAGCTGCTGAAAGATAACATCGTCGCCAGGGAAGACATCAAGCATGAAGGGACGAAGGTAGTTCGCAGCCATCAGCGTGTCCTCGATTACTACCATAGGTCTCATGCATGCACAGGGGAGTGTCTGTCATAGCATAATACTGCTCCCGCCAGTTTGCGTCCATGGTGCGACGCAGCCGTTCAGCTCGATGACGGCGTCTGTGAAGACGACTGTCGACCTGATGCAGCAGGTGATTCTCCCGAGGGGCCGACACGTTTCCAGTGATACGCGGTCCAATCTCGCTAGTCCTGAGCCCACTACAATCTTGTTTGGCGATGTCGTTGGGTCAACATGTGAACATGCAGGTGTCGTCTGCTGCGGAGCCCCATGTTCAACAATGTACGCTGAACGGTGTGTCTGCAGTCGTGCATCAGCATTGTGCTCTTTCGACGGAGATGCCACGGATCACCATATGTTCTACTTTACAGAAAGCCCGTACCTTAATCTACTTTTCTACATAATTTCCGTCAATACTGAGGCACTTGTCATAACGTTGTACCAGTTTTTGAATACCCTCCTCATAGAAGTCTGTCGCCAGACTTGTTAACCACTGCATCACCACTGTTTTGACTTCATCGTCGTCTTGAAGACGCTGAACGTCCAGGTGTTTCTTCAAGTGCAGGAACAGATGGTAGTCACTGGGCGCAATATCGGGGCTGTACGGAGGATGATCTAGTTCCCATCGAAAAGTTGTGATGAGATCTTTGGTCTGATTCGTCACATGCGGACGGGCATTGTCTTGCAGCAAAACGATGCCCTTGCTCAGCTTCCATGGACTGTTGCTTTGATTCTGGGTTGACGTAGGCCAACCATGTTTCATTGCCAGTAACAATTTGGGTTAAAAAATCATCACCGTCGTTGTGGTACCGCTCAAGGAAAGTCAATGCACTGTCTAAACGTTTGGTTTTGTGCACATCTGTCAACATTTTCGGTACCCAACGTGCGCACAATTTTCGGTAATTCAAGTGCTCGGTCACAATGCCATACAAAACACTACGAGAAACATTAGGAAAGTCCAGAATGAGATTTTCACTCTGCAGCGGAGTGTGCGCTGATGTGAAACTTCTGCCAGATTAAAACTGTGTGCCGGACCGAGACTCGAACTCGGGACCTTTGCCTTTCGCGGGCAAGTGCTCTACCAACTGAGCTACCCAAACACGGCTCACGCCCCGTCCTCACAGCTTTACTTCTGCCAGTACCTCGTCTCCTACCTTCCAAACTTTACAGAAGCTCTCCTGCGAACCTTGCAGAACTAGCACTCCTGAAAGAAAGAACATAGCGGAGACATGGCTTAGCCACAGCCTGGGGGATGTTTCCAGAATGAGATTTTCACTCTGCAGCGGAGTGTGCGCTGATATGAAACTTCCTGCTAGATTAAAACTGTGTGCCGGACCGAGACTCGAACTCGGTACCTTTGCTTTCGCGGGCAAGTGCTCTACCAACTGAGTGCTCTACCAAGTTTCATTAGAAAAGTCATCCCGCAAGGAGGAAATCGTAATGCGTCTGTTTTCTCTCACCTTATAATCCACTTCCTGCACCAAACTTTCATTAACGACCGAAGGACGCCCACTCCGTTGTTCATCATGCACATATGTGCGGCCATCTGTAAATGCTCTCACCCACTTTCTTACCATTCCATCATTCATAATGTTTTCTCCGTAAACTGCACAGACCTCACGATGAATATCGATCGCTTTTAGGCCTTTAGCACTAAGAAATCTTATAACAGCCCTTACTTCACAGTCGGCGGGACTCACGATTATAGGAGGCATCTTAAACACTCAGTACACAACGTAAACAAGGAAGAACAGACTGTAATGGCGTCAGTGCGTAGATTAAGGACAGGCTTTCATATGAAAATAAAATTATTGAGATATCTTAGCACGTCTTTTTTTAATTTCAAAACGGTACTTACTTAAAAAACACGCCTCGTAGCGAGTGAAATTTGGACCAGCTTCGCCGTTTTCGAGCTACTCGTTCACAGGCTCTGGGCAATAACAGTGTGCCCCTTGGGAACGTTGCTTATCTCAGTGGATTTCTCCACTTGCAGCTCATATCTTCGCTAAGGTAATCCCCCATCCGTCTGTACCTAGCTTACATACCTTTCTTACCATGTCACGTGCCCGCAATGCGACCAGGAGGCATCCGGGCCTGCAGTGGATAGTGGCCACGATGTTTTGGCTTATCAGTGTGTAAGACATAAACAATAATGACAGAATGACATAGTTTCTTTCATAACACTTGTAAGAAAACAAGGCGTTTGCATTTCCTGGGTGGAAATTGGTGTAAAGGCACTTATTATCCTGTTGTGTTATTGCATTGTTAGTACTCTGTCCAGCGTCCGTTTTTCCCAGTTACCTTAAAAATTCTCTTCGGCATTGATTTTGTTAGGGTTTGCAGTTCTTGCAGTGTAATTGTGCGCTCTTCAGTACCGCTCTTTCCAGCTCACATACGGGCTCAAATTGCTTTCCATTGCGATAAATACGCCTTGCAAGAATTCCCTTAAGGCTTTCCAAGGGTTTCAAATTCAGTGCTACGTGCAGCCCAGGGCCTGTAGTAGATACATTATCTTGTTGAGACATTAGATTTTTATCCCCCAGATCCTCATGCATTCTAATCATTCTCTTTCTAACATCACAGTGTACATGTTAGAGTTCATTCTAGTGTTCAGAGAAGCAATGTATGATTTACCTTTAGCGCAGAAGGCTTCCCAAATCGTAACACGTCCATCATCAAAATTTCTGCTCATTCTTACCTGCTGTTCTGTTCTCAGATCACGCCAGTAATATTGATTCAATCCGGCCCTTCCAAATTCAACCTCTTTTCATCGCTGAAAATCACTTTATCCCATTCTGAAGTCCAGCAAAATTCGATCCAGCCAGTTAATATTTAGATTTTAGGGAAGGTTTCTGCAGTCATACCTTGAATGTCAGAAGTTTGTCGTATGACAAAATTTTTTGTACATGTCTGGCAGTTACTGGCAACTGTAAATCAGCAAAACGTTGAGAAGAGTAACAGTTTGTGGCCCTTGCTTTGCGTAAAAGTAATCGTTTCGAAGCCTCAGAAAAATTTCTTCTTTGCCCGTATTTTCCGTTCTGTCCATAGCGTGCACACAATCTAACAAAATTATCAATCATTGTACCAGCGTGGTTCAGTTTCTTGGCGCTTTGACAATTAAAGAGTCCAATTTCCTTGTACACACAGATTTTTGCTTGTTCATCTCATGATGATTTTTTCACATGGCATTGTCACAGTCTCGGTTTATGTACACAATACGCGCTGTCACTAGTCGCGTCTGTTTCCTATCTAGAACAAAGGAACGTATGCACGCACTAACATCCACAGAGCCTACTCACTATATACCGAGTTCCACCCTCTACCACCTGAACCGTTGATGTCTTTTTACGTACTGTACTACTGACATCAAATGCGATACCATTTGATTGCATTTGTCGGTATACTAGATCTCATACTATTGCATATACAGGGTGTTTCAAAAATGACCGGTATATTTGAAACGGCAATAAAAACTAAACGAGCAGCGATAGAAATACACCGTTTGTTGCAATAAGCTTGGGACAACAGTACATTTTCAGGCAGACAAACTTTCGAAATTACAGTAGTTACAATTTTCAACAACAGATGGCGCTGCGGTCTGGGAAACTCTATAGCACGATATTTTCCACATATCCACCATGCGTAGCAATAATATGGCGTAGTCTCTGAATGAAATTACCCGAAACCTTTGACAACGTGTCTGGCGGAATGGCTTCACATGCAGATGAGATGTACTGCTTCAGCTGTTCAATTGTTTCTGGATTCTGGCGGTACACCTGGTCTTTCAAGTGTCCCCACAGAAAGAAGTCACAGGGGTTCATGTCTGGCGAATAGGGAGGCCAATCCACGCCGCCTCCTGTATGTTTCGGATAGCCCAAAGCAATCACACGATCATCGAAATATTCATTCAGGAAATTAAAGACGTCGGCCGTTCGATGTGGCCGGGCACCATCTTGCATAAACCACGAGGTGTTCGCAGTGTCGTCTAAGGCAGTTTGTACCGCCACAAATTCACGAAGAATGTCCAGATAGCGTGATGCAGTAATCGTTTCGGATCTGAAAAATGGGCCAATGATTCCTTTGGAAGAAATGGCGGCCCAGACCAGTACTTTTTGAGGATGCAGGGACGATGGGACTGCAACATAGGGCTTTTCGGTTCCCCATATGCGCCAGTTCTGTTTATTGACGAAGCCGTCCAGGTAAAAATAAGCTTCGTCAGTAAACCAAATGCTGCCCACATGCATATCGCCGTCATCAATCCTGTACACTATATCGTTAGAGAATGTTTCTCGTGCAGCAATGGTAGCGGCGCTGAGGGGTTGCCGCGTTTGAATTTTGTATGGATAGAGGTGTAAACTCTGGCGCATGAGACGATACGTGGACGTTGGCGTCATTTGGGCCGCAGCTGCAACACGGCGAACGGAAACCCGAGGCCGCTGTTGGATCACCTGCTGCACTAGCTGCGCGTTGCCCTCTGTGGTTGCCGTACGCGGTCGTCCTACCTTTCCAGCACGTTCATCCGTCACGTTCCCAGTCCGTTGAAATTTTTCAAACAGATCCTTTATTGTATCGCTTTTCGGTCCTTTGGTTACATTAAACCTCCGTTGAAAACTTCGTCTTGTTGCAACAACACTGTGTTCTAGGCGGTGGAATTCCAACACCAGAAAACTCCTCTGTTCTAAGGAATAAACCATGTTGTCTACAGCACACTTGCACATTGTGAACAGCACACGCTTACAGCAGAAAGACGACGTACAGAATGGCGCACCCACAGACTGCGTTGTCTTCTATATCTTTCACATCACTTGCAGCGCCATCTGTTGTTGAAAATTGTAACTACTGTAATTTCGAAAGTTTGTCCGCCTGAAAATGTACTGTTGTCCCAAGCATATTGCAACAAACGGTGTATTTCTATCGCTGCTCGTTTAGTTTTTATTGCCGTTTCAAATATGCCGGTCATTTTTGAAACACCCTGTACGTTGTACACAACTATTCTAACTTTCCTGCAAATATTCATGCCTTTGTACTGATTTCCACTGCTGTGTTAAAAGCTTTTGGAGGTTGTGTAAAAAGCCGAAACACAATTTCTATATGTTGGTTTGATTGCGAGCACACGGACTTTAAAAAACCTCATCTATTGTGAGCTTAGAAAAACAAACGGATAGTGCCTAAGGCAGTGACTGAGGGAGTGACTGGCATTCGGGAGAAGCAGAGTTCGAATTTCCTTCTGGCCAACCAGATTTGCGTATTCCGTGGTTTTCCCTACACTGATTAAGATAAGTGCTGGAGCGGTTTCTTTGCAAAAGGAAACTGCACGTTCTTTTCCCGATCGTTGCCATATACAAATTTTTGCTCGGAAGATTACTGACCTGTTCGCTTGGTATTATGCCTTTCGTATGTTAAGTCGACGATAAGATAGAAATTGGCTTGAACTAACATGATACTTGAGAAATTTCAATCATAGTGACAGTCCGTGTGCTTACACATCTGCTCACACGATGATTAGCTTGCAGTTCACATTGTTCATTACTTTTTGCAGAATCAGGCCAGTAACCTACACAGATTCCACGGGGACTGACCTCGCTAGACAGGTGACAATTTATAGTGATTGTTCCAATACCGTTCTGAGGAAGAATGGCGATTTGCCAGCATCTGGCTGAGCACGGTTATGGCGACACGTTGTGGCGTAGCCCATGTTGTCTCTATAAAATTCCACACAGAATGTTCAACTTCAGAAAGAACTGCATATCTCATAATCACATAGAAGACAGGTATCATAGGCAATAATCGTATAATTTAACAATGAAGTTATTTTGATTAACTATTGGCAATTTATTCTTTACATTGCTCTGACTCCGGATTTACTTCATGAACGGTTTTATAATCGTGTAAATTTCCCCTAGCTTTCCTATTAACGTCCGCAAAATTATTCTAAAAATAAAATCTTACATTTAAAAGATTTCATTAACTAATGCGCTTTCTCCATTAATGCTCTATATTTTCAGAACAAAAAATAGGACTACAAATTGGTAATACTGAATTTTCGACAAGTTTACAGACGACACTTTGCACAGTTGTGTGTTTCTTACTACAACACTTTTGGACAGTGATAATTCCTGAACTACTAAATTTTGAAACAAGACGAAGTATTCTCCAGAGTGGGAGGAAAACAGATCTTTTAAAAGAATGTGTATTAACCCTGAAACAAACGCTTGTTAGTGGGGTCAAATTTTTAAGTGCTCGCGGTTTTATATGGAATTTTCCCTTCACTGAAATGCTTTTAATACAGAATGCTTATATCGAAGACATCAATCATATATAGACTGAGGTGAGAAAGGTCATGGGATGCCGATATGCACATATACAACGGCGTTAGTACCGCATAAACAAGATACAAAGCAGCAGCGCCTTGGCAGAGCTGCTATTTGTACTCAGGTAATTCGTGTGAGAGGGTTTCCGACTTGATTATGACCATATGACGGGGGTTAACAGACTTTGAAAGCGGAATGGTAGTTGGAGCTAGTCGCATGGGATATTCCATTTCCAGAATCGTTAGGGAATTCAGTATTCCGAGATCGACAATGACAAGAGCGTGGAGGGAATACCAAATTTCGGGCATTACATCTCACCACAAATGACGCAGTGGCCGACGGCATTCACTTAACGTGCCAGAGCGGCGGCGTTTGCGTAGTTGTCAGTGCTAACAGACAAGCAACACCGTGTGAAACAGCCACAGAAATCAGTGTGGGACGTACAACGATCGTATCCGTTATGACAGCGCGGTGGAATTGGGCGTTGATATGTGCAGCAGACGGCCGACGCGAGTGTCTTTGCTAACATCACGACATCGCCTGCAGCACTCTCTTGGCTCGTAACCATATCTGTTCGACCCTAGGCGACTGGAAACCATGGTCTTGTCAGATAAGTCCCCATTTCAGTTGGTAAGAGCTGACTGTAGGGTTTGAGTGCGGCACAGACCCCATGGCCCCAAGTTGTCAACAAGGGACTGTCCAAGCTGGTGGTGGCTCCATAATGGTGTGGGCTGTGTTTATTTTTTATTTATTATTTAATGTTCCGTGGGACCAAATTAAGGAGAAGTCTCCATGGTCATGGAACGAGTCAATACATGAAATTATAACACGATATTAGAAACAGATAAAATGAAATATAAAAAAAAACATATTCAGGTGACAAGTCTTAAGTTTAAATGAATAAAATCAACAGTGTAACACTGGAATTTGGTTAATTTTTTAGCTCTTCCAGGAGCTCCTCGACAGAATAGAAGGAGTGAGTCATGAGGAAACTCTTCAGTTTAGACTTAAAAGAGTTTGGGCTACTGCTAAGATTTTTGAGTTCTTGTGGTAGCTTATTGAAAATGGATGCAGCAGAATACTGCACTCCTTTCTGCACAAGAGGCAAGGAAGTGCATTCTACATGCAGATTTGATTTCTGCCTAGTATTAATTGAGTGAAAGCTGCTAACTCTTGGGAATAGGCTAATATTGCTAACAACAAACGACATCAAAGAAAATATATACTGTGAGAACAATGTCAGAATTCCCAGACTTTTGAATAGGGGTCGACAAGAGGTTCTCGAACTTACAGCACATATAGCTCGAACAGCCCGTTTTTGAGCCAAAAATACTCTTTTTGAATCAGAAGAATTACCCCAAAAAATAATGCCATACGACATAAGCGTATGAAAATATGCGAAGTAGACTACTTTTCGTGTTGAAGTGTCACTTATTTCAGATACTGTTCTAATGGTAAATAAAGCAGCATTTAGTTTCTGAACAAGATCCTGGACATGGACTTTCCACAACAGCTTACTATCTATCCGAACGCCTAGGAACTTGAACTGTTCCGTCTCGCTTATAATATGCCCTTTCTGTCTGATCAAAATGTCGGTTCTTGTTGAATTGTGAGTTAGAAACTGTAAAAACTGAGTCTTACTGTGATTTAGCATCAAATTATTTTCCACAAGCCACGAACTTATTTCATGAACTACATTATTTGTTACTGTTTCAATACTAGAAGGCATATCATTTATATAAATAAGAAATAGCAGTGGCCCCAGCACCGACCCTTGGAGAACGCCCCACTTAACAGTGCCCCATTGGGACTGAACATCACTACCACTCTCAATATTGCGGAGAATTACCCTCTGCTTTCTGTTATTAAAGTAAGAGGCGAACCAATTGTAAGCTACTCCACTTACTCCATAATGGTCCAACTTCTGCAGTAATATTTTGTGGTCAACACAGTCAAAAGCCTTCGTTAAATCAAAGAAAACACCTAGCGTTCGCAACCTTTTATTTAATCCGTCCAAAACCTCACAAAGAAAAGAGAATATATCATTTTCAGTTGTTAAACCATTTCTAAAACCAAACTGAACATTTGACAGCAAATTATGTGAATTTAAATGCTCCAGTAACCTTGTATATACAACCTTCTCGATAACTTTAGCAAACACCGATGGCATAGAAATAGGTCTAAAATTGTCAACATTATCAAGGAATGGATAGTTCCTTTGGTCCAACTGAACCGATCATTGACTGGAAATGGGTATGTTTGGTTACTTGGAGACCATTTGCAAACACTCGTGGATTTCATGTATCCAAACAACGATGGGATTCTTATGGACGACAATGCGCCATGCCATTGGTTTGATATTTACAATTCAAACGAATGATTTGGCCATCCAGATCACCCGACATGAGTCCCATGGAACATTTATGGGACACAATCTGGAGGTCAGTTCGTGCACAAATCCTGCATCGGCAACACTTTCGTAATTATGGACGGTTACAGAGGCAGCATGGCTCAATATTTTCTGCAGGGAACTTCCAGCGAGTTCATGCCACGTCGATCTGCAGCACTACTCAGGAAAAAAACAGGTCCAACACGATAATAGAAGGTATTTCATAACTTTTGTCACCGCAGTGTATACCACAACCTTTTATTAGTGTAAGCTAATCTTCAAAAGTATGTTGTGGTATGGTCTGGTTTGATGCAGCTCTCCATGCTACTCTATCCTGTGCAAGCTCCATCATCTCCCAGTAACTACTGCAACCTACATCCTTCTGAATCTGCTTAGTGTATTCATCTCTTGCTCTCCCTCTACGATTTTTACCCTCCACGCTGCCCTCCAATACTAAATTGGTGATCCCTTGATGCCTCAGAACATGTCCTACCAACCGATCCCTTCTTCTAGTCCAGTTGTGCCACAAACTTCTCTTCTCCCCAATCCTATTCAATACCTCCTCATTAGTTTTGTGATCTCCCCATCTAATCTTCAGCATACTTCTGTAGCACCTCATTTCGAAAGCTTCTATTCTCTTCTTGTCCAAACTAGTTATCGTCCATGTTTCACTTACATACATGGCTACGCTCCATACAAATACTTTCAGAAACGACTTCCTGACATTTAAATCTATACTCGATGTTAACAAATTTCTCTTCTTCAGAAACTCTTTCCTTGCCATTGCCAGTCTACATTTTATATCCTCTCTACTTCGACCATCATCAGTTATTTTGCTCCCCAAATAGCAAAATTCCTTTACTGCTTTAAGTGTCTCATTTGCTAATCTAATTCCCTCAGCATCACCCGACTTAATTCGACTACATTCCATTATCCTCGTTTTGTTTTTGTTGATGTTCATCTTATATCCTCCTTTCAAGACACTGTCCATTCCATTCAACTGCTCTTCCAAGTCCTTTGCTGTCTCTGACATAATTACAATGTCATCGGCGAACCTCAAAGTTTTTATTTCTCCTCCGTAAATTTTAATACCTACTCCGAATTTGTCTTTTGTTTCCTTCACTGCTTGATCAATATACAGATTGAATAACATCGGGGATAGGCTACAACCCTGTCTCACTCCCTTCCCAACCACTGCTTCTCTTTCATGCCCCTCAACTCTTATAACTGCCATCTGGTTTCTGTACAAATTGTAAATAGCCTTTCGCTACCTGTATTTTACCCCCGCCACCTTCAGAATTTGAAAGAGAGTATTCCAGTCAACATTATCAAAAGCTTCAAAAGTAAAGATCAACAAATTATATCTTGTACAGAATTTTGACATTTAAGGTAAATACCTAATATGGGGCACATTACACAACGAGAGAAAAAGTAGGAACACATGTTACAAGCGATATCAGAGCAAGTGGAGCTACGCTACATTGCTGTCTTCCGTCTCTGATGCTGGTGGTCGACGGGACGTCAAAACCTAATTGGCCTTGTTTATTTTTAAGATTCTACTGCATAAATACACCAGTATGGAGCCTTGTCTTTATTTCGGATGCCAAGAAATGAGTCAGTTTTGTATTGCTGTTAGTTCAAAATAAAGAAGGCTTGGTTCACTTGAAAGAGGTGTAAATCCGGCGGCCTGCCGAAAACCAGATGGGTGGCCTTGCTTGGCATGAAAGGTGTGGTGTGTTAAACACCAACGCCGTCACGACGTACAAGACAAGGCGGTTCTGCCTTCACGCCACGTCATAAGTATTATCCCGTGGCACTGTCCTGATAACTGCAAACAACAGACCGCGATAAGAAGCGACTCCGTCGTCTCAGTTTCGCAACTCCCACCAACACTAATCGCTGAATTTGACAGATATGAGAGACCTTCTGGTTTGCCGTTGCTGTGACTTGCCGCAGGTACGAGCGATCACTCAAATGTTACGTCGGATGCCGACGGATGGCGCTCAGGTCGTTTTCCACACTTCTCTGGGCGAATGTTCCGCTACCGAAAAAAACATACAAACATATAAAATACGAGCACACGCTACATGAAGTTTGAACGATTAAAAGGCGAATTTGGGAGCACAGGTTTTGTCGCTTAGAGTAACTGATGTTCCTGTCAGCTGCAAGGGCATCGATCTACAGAATAAAAATAAAACTTGTTACTTAATTTTGACGTTTTAGATCGGCCTGGCTGTGAATGTTGTGAGTATCAATTGCAAACATACAAATAACTCTAAGGGCTGTATTACCCTATCAAATTTTCTTTCACAAAGTTTCTTTGTCGGATAAAAATTGATAGTATAATAACGAACTTTGTCAAAGGTAGGCCTTGATCAGATTTTCTTTGATCAGCTGTAGCGTCTGCCTTAGATTTGATCAAAGACAGCATTCGTTTTCTGTTGACTGCATGGAGAACTGTAACAGCTTGGAGCGCTAACATCGCTGCAGCTGTCTGATCTCCAGTGTTTATCAACATGGCTTCGAGATTTGCTTGGTGCGTCGCATCTACAACGAAATTGACAGAAATGTATGAGGCAGATGAAGCAGTTTACAACTTGCGGCATGCCGAATACAAAAATAGGATAAAAAGAAGAATGAGCTGTAAACAAAATTGCGGAGACCATTAGCAGAGAAGTGGGGTCAGGATGTACCCCCGAGGAAATAAAGAAGTAAATCTACAACGTTTGTAGACATACAAGTATTTCTTAACGGCTGTAGTACATATTAAACAGTTATTTGCCTTCAGATACTTCTTCTTCAGTGTTTTACAAATACACTCCTGGAAATGGAAAAAAGAACACATTGACACCGGTGTGTCAGACCCACCATACTTGCTCCGGACACTGCGAGAGGGCTGTACAAGCAATGATCACACGCACGGCACAGCGGACACACCAGGAACCGCGGTGTTGGCCGTCGAATGGCGCTAGCTGCGCAGCATTTGTGCACCGCCGCCGTCAGTGTCAGCCAGTTTGCCGTGGCATACGGAGCTCCATCGCAGTCTTTAACACTGGTAGCATGCCGCGACAGCGTGGACGTGAACCGTATGTGCAGTTGACGGACTTTGAGCGAGGGCGTATAGTGGGCATGCGGGAGGCCGGGTGGACGTACCGCCGAATTGCTCAACACGTGGGGCGTGAGGTCTCCACAGTACATTGATGTTGTCGCCAGTGGTCGGCGGAAGGTGCACGTGCCCGTCGACCTGGGACCGGACTGCAGCGACGCACGGATGCACGCCAAGACCGTAGGATCCTACGCAGTGCCGTAGGGGACCGCACCTCCACTTCCCAGCAAATTAGGGACACTGTTGCTCCTGGGGTATCGGCGAGGACCATTCGCAACCGTCTCCATGAAGCTGGGCTACGGTCCCGCACACCGTTAGGCCGTCTTCCGCTCACGCCCCAACATAGTGCAGCCCGCCTCCAGTGGTGTCGCGACAGGCGTGAATGGAGGGACGAATGGAGACGTGTCGTCTTCAGCGATGAGAGTCGCTTCTGCCTTGGTGCCAATGATGGTCGTATGCGTGTTTGGCGCCGTGCAGGTGAGCGCCACAATCAGGACTGCATACGACCGAGGCACACAGGGCCAACACCCGGCATCATGGTGTGGGGAGCGATCTCCTACACTGGCCGTACACCACTGGTGATCGTCGAGGGGACACTGAATACTGCACGGTACATCCAAACCGTCATCGAACCCATCGTTCTACCATTCCTAGACCGGCAAGGGAACTTGCTGTTCCAACAGGACAATGCACGTCCGCATGTATCCCGTGTCACCCAACGTGCTCTAGAAGGTGTAAGTCAACTACCCTGGCCAGCAAGATCTCCGGATCTGTCCCCCATTGAGCATGTTTGGGACTGGATGAAGCGTCGTCTCACGCGGTCTGCACGTCCAGCACGAACGCTGGTCCAACTGAGGCGCCAGGTGGAAATGGCATGGCAAGCCGTTCCACAGGACTACATCCAGCATCTCTACGATCGTCTCCATGGGAGAATAGCAGCCTGCATTGCTGCGAAAGGTGGATATACACTGTACTAGTGCCGACATTGTGCATGCTCTGTTGCCTGTGTCTATGTGCCTGTGGTTCTGTCAGTGTGATCATGTGATGTATCTGACCCCAGGAATGTGTCAATAAAGTTTCCCCTTCCTGGGACAATGAATTCACGGTGTTTTTATTTCAATTTCCAGGAGTGTAGATTCGCACGATTTTGATATTATTTTCGCTAATGTGTACTGGGCTCTTCGAGGGCAGCACTGTGAACTACAGTAGCTTTTCCACGTTGCAAGAAATCGCAGTTTTACGGCAAGTCTGTCTTTCGTCCATGCAGCATTTCTGAGTTGAATGTTCTGCTTCGTAATATGACGAGCCACTTTCTTGAACAAATACTGAAATGAACTCTTGCCCATTCGCAAGTAATATTCATACAGTTTATCTCCTCGACTTCCAACTTCCGCAACAGACTTTGCGGGATGCTTTTTGCATTTCGCCGTGAAACTTCCTGCTCCACCCAAGTTCGTTTCCTTTTGCTTTTCTTCTGCTCCTCTTTCAAATGTAAGTACAGTGCAGTTGTATAGGCAACTGCAGAGCACAGTAGGCCAATAAGTCTTCGTCACCGATTCTGTAGGCACGATGACGTCAAAGATCTTTGTCAAAGAAAATCTGGAGACAAAGTAATTCCCCTATTTGTGCCACGTCAAGTATCTTTGTCAAAGAAAATTTGATGAATATTTGATCACATTTCTTTGTCAAAGAAAATTTGAGAGTGTAATACGGTCTGACTAATGACTTTTGTATCTCCTGAACCCACCTGATGTTGTCGTTTGTTGTTGTGGTTTTCAGTATGGAGATACAGCTCTCCACTCTAAACTATCCTGTGCAAGCCTGTTCATCTCTGCGTAACTACTGTTGGCTCTGGCAGGTGTATTTTCTCTTTCTAGTGTTGCTTTGATTTTCGGATGCGGAAGAATTGTCGGTCGCTCTTGCGAGCTAACATACCCATAGATGCTCGGGCGCACATGCGGTTCCTCTTCGTCGAAACGTCTTGGTTCCAACTCGTCTAGGGGTTGAACCGCGTGTGTCGCATTACACGTCTTAAATTAGGCACTTGTGACCCTTTGTATTTCGCAAACTTGCCAGGAGCCAGACAATTTAACCAAAGTTAACATACGATATATAACAGTAATAATAATATCGGGAACTAAATTAACGACCCATAAATGACGTAGGCCACACAGTTGCGATTTGGTTAGAATAATGTTTATTCAGAAAACAAACTAATAGCGAAAGTGGTCGTATTTAGAGTTACTGTTACACTTGAGCCCATATCCATTTGACCCAGCTCGATCATTCACAATCTCATCGCGAATTACAAGTCCATTACTCCACCAAGTCCAGCGATACCACACAACGCGAAATTTTCTGTCGTTTCACTTCCTAGCTGCCTAAAGACCGACCGCCCGCTTTTACGTCTCAATCCCAACTGTACCCTTTGGTGTCTCCAGCCGAACTGTCCGCTTTCCCAGTCTGCACCAGCACTGTCCCTCTGCCTGTCCCCGCCCGCGTTTCCCGCGCGCCGAATATCCTCGCTCAACTGACCAGGGCAGTTCCCTTTCCTGAAGCCGTCCATCTGATTGGCTACAGCTTATTCTACATTTACTTCTTAACATATTTAAATAATCAAAGCTTGCCCACTTTCACGTTCTAAATAAAGTAACAATAATATCCATTACATGATAAACGTTAAATTCTTTTACATGAAACGAATACAATTTCCTTCTTAGCTTTGAAAGCCAAGGCCAGTAGCCTTGCACCAATGTGCTTTCTGGTAAATAAATCAAGAAGAAAAGTAACAATTATGCACTAAACTTTACAACAAATATTCTGTTACCTAATGATTCAATAAGGTGCCAAGCTGTCTTCGTTCAATGTGTTTTGCGTGGAGGAAATAATCTGGTACTTAACTGAAAATACTGATAATTTAAATTTACTATATCTTTTACGCAAATGAAGTTACAGAGTTGATATTTTGCAACATTTGTCATTTTAATGATGCGCTTCTATATGAAATGTCGATCGTTAAGATCGATTAAAACGTTCAGATTTTAGCATTCAGCTCTTTGTTACAAAACTTGTGAATTATACCGTAACAGTAAATCCTAAACTATTATAGATATGATCTATATTCAAGTTTTATTGGGATCACCATGAAAATTTATGGAGGATGGCCTCATTCCCTGCATTACTACAGAAGTAAATAGTTTCCATAAATGTTTCCCTTTATAGCCGACCTTAGGTCCGCCATATTTACCACTGCTACGTCTCCTTGCCCACACATGCCTTCTACTGGGTTTCCCTATGACGTAGCCATCCATCTAATCTTCAACATTATTCCGTAGCGCCACATTTCAATTTTAATGCTCTTCCTGTCTGAACTCTCTCTCGTTCATGTTTCATTTCCGCACATGGCTACACTCCAGACAAATACGTTCAAAATCTCTTTTTCAGAAACGTTTTTCTTCATTACCAGTCTGCATTTTACACGCAATCTTCTTCAGCTATCATCAGTTATTTTGTTGTCCAAACAGCAAAACTAGCCTATTACTTGTAGTATATCTATCTAATCTAAATCTCGTCTACCTCACTCGCACACTACAGCGCTTAGACCTCAGTAGACAACAGACTCCTGTGAGTTTCCCCATCTCCTGGTGAATCTGCGCCTTTTGTGGCACACGGTCCTCGACGACAGGGATCGTTTCACAATTCCTGTAGGCTGACTCTTTCGGCCGTATATTTAAATGAGAGCGCAATGCTCGTTAACTCATACTTTTAATTGCAACATTTACAGGGGGCCAAAATTGTGTATTTGGAATGCGTGCGCGTGGAGGGTTTTTTCCTTGTCGCCCTCTCTCTACAAATTTCAAGGCAAGATTCCTTTATGCCTCAGGATGTCTCTTATCAACCGATTCTTTATTTTAGTCAAATTATGCCACAAATTTATTTTTCACCAGTTCGATTCTGTGTCTCCTCATTAGGTATTCGACGTACCCATCTAATCTTCAACATTATTCCGTAGCGCCACATTTCAATTTTAATGCTCTTCTTGTCTGAACTCTCTCTCGTTCATGTTTCATTTCCGCACATGGCTGCGCTCCAGACAAATACGTTCAAAATCTCTTTTTCAGAAACGTTTTTCTTCATTACCAGTCTGCATTTTATACGCACTCTTCTTCAGCTATCATCAGTTATTTTGTTGTCCAAACAGCAAAACCAGCCTATTACTTGTAGTATATTAGTTCCTAATCTAAATCCTTGAGTATCGTCTAATTTAATTAGACTACATTCCTTTACTGTTATTTTACTTTTGTTGATGTTCATGTTAAAACCTCTTTTCATGACATTATTCATTCCGTTCGACTTCTCTTCCAAGTCTTTTCCCGTCTCTGACCGAGTTACAAAGTTAACTGAATCTTCCATCGGTTATTGGCAGAACATGATAACAACGTTGGAATGGAAAACTCTTCTTAATGTTCTCGTGTATTGTATTTATTTGGTCACGAAGCGGCTTTCGGCATCTCAGGTCATCTTCAGGTGGAAAATGAATGTCGCAAACACAGACACCGGGTTCCCGGGTTCGATTCCCGGCGGGGTCAGGGATTTTCTCTGCCTCGTGATGACTGGGTGTTGTGTGCTGTCCTTAGGTTAGTTAGATTTAAGTAGTTCTAAGTTCTAGGGGACTGATGACCATAGACGTTAAGTCCCATAGTGCTCAGAGCCAAACACAGACAAACATGATGTATAGTTTACACGAAGATACAAAAATGACAAAGTGTTTACATAGGAAAATACTACAATAATTACATTAACTCAAAAAAGGAGTAAACATAGTTTGTCTGTGGAGATACATTTAAGAAATGATGAGAAATGCGGTGAACCTACAGTCTCAATGTCATCAGCAAATCTCAACGTCTTTATTTCTTCGTCTGAACTTCACTGTTAATTCCCTTTTCCAATTTATTCTTTGTTTCCTTCACTGTACCGACTGAATAACGTCAGAAATAGGCTACACTCCTATCTCACTCCCTTCTGAACTACTCCTTCTCTTTCATGTCCTTCGACTCTTATAACTACAGTCTGTCTTAAATGCCAGTTGTAGACAACTTCTCATTTCCTGTATTTCATCCCTGTTACTCGTATCTTCAGAATTTCAAAGAGTGTGTTTCCGTCAGTATCGTCAAAATCTTTCTGATGAAGGAGATATCACCCTCCGAAACGCGCAGTAAAAACATAAGTAAAAATTACTGAGTACAGCTATTTGTGTAATCCTATTGCCTAATCGTTAATGGTAGACTTTCCATTCTCCTCAGACAACGCAGTAATGTCCGGAGAAGGCGTGTAGTTAGATACGTGTTACTAAATGCTGACAGATTTGTAGTTTATAAGCGCTTAATCCAAAGGTTGGCGTGATTCGGAACATAGGTAAATGCAATGTAATGCCTGTAAATGGTCGAAACGCTCCGGCATCGTGTGACCTTGCGAACTGCAAACACTCACTGGAACTAGTAGGAGTCTTGGCCATCTAGTATCTTCTGTGCGGATTTACGTAAGCCAGAAACTCCTCATAAACATAACATCGAGGAAGACAGATGCCGGAGTCACATACACTAGAGTAAACTCTCGCACGAAACAGGTCGCTTAGAAGACTTTGTGCTATCGACTTCTGAGTACTGTTTGTCGGTGTGGTACCATTAGCAGTTTGGATTAATGGGAGTAATAGAAAAGATGCAAATATGAGCTGCACCATTCGTCACGAGTTTGAGTAGTCAATGTGAGATGGTCATTGGTATATTCGAGAAACACTGGAGATACTGCGAGAAGGGGATGGTTCCAATTACCGGAAGACTGCATTCCAAAACGACCCCATAAGTATACTACTTCCTCCGACTTTAATCTCGCAGAATAATCACGACTACAAAATTAGCAAAATCGGGTGCGTGGAAAAGAAAACGATTTAATGGAAAATAGCACGGATTCAGAAAATATCATTCTTGTGAAACACAAGTAGCTCTTCATTCACGAGAAGTAGTGAGCGCTATCGACAGAGGATCTCAAATTGATTCCATATTTCTAGATTTCCAGAAAGCTTTTGACTCCTTCCTCACAAGCGAATTCTAATCAAACTGCGTGCGAGTGACATACATTGTAATTGCGCGAATGGATTCGTAATTTCCTGTCAGAAAGGTTACAGTTCCTATTATTGACGGAAAGTCGTCGAGTAGAACAGAATTGCTATCTGACGTTCCCCAATGAAGTGTTACAGGCCCTCCGCTGTTCCTAACCTACATAAATGATTTAGGAGGCAGTCTGGACAGCCATCTTAGATTGTTTGTAGATGATACTGTTATTTATCGTCTAGTAAAGTCACCATATGATCAAAACCAATTGCAAAATGATTCAGACAAGATATATGTAGGGCGTGAAAAGTTGAAAAGTGGCAATTGACTCTAAACAATGAAAACCGTGAGGTCATGCATGCGAGTACTAAAAGGAATCCGCTGAATTTCGGCTACATGATAAATCACACAAATCTAAAGGCTGCCAGTTCAATAAAATACGTATGAATTATAGTTAGGAATTGGAAATATCACATAGATAATATGCTGGGGAAAGCGAACCAAACACTGCTTTTTATTGGCAGAACAGTTAGAAGATACAACTGCTAACGAGACTGCTAAACTACGCTTAGCCGTACTTTGGTAGGGTACTGTTGTGCAGTAGCGAATCTTTACCAGACAGAATTATCGGAGGACAGCGAGAAAGTTCGAAGGGCAGTTCGTCTCGTATTATCGCGAAATGGAGGAGAGAGTGACACGGACATGTTGCGCGAGTTGGGGTGGCAATCATTAAAACAAAGGTGGTTTTTGTTGCGACGAGATATTTTCACGAAATTGCAGTCACCGACTGTCTCCTCTGAATGCGAAAAAGTTTTATTGGTGCCCAGTTACATAGTGAGAATTGATCACTGTAATACGATTAAATACGATTTCAATCACCAGTTTTTTCCTCCGATTGTGAAAACATTCTGTTGGCACCCACCTTCATAGGGGGGAATGATCATCACGATAAAATAAGAGAAATCATGGCTCGCACAGAAAAATTTAATTGCTCATTTTGCCCGCGCGATTTCGAGAGTGGAACGGTAGAGAGACAGCTTGAAGGTGGTTCATTGAATCCTCTCACGGGCACTTTATTGTGAGTAGCAGAGTAATCATGTAGATGTAGACGTAGATGTAGATGCAGAAGGGTACCGACAATCTTTCTTCCGGCACACCGTACGCTGTGAACCCTGCGCCGCACACGGTTGCAAGTTCAGACCCAGATGCAGACAAGTGAGCCCTGAGCCAAGCGGGACAAACGCTTTTACCTCTTTACGATCGTTCGACATTCAGCCCACTATAGCTACGGTCCGCTCTCCACCTGACGTCCACGGCTGTCCCTTTGACGTAGGAGACTGCGAGAAAAATGGCCTAGAGGCGTGCCGACGCATGCGCGATTGCCCGGACTCCGCCGTCCTCAGCTATGCTCTCGGTCTCGTACATGCCGCCCGCCACGCATCGTCTGTGACGTCAAAGGCAGCAGCAGCTGTCAGCGAGGTCTTTCACAGTCCATTCCGCGCGCTGCTCGAGCATCGCTGCCGGACTGGGCCATACGGCATGCCACTCCTCGCTTTATGTATGGGATATGAATGACAGACCAGGAATTTAAAAAGGGCGTGAGACAGGCACGTAGTAATTATTTTCTAGTGTTTGACCTGTATGTCATACAAGCTATGAAGAAAAATCTTCAGATTGGAGGGCCAAAAGATGTGGTAGTCTTCCTATCGGAAAGTGAATGTTACGGCCGGTTTTACTAAGTCAGTTCGCTCTCTTAGCTTCTCGATCTCGCCGCGCAAAGATTCTACACTACTGGCCATTAAAATTGCTACACCACGAAGATGACGTGCTACAGACGCGAAATTTAACCGACAGGAAGATGATGCTGAGATATGCAAATGATTAGCTTTTCAGAGCATTCACACAAGGTTGGCGCCGGTGGCGACACCTACAACGTGCTGACATGAGGAAAGCTTCCAGCCGATTTCTCATACACAAACAGCAGTTGACTGGCGTTACCTGCTGAAACGTTGTTGTGATGCGTCGTGTAAGGAGGAGAAATGCGTATCATCACGTTTCCGACTTTGATAAAGGTCGGATTGTAGCCTATCGCGATTGCGGTTTATCGTATCGGGACATTGCTGCTCGCGTTGGTCGAGATCCAATGACTGTTTGCAGAATATGGAATCGGTGGGTTCAGGAGGGTAATACGGAACGCCGTGCTGGATCCCAATAGCCTCGTATCACTAGCAGTCGACATGACAGGCATCTTATCCGCATGGCTGTAACGGATCGTGCAGCCACTTCTCGAACCCTGAGTCAACAGATGCGGACGTTTGCAAGACAACAACCATGTGCACGAACAGTTCGACGACGTTTGCAGCAGCATGGACTATCAGCTCGGAGACCATGGCTGCGGTTACCCTTGACGCTGCATCACAGACAGGAGCGCCTGCGATGGTGTACTCAATGACGATCCTGGGTGCACGAATGGCAAAATGTCATTTTTTCCGATGAATCCAGGTTCTGTTTACAGCATCATGATGGTCGCATCCGTGTTTGGCGACATCGCGGTGAACGCACATTGGAAGCGTGTATTCATCATCGCCATACTGGCGTGATGGTATGGGGTGCCATTGGTTACACGTCTCGGTCACCTCTTGTTCGCACTGACGGCACTTTGAACAGTGGATGTTACATTTCAGATGTGTTACGACCCGTGGCTCTACCCTTCATTCGATCCCTGCGAAACCCTACATTTCAGCAGGATAATGCACGACCGCATGTTGCAGGTCCTGTACGGGCCTTTCTGGATACAGAAAATGTTCGATTGCTGCCCTCGCCAGCACAGACATTCTCCAGATCTCTCACCAATTGAAAACGTCTGGTCAATGGTGGCCGAGGAACTGGCTCGTCACAATACGCCAGTCACTACTCTTGATGAACTGTGGTATTGTGTTGAAGCTGCATGGGCAGCTGTACCTGTACACGCCATCCAAGCTCTGTTTGACTCACTGCCCAGACGTATCAATGCCGTTATTACGGCCTGAGGTGGTTGTTCTGGGTAAAAATGTAATCACATGTCAATTCTAGTATAATATATTTGTCCAATGAATACCCGTTTATCATCTGCATTTCTTCTTGGTGTAGCAATTTTAATGGACAGTAGTGTAAAATCTGAACCAGGAACAGCGCCAACCGAATGGGCCTCAATAAAGTCACTGATAATGCCCAATGATCAGTAGTTATTATGGCCGTGATAGAAATGTTTTCAACAAACTGCGTGGAGTTCATGTTGAAGATTGAATAAAGTTTAACTCACATGGAGGACGAACAGCTTCGTATTTAATTCAAGTGCTTCACAGTAACTGATTTTATTTCACCATAAATGACGACTTTCACTTTGAAGAAACTCCAGTAACAAATCATAACGATGGGAATTCATTTATTGGATGACGAATGCATTGTGCAGTCAAGTATCATAGGCTACTCACCGTGAAAATCCCTGTCTAACATTACATTCAATATTAAATACAGTCACCATTAAATACAGTCACCATTAAGTAAAGCCTTGGCCTTGCACATCGCTGATATTAAAATATAACGCATATATTATTTTAGGTATGTAGATGATACCCTCATGTTGGTATATGGCAGCCACGCAGACATCGAAAATATCCAACAAAAACTCAACCAAATGCACCCTAAAATTAAATTCACTTTGGAAACTGAAAAAAAATATCATTAACTATCGAGACCTCACAATTGGCAAAAATAATAACTGCCACATATTTTATGTCTATAGAAAAAATACCACTTCTGATAATGTTATAAATGCCAATTCCTGTCATCCAATGGCTCATCAACAAGCATTTTTCGATTCAGTGATTAATATATTAAATAACCTACCATTAGAAAAATCAGTAATTCAAAAACAACTTAACACACTTCGTTATATAGCTTATACAAATGATTTTGACCCCAACATAATCACAAAATTATACTACAAATGTAAAACGCCAAAGCAGAATACAATACATAGCGAGATATGCCTAAGTCGAGGAGCATCACCAACACGAAAAACAAGATACATGCCAGCAGTCTACCTTGGTAGAATCTCCAACAGAATTAATGCACTTTTTAAAGCCACAAATATTCAACTAGCCTTTCCAGCTAATAACAACCTTTTAATAGAATTACGTTCCGCTACCACTAGAACATCAAAATACAATAACCCAGGCATATATACATGTGGCAGCTGTGATAGCTTTTACATTGGCTAAAGAGGAAGAAATTTTAACGTGAGATATAAAGAACGCATTAGAGAGAGCAGATACAGTCAGCCGAATTTCTTTCTACACTTGAAAAATCAAAATCACATTGCTGATGCGACCGAAAATGCACTACAAATTCTGCACAAAATACAAAAAGGTTTTGTAATGAACATTCTTGAAGAATTAGAAATCTATATGTAAACGAGAAAATACCCACAAGAAATGTTGAACGAACATACAGAATTTAAACACAACTGCTACCTCAAAAAATTTGTTAAACTTTTAGAACACAAAAATGGATAAATCGGAAGTAATTAATGCAACAACTAAAGACAATTGCAACAAATTTTAGTTAATAAAATAATATCGCTGTTCATCCGCACAATCTTTGTAAACGTATAGCGTAGTAAAAGTGGAACTGTCGAACTGCTGTCACATCGTCATTGACATTGTATTTTTATCATCTTGACATCATTTACCACCTTATTAAAACAGTGATAGTGATAAGACCATCAACAAAAGCAAAACGAGGATAATGGAATGTAGTCGAATTCAATCGAGTGATGATGAGGGAATTAGATTAAGAAATGAGACGCATAAAGTAGTAAATGAGTATTGCTATTTGGGGAGCAAAATAACTCACGATGGTCGAAGTAGAGAGGACATAAAATGTAGACTGGCAATGGCAAGAAAAGCGTTACTGAAGAAGAGAAATTTGTTAACATCGAGTATAGATTTAAGTGTCAGGAAGTCGTTTCTGAAAGCATTTGTATGGGAGTGAAACGTGGACGATAAATAGTTTAGACAAGAAGAGAATATAAGCTTTCGAAATGTGGTGCTACAGAAGAATGCTGAAGATTAGATGGGTAGATCACATAACTAATGAGGAGGTATTGAACAGAATCGGGGAAAAGAATGGCTCTGAGCACTATGGGACTTAACTTCTGAGGTCATCAGTCCCCTAGAACTTAGAACTACTTAAACCTAACTAACCTAAGGACATGACACACATCCATGCCCGAGGCAGGATTCGAACCTGCAACCTTGGCGGTCGTGCGGTTCCAGACTGTTGCGCCTAGAACCGCTCGGCCACCCCGGCCGTCTTGGGGAGAAGAGAAATTTGTGGCACAACTTGACTATAAGAAGGGATCGGTTGGTAGGTCATATTCTGAGTCACCAAGGGATCACCAATTTAATATTGGAGGGCAGCGTGGAGGGTAAAAATCTTAGAGGGAGACCAAGAGATGAATACACTAAACAGATTCAGAAGAATGTAGGTTGCGGTAGGTACTGGGAGATGAAGAAACTTGCACAGGATAGAGTAGCATGGAGACCACAACAACATCAGTGATAAGACAGTTCACTAACGAAGTGATATGGACGTCATATCAGTCTAGACCTGAGTACAGAACAGCAACTTTAATACAAATGACTCTGACATCCATAGCTCTTTTCGCAAAAATTGTTAATAGCAGGTGCTTCAAAATGGCGATAAAGCCGAAACAGTGTGTCGCAAATAAAGATTACTTATTATAAGCAGCTATTTGATGCATCTACTCTAATAATCATGTCGTTATCAGACATATATTATGCTGCTGGCCCTAAAGAAGAAAAATTGTTGACGATAACGCATTGTGTTTAGTTTTCTTGAGCCGACGCTCCTGGGCGATCTTTGGCTGCCAGTGAATTATTGCCCCGCAGCACAGAGAGGCTCACTTTCGCCACGTGTTGCGAGCAGCACGGTCTAAAACTGCGTGACTCGTACATGTGCAGAACTCCTGCAAAATTCTTACTTCAACCATGTGCAGCACGCATGTCCGGTCAGCAAAGGTGACTGGTAATATATACTTATAACACTTCTGAATGTTAAAAATGAATGTTGATGGTCGCTCTAGACGAAACGTCACAAAGATTAAAAAGTCCTGAGGCAAGCATGCAATCATTCTCCTCTACTGTTTTAATCTTGCAGTTAAAATAAGAGGATTTAAATGCCAAGTTCACTGAAGAGAGTGAGGAACAATTACAGAATCTGTTGCATGGAATGAACGGGATACTAATGGGCGCAGGGTAAACCGAAGGAAGGTCGAAGTACTGAGAAGCAACACAATTGAGATCAGCGACAAGTTTAACGTCAAATCTTCTCGTCTGTGCTTCGGACATCCAGTTGCATCGCGCGAAGACAAACTCCCCTGCCGTCAGAATCTGTCTACATCTACGTCTATACGCTGTGAACCACAGTGAAGTAAAGGGAAGAAGGTAAGTCCTATTGTACCAGTTTTAAGGGTTCTTCCCATTGAATTCAAGTATGGAGCGCGGGAATAATGATTGTTTAAACGCTTCTGTACGTGTCGTAATTAATCTAATCTTATCCTCATGAGACCTATGGGATCGATATGTAACGGCTTGTAGTATATTCCTAGAGTCATCATCCAAAGCCAGTTGCAGAAACTTTGTAAGTGAGCTTTTTCGGGATAGTTTACGTCTATCATCAAGAGTCTACCAGTTCAGTTGTTTCAACATCTCAGTGACACTCTCCCACGGTTGAAAAAAACCTGTGGTCATCCGTGCTGCCCTTCTTTGTATACGTTCAATATACTCTGTCAGTCCTATTTGGTACGGGTCCGACACACTTGACCAATATTCTAGGGTGGGTCGCACGAGTCTCCTTTGAAGGCTGATTGCACTACCCCAGTACTCTATCAACAAACCGAAGTGTACCATCTGTTTTACCCACTACTGAGCCTATGTCATCTTTCCATTTCATATACCAACAAAGGGTGGCGTCCGGTATGAGTTGACAGATTCCAACTGTGACTCACTGATATTACAGTCATAGGAAACTAAGTTTTTTTTTTAATTTTGTGAATTGCATAATTTTACATTTCTGAACATTGAAAGCAACTTGCCAATCTTTGCACCACGTTGATATCTTATCAAAATCTGACTGAATATTTATTCAGCTGCTTTTAGACAGTACTTTATTATATATAACTGCGTCATCTGCAAAAAGTCTGAGGTTACTATTAATATCGTCCGCAAGGGCATTAATATACAACATGAACAGAAAGGGATCCTGGGGCACACCTGAAGTTACTTCTACATCTGACAGTGACTGTCCGTCCAAGGTAACGTGTTGCGACCTTCCTACCAAAAAGTTCTCAATCGAATCACAAGTTTCACTTGATATCCCATATGATCATACTTTTGACTATAAGCATAGATGTGGTACTGAGTCAAATGCCTTTTGGAAATCAGAAGTATTGCATCTTCCTGATTGCCTTAATCCAAAGCTTTCAGGATGTCATGTGAGAAAAGTGCGACTTGGGTTCACATGATCGATGTTTTCGAAAATCATGCTGGTTAGCATTGAGGAGATCATTCTGTTCAAGATGGCTCATTATGTTTGAGCTCAGAATATGTTTTAAGATTCTACAACAAATAGATGTCAAGGATATTGGACGGTAGTTTTGTGGTCATTTCTACTATCGTTCTTGTAGATGGGTTTGACCTGTGCCTTTTCCCAAGAACTGAGCACGGTTTTTTGTTCGCAGATCTACGATAGATAATAGAGAGAAGAGGGGCTAACTGCCACAAATTCAGTATAGAATCCGAGAGCGATTCCATCCTGGCCTGGAGCTTTGTTCAGTTTTAACGATTTTAGGTGTTTCTCAACTCCACTGACACTAACGCCCCTTTCGCTCATCTTTTCAGTGGTCCGGGTATTATACTGGGGCAATTCTTCTACGGTAGTCACTGAACGCTACATTCATTGCTCTTTGACAGCCGAACGTTTTCATTCAGCGTCTCTCTTTCTATAGCCCTACGCTTTGATTTACACCTATTATGCAGTACTCCTAGTTTCTTTAGAAGTTTCTTTAAAGTAGGAATTGGTTTACTAGGCACATATCCATCCAGCGCATGGTTATCTATCCTTTCAAACTTGAGCCATAGTCCCCCTACGTGCTGCTGTTCTGGCTAAAAGTTTCAAGCTCCTTGTTGAGATATGACACTGATGCTTTTTTAACCTAGTTTACTGAACAAATATATCGTTCTATTTGTTTTACTTGCCCTTTGTACTTTGGTAATCATTGTTGCCGCAACGACATCATGGTCTCTGATACAAATCTTCAAAGAGGTCAGGTCTGTTTTATTGTCATTAGATCTAACATATTTCCATCATTAGTGGGTTTCCGAACTATCTGCTGTAAGTAGGTCGCAGAGAAGGCGTTTAATAATGTTTCATCAAGTCTTGTCACGCCCACCACTTACAAAACTGTAATTCGATGGTTAGAGTCACCTCCTGTGTTTAAATTATTATTATGTAACTTTCGCACAGGTGAACTGCGGTTTCCTCGAAAGTTTTTGGTGCGTCTTGTGGTCGATAGGAGGATCCAATTACAGTTTTATGACCACCGCCGATAGTGAGTCTTGTCCAAACAGTCTCGCACGTTGCTTCAGTCAGCAGTCAGAGGTGCGCGGGGCGAATTACGCGACATACCGCTCGGCAAGCTTCCTCGGAACCGTCTGTTGACTGGCCTGGATTAATTCTCAGCATTGCAGCATGTACAGGGATGGGGAAAAACACGGAAAGACCCAAAACACTACACATGAGCATTCCTATTACGGTGGAGGGAAAGTGTAGGCATTCAAAACAGCTTCCAGTCGTCTTGGACTGGACACATAGAGACCCCGTACGGTTTTCAAGGGAATCTTATACCACTCTTCTTACAAAATACTGCCAATTTCAGGCAACGATGTTGGTGGTAATAGCGATCATGGATCCTTTTCTCCAAAATCGACTGGGCAAACTGCGTCAACAGGGACTCTGTCGCCTTGTAACACTGCATCACCACTGAGGGACCTGGACAGCCACAGTGTTCACACAGTAATGGGGCCTTGCACAGTAACCATGGCGCCCAAATCATCACCGATCCCCAACAAGTTTTACGCTTGCGACGCAAATTCGCCCATAAACTGAAACAAGACTCATCCGATCAAATGGTACTCTTTCATCGGTCCATAGTCCAGGTTTTATGGTACTGGTGTCACGTTTTCCTGTTATGAGCATTAGCATCACTGATGAGTGGTTCTGGAAATACAGTTTGCCCTGTATTTCCCTGCTTATGCGGCTCCATTCGTATTATTTTGGTGCTGACGGGGTTCGCGAGTGCAACATTCAGTTGTGCAGTGACTTTTGCAACTTTCGTTCTCTTATTTTTCGCCAAAGTCCTCTTCAGTGACCGTCCGGCACTCTCACTCAGTACAGACATTCGCCCGCGTTGTGACTTAGCGGATGATGTTTTTCCACTTTCTTATATTCGATATAAACGTGTGCCTCTTGAAAAACCAAACACTTCGCCTCCGATGGTTACAGAAGCACCCACCATACGAGAGCCAGCAATTTGCCCACGTTGTAATTCACTCAGCTCCGGCACCGCGCACTGACGACTGACTACACAGAACACTGTCGTGACACTCGCAGCATGTTGAGGACACACTGCACGGGCCTTGTTACAACAGCGCAACCTGCATGCTTCCCTGGGCGTAACATTGCAGAGCGAATAAGTGGGACAAGCATGTAATGGCAGTTGTGGTGAAGGTGGATTGTCGTCTTCGGTTCATTGGTAGAATTTTGGGAAGATGTGGTTCATCTGTAAAGGAAACCGCTTATAAAATACTAATACGACCTATTCTTGAGTACTGCTCGAGCGTTTGGGATCACTATCAGGTCGGATTGAGGGAGGACATAGAAGCAATTCAGAGGCGGGCTGCTAGATTTGTTACTGGCGGGTTTGATCATCACGCGAGTGTTACGGAAATGCTTCAGGAACTCGGGTGGGAGTCTCTGGAGGAAAGGAGGCGTTCTTTTCGTGAATCACTACTGAGGAAATTTAGAGAACCAGCATTTGAGGCTGACTGCAGTACAGTTTTACTGCCGCCAACTTATATTTCGCGGAAAGACCACAAAGATAAGATAAGAGAGAATAGGGCTCGTACAGAGGCATATAGGCAGTCATTTTTCCCTCATTCTGTTTGGGAGTGGAACAGGGAGAGAAGATGCTAGTTGTGGTACGAGGTACCCTCCGCCACGCACCGTACGGTGGATTGCGGAGTATGTATGTAGATGTAGATGTAGATGTAGATATAAAATTCAGACTGAAAATAGCAAGAAGAGCATTTGTAAATATGAACAAAAAATTAACAACGAATATAAATTTAAATAACTGCATTTACCTTACGTTCGCAGATTTGTTGACTGTTACACAGCCCAGTCACATTAACGTGACCACCGCGTATGTTCGTCGTCAACGTGCAATAACCACTCGCAGATTGTGGGTTGCAGAGGGTATACGAATCGTGTACCGGGAACGCGGAAACAGTGCGGTTGTTGTAAACGGAGCTATTTATCTGGTGTGAAAAAGGGCATGTCATAGCTTTTCAGGCTAAGGGAGGAAGCATTTTCGAAGTTCGTGAACTGTTCTCGTGCTGGTGTGTTTAAATATATTGTGCATGGCAAAATGGCGCCATCCAAAACCAGCGTCGAGACAATTGCGATGCCCAGGCATGAACGACGGCTGCGGAGATGTTTATAGGCGAATAAATGTGCAACTGTTGTGCTATTAACCGCGCAGGTGAACCAAGGGGCTACCCAAAGTGTCCCAAAGTGTCTCTTCAGCGAACGTTGTTACATATGGGCCTGTGCAGCAGGACCTGCTGCATGCATGCATGCATGCGGTAGCGTTCTCGCTTCCCGCGGACGGGGTTCCGGGTTCGATTCCCGGCGGGGTCAGGGATTTTTCCCTACCTCGAGATGTCTGGGTGTTGTTGAGTTGTCTTCATCATCATCATTCATCCCCATTACGGTCGGAGGAAGGCAATGGCAAACCACCTCCGCTAGGACCTTGCCTCGTCGGCGGTGCGGGTCTCCTGCATCGTTCCCTACACACTTCCGGGTATGGAACCTCATCATGACTGGCGACGAAGGCTGAAATTGGCATGTGATTACTGCAACTGGACGTCCACTGTGGCCCTTTTAGATGAATTACGTTTTATGATCCATTGTGAGGCGTAGCGCCGTATATCCATCCTGCCTTGGAGGCGGTTAAGTGGGAGATGTGTCTCAGAGCTGGATGGTGACAGATGGTGGCGCGAGACTGGACGCGCACGTTTTTTATGTATCAGCCGATAGAGGACAGTACTGGATAGGGGACTGTGATTTAGTTTCGACTGCGCCCACTAGAGTGCACTAAAGTAATAGAATGTTTTTCATAAACTGTTCTAGTATTTTCGTAAAGTGTTATTATGTCTTTTTGTGTATGTAAACTGTTATAAATGTGTTTTAGCAGTATGAATGATGCGTGAGTGTGGTTTAAGGTTAATATGGAGATAATTGTTTAATGAGTTATGTAGTGGGATTTAGTGTGGGAACATTTCGAAGAAGTATGGGTGTGGACAAAGGGGATTTTTGTAGAATATAGATCTGTAAAGTAAGTTTATGGTAAAGGGGAAGTTAATTCAGGTATAAATAACAATAGTAAATAACTTTATGCATAAACAAAAACTTCAGCATATTAGATAACGACGTCAGTAAAACGTGCAGTCGTTAGGTTTACTATTTTGCGATTTGTTACTGATGAAAAGCGTGGACTGACGCGGGAGAATGTTGTTTTGCCATTGGCTGTTGAGTAAACTGACCAGTGGTAGAGCAATATTCTTCGCGTGCCTTTCTCTGCTCGTAGAGAAGACCTAGGGTATTCTACAGAGGAGTCGGAGCCTAGCCATGAAACAGTTCGGACGTGTGTAGTAGTAGTTCCGATGGAAATTATAAGTTGCCGGATCTAGCAGTGTTTCATACATCAAAAGTGTTGTAAAGTGAAGGCATAATTATTCCGATGGGTCTGTAGAAATTTCGGAATTCTTAAGTGAATTTTGTGACGAGAAAATACATAAATTCCACGTGGCGTATTGAGCAGGTCGGTGGCTAAAAACTGTGACTCCATTAGGTACCCACAGACTTAATATTTGTCGAGCATTCTCAGTCAAAAACAATCCGTATTTTTGTTGCTATTACGTTTTAATGCAACACCATAAACTTGCTAACGTGAGTGAAGGGGATTATGTGTTAAGACTAGCACGGGCTTGGCAGTGATACTTGTTCACCTAAGTTTCAGAATATATTAATTAAGGACAAAATTTCCAACTTTTCATTTCGTGTGAAAACTTTCTCCCGAAACGTAAATTAGTGACTTTAATCGCAGCCTGGTTCACGTTGAAGTACCATAGGTTTCGCTCGGCTTCCCTACTGATGATCTGCTGAGACAATGTTTACAGGTAGGAGCAGGTTCGTCGTAAAGGGACGGAAGGAACCGCGCCGCCGCAATCTGACTGAGGTCCATTACCGTGCACGGCGGGAAATGTCTGCAAGCAAAGGTTCCAGACCGGAGAAGGCAGCGTTATGGCCTGGGGGATGTTTTCGAGGCATTCACTGGGTGACTTCGTCATTCTGGAAGACAGAATAGACGAACACAAGTCTGCATCTATCCTTGGGGACCATGTCCAACCCCACATGCAGTTTTTTTTTTTTTTTTTTTTTTGTCTCGGCACGATGGCACCTACCAGCAGGACAATGTAATATGTCATGAACTTCGCAGTATACGTCCGTGGTTCAAAGAGCACCAGGATGAGTTTACTGCACCCCACCTGGCGACCAGACTCTCGGGATTTAAACCAGATCGAGAATCTGTGGAACCATCTCGATGGGTCTGTCTGCACCACGTATGCTCAGCAGAGGAAACTAGAGCTAGTCCGGTACTGGAGTCGGCGTGGCTCAGTATCCTTGTCCGTACCTTCCACAAGCTCACTGACTCTGTTCGTGCGGGTCTTACTGGGCGGAAAGAGAACAGGAGCTTTTACAGTGTGCTGTCACACAAGACTGCTGAGTGTTAGGTGGACAAATACTGAGGAAGTACTAAATCGATTTGGGGAAACAAGAAGTTTATGACACTAAAAGGAGGAGTCGGTTGTTAGGGCACATCACGACCTATCATGCAATAGTGAATTTGCTAATGGAACGAAGTGTGTGTTGTAAAGTAACAGGTGTCTTACACAGTTTCACTAAAAGAAGGAATCATTTGTTAGGGCACATCATGGCCCATGTAAAGAAACTGGTTCTCTACTTCTGAAAAAAAAACTTTTAAATAATAAACCATGACCTATACAAGGAATCTGACTATTCCTGTTAGTCATGGACGAAGAAAAAATGGCATAATCTTTGTCAGAACGCGCAGAATCTTATGTGGGCCCAATAAGACGTCAATTTTAATCTAAATATGGTACGCCAATGTTTATGTAATAAAAAAATAAATTAGGTAATTCAGTACAATGATTATATAGATGCGATAAATCACTTCTGAAAGCTAGCTACTCTTTCTTCCTCTTTGATCGTCATATTGCCCACAAAATTAAATACAGTTAACCCAAGCAAAACACAAAATTACTCTGTCAAACTCTGAACTCGTACCTGAAGACTGCAAAAATTCGACAAGACAGCATTGAAACAATACTGTCCTCATGCTTAATGGTCGCCATCTGTAAACAAACTGCTTCTCTGCTTCTGAAATAAAACTCTTTTAAATAATTAGTCATGGACGAAAAAAAAATTGGCATAGTCCTTGTCAGAACGTGCAGAATCGTATGTCGGGCCAATAAGACGTCAATTTTAATCAAAATATGGTATGCCAATGTTTACGTAATAAAAAAATAAATTAGATAATTCAGTACAATTATTATATAGATGCGATAAATCACTTTAATGGGGGCCAAATGACAATTAAAGTCAATGTAATTCCAGTAAACCTGCAAAAGTAAAAAAAAAAAAAAAATTGTGTAGGGGCCTACATAGACATCGCATATCTGCTAGATGCCCACGAAATACGTAATTTTGTTTTGAAGCTGACAGCCAATGAGAAAATAGGTGCAAAAATACTATTGGTCAGTTTTCAAGCAGTAACAGCGGACAGCATGAGCTGGTAATATACGTAATTTTATGGTAGCTAATTTTATTGCACAAAAAATAAAATATGTACTCCCTCCAAAAGAAGTTACACTCAAACATTAAAATAAAATTATGATGAGCAGCAAAATGTCTGAGAAGAATTTTGAAAGAAAATTATTAATTAAACTTTAATTTGGCGGGTTTTCAACACTATCAACAAGACGAAATAATGGAAAGAATATTTATTGGAACTAAACAAAATTGAACCTTGATATTGTGACAGTATTTTTAAAACAGATAATTTAACTGCAAAATCTTTAATTTTGAAATGAGAGAGAGCGTAATAATTTTCTTTTAATGTCTTAGCTGTTGCTGCAGGCAGCGCGATAACGTCAGCGGTGGTCGGCGCGGACTATGTGTGAAGTTAATCCTGGTTCGTGGCGTGAAGATGATGATGAATCCTCCTGTTTCATTAATATTCCAGTTACGGCGGTGGTCCACGTCTCCGTTGTAGCCGAATCAGCTAGCAGCACTGGCGCGATAATAGTTCCAGTGTGTGCGTTGTCGTTACGCGCGCGACGTTTTATTATTAAAAGTTTATTAATCACGCGGTGCGGGTAGGTCGGAATTATGCAATGTCTTTAGTATTTACGATATATAGCCGGTTAATCCCAATACTTCGCACAGTTCTTTCACCGTGTTGCCACAGGAAATCAGTCACATGTGTTTATCACTATAACAGTCCGTTAAACATCAGTTCAATTTACGTCGTCGTCTTTAAGACAGTTTGGATGATGTAATAAACGTTTCTTGATCAAATCACAGCACTGTTTTTTTTACTTAACATTTTGGTTTGTTCCACTCACGCAATTCTAACAGTTAGTGTCTCCACACGACAATGGTGTCTGGTTCACGGCTAATTGTCACAAGTTCACACAATATGTAAAATCGTCACCGCAAACACTCGATATACTTTTCAGGTTTTACTGTTCACTTAGTAATGCACTATCTCCTATTAACACAGCGGACGCACTGTAATTAATTGTTCCTCCGCGTATCACCGTCTTTCACGCCGAACTTGCAACGTTTCTCCACCCGCGAACCAGCCACGATACACAACAACTCGCTCTCTATCGACAGTCGTTCGCTCTCTCTCTGACACAGTACTTCTCCTAGCCTAACCAAAGATTTACAAAGCATATAAAACCAGAACATTCATATTCGTACAATATAAAATATAAAACAGTAGCAAAATGAATGAAGAAACAATGTGACGTATTAATAAATAAAGAATAGTTGAAATAAATGATACATACATACTATGACAAGGTAATGCACAAAAGAAAAAAATATATGATCGACTTTCGGGGAAAGTAATGTCTTTACACCCATCAAGCAATAGTGAATTTGGTAATGGAAGGAAGTGTATACAGGTATCTTACACAGTTTCAGTAAAAGAAGGAGTCAGTTGTTAGGGCACATCATGATTCATCAAGCAATAGTGAACTTGGTAATGGAAGAAAGTGTGTTTTGTAAGGAATACTCCTATTTTGACGTCATAATGTATCGATGTTGTACTCCTTGCTTGTTCCTGGCTTTCGGAACTTTCGGAGCCTTTTGTCTGACGGAGCATTGTCTCACTGTATAATGGCAACAATGTCCCAGCACTAGTGCCTACGCACCATCTTGGCGTGCGGAGGAGAATCGGTGTTGAGCTTCGGTAGGGAGCGTGCGCGGAATGCCACACTGCGGTTGAATAACGTGCATAATTGGTAGAAAGTGGCGTTGAAAGTGTTACGTCGGTTTGTAGAAGAAAATTATTTTAGTAACTGCGTTATTTCGCGGAAAGGCGTGTGGGATTAATTAAGAGATTTATGGCTGATAACAGGGTTATGTTGCAGAATCACTCGTTGTCGTGGAGAAACATATTGTTAGTACAACCTAAATGAGAAGACTTCCGTGATCAGTAATTTCTTGTTTAATTAGTGTGGAAACGTAACGTAGCAATCGCTACTTCAGTGTGAGTGTGAAATAATCATAATTGTTAAATGAGACGAGGTGAGTGTAGGCATTGCTAGGGAAGTGCGTTACGTGCTACAGCTACAACAAAACGAAATAATTTGTTATGTACTGTTATTATTTCAAACTGACATTTTTCTTTCTTTAATTAAGTAACTTTAGTATATGAAAGCTACAAAAGACACGTATTCATATTAGGCACGTGGTCAGGTTATTTTTGTAATGAAGCGTGATCCGTGTGTAAAGTTCCCATACTTGAGTCCGATAACGGCAGAAATAAAGAATAAAGACACCAATAACGAGACGCAGGAGCTTTGGACAGTGTGTATGTGTGTGTGTGGGCGGGGGGGGGGGGGGGGGGGTAGGGAAATCGTATCGACAGACCAAGGCTACAATACAATCAGGAGGTTCAACTAGATGTTGGGCGCAGCAATTACGTGGATATGAGGTGGCCTACAGGCGATAGACTAGCATGGAGAGCTGCATCAAACTAGTCTTCGGACTGAAGAGTACAACAACATTGTAATAGCGATAACAGATTATTTTTGTAAATCATTTAGTTTCTTGAATAAACTGTGATCGAACCAACATAAACTTCTCCGGTTTCCAGTTGGTTGGTTCTTCGAAATGGTTCCACGTCTTGATGAGTCTCAGTCCCTTAGCCTTATCGCGAATATGATGTGAATGACATACACAGGAGTGTCGTGGCAAAACCCAAAAGTTTTGAGAAGTGTGCCCAAATGAAAAGTACAGTACAGTTACATGTAAATAAATGTTATTGATTATGTGGTAATTACAATTCATCTGGAACAGTACAACTACACTGATCCCAATGCGTAGGAAGGGAACGGATGGCTTCAGTATAGAAACCCGTGGGTTGCTGACGGATCCAGTTTTCCACTGTGTACTGCACCTCTTTGTCACAGATGAACCTCTGACTTTTCAGAGATTGTTTTGAGAAGCCAAAGATATTCAAGGGGAGATATCGGGGCCATAAAGAACCTTCCGTCGAAATTTTTGAAGGAACTCGAGGGTCTTCTTGGTCACATGTGACCTAGCATTGTCCTGGAGAAGCACTATCCCATTCAAGAACTTGATTGTGCACTTTTTCTCCAAGGCCTATTTCAGCCTCAGCAACGTGTTGCAACACTGCTTGGCGTTGACTATTGTGCCCTGTGGTAGCCAGTCAATAAGTAGAGGTACTTCTTCGTGGAAAAAGGAACTGAGCATCACTTTTGCGGCCTTCAAGGCAGAGTGGGCCTTTTTTTGGACGAGAGGAGCCGGGACGCCGCCACTCCATGCTCATCTGTTTGAAGGCAGAGGTGAAGTGATGACACCATGTCTCATCACATTGTGATGACCTCAACCCACAGGAAAAATAATTATCACAATCTGAACTGTGAAGTCATCCAAAATTCTGGTTGGAAACCACACTCTTTGTTATACTTCTCAATTGGTCACGATCCCACTTTGTTTATGAATTGAAAACTCTAATATTCACGAGAAACTGATCTGAAATTAACCTGAACCGACAAAATTGTGTATATATTCTCTGAAACTTTAAAGACATCTAAGACAATATCTGAAAGGAATTAGAAAAAGTGACCAAATTTCGTGAATCACACACAATACTGTTAATAATTGCATGAACACTGGGGGGGGGGGGGGGGGGGGGGGTGTTCACCATACATCTACCCACTTTTGAGTATAACCAGTGTCTCTTAATACTACGACTCGAAGCAATACAATATCAAAAACTTTTATTACTGGGTAAACAGTGCCTACGTGATTTGGCAGCTGACATTTATAATTCACGCTCACGTCAGGAAATGCACCAATACGAGAATAGCAGCTTTTATGTTATTGGTCAGAACGCAATCACTTATGGCGGTCGCCGTAATTTTCGCGCGACGCCATATTTCGCGACAAAATACTCTTATTAGTCACTGTCATATATCTAGTCTCATAACAATACATAAAACTACATAAAATAACTACAATAATTTTGACATGCAAGAAGAATTAGTTCTAATGAGAGGAAGAAGTTTATACACTCCTGGAAATGGAAAAAAGAACACATTGACACCGGTGTGTCAGACCCACCATACTTGCTCCGGACACTGCGAGAGGGCTGTACAAGCAATGATCACACGCACGGCACAGCGGACACACCAGGAACCGCGGTGTTGGCCGTCGAATGGCGCTAGCTGCGCAGCATTTGTGCACCGCCGCCGTCAGTGTCAGCCAGTTTGCCGTGGCATACGGAGCTCCATCGCAGTCTTTAACACTGGTAGCAAGCCGCGACAGCGTGGACGTGAACCGTATGTGCAGTTGACGGACTTTGAGCGAGGGCGTATAATGGACATGCGGGAGGCAGGGTGGACGTACCGCCGAATTGCTCAACACGTGGGGCGTGAGGTCTCCACAGTACATCGATGTTGTCGCCAGTGGTCGGCGGAAGGTGCACGTGCCCGTCGACCTGGGACCGGACCGCAGCGACGCACGGATGCACGCCAAGACCGTAGGATCCTACGCAGTGCCGTAGGGGACCGCACCGCCACTTCCCAGCAAATTAGGGACACTGTTGCTCCTGGGGTATCGGCGAGGACCATTCGCAACCGTCTCCATGAAGCTGGGCTACGGTCCCGCACACCGTTAGGCCGTCTTCCGCTCACGCCCCAACACCATGCAGCCCGCCTCCAGTGGTGTCGCGACAGGCGTGAATGAAGGGACGAATGGAGACGTGTCGTCTTCAGCGATGAGAGTCGCTTCTGCCTTGGTGCCAATGATGGTCGTATGCGTGTTTGGCGCCGTGCAGGTGAGCGCCACAATCAGGACTGCATACGACCGAGGCACACAGGGCCAACACCCGGCATCATGGTGTGGGGAGCGATCTCATACACTGGCCGTACACCACTGGTGATCGTCGAGGGGACACTGAATAGTGCACGGTACATCCAAACCGTCATCGAACCCATCGTTCTACCATTCCTAGACCGGCAAGGGAACTTGCTGTTCCAACAGGACAATGCACGTCCGCATGTATCCCGTGCCACCCAACGTGCTCTAGAAGGTGTAAGTCAACTACCCTGGCCAGCAAGATCTCCGGATCTGTCCCGCATTGAGCATGTTTGGGACTGGATGAAGCGTCGTCTCACGCGGTCTGCACGTCCAGCACGAACGCTGGTCCAACTGAGGCGCCAGGTGGAAATGGCATGGCAAGCCGTTCCACAGGACTACATCCAGCATCTCTACGATCGTCTCCATGGGAGAATAGCAGCCTGCATTGCTGCGAAAGGTGGATATACACTGTACTAGTGCCGACATTGTGCATGCTCTGTTGCCTGTGTCTATGTGCCTGTGGTTCTGTCAGTGTGATCATGTGATGTATCTGACCCCAGGAATGTGTCAATAAAGTTTCCCCTTCCTGGGACAATGAATTCACGGTGTTCTTATTTCAATTTCCAGGAGTGTATTTACTGGTGTTTCAACTATGACTACCAGGCAACTTTTAATTCACTGATTGTAATTTTATTTTCGTTAGCAGAAAGCAAACATAAAATAAACAAAGAATTTATTTGAATAGAGTCTGTAATTCTTATACTTTTAATAGAGAAAGGAAGTTTCTAGGTCAGGGGATAGCGTTCGGCTAAATCTCTTAACTTTTTGTTGCATACGAAGCGTTGCGTTGGGCAGCACGATGTCGGCGGGTTACGATGATGAGAGCAGGATACAGGCAGTTCCGCTGGTTAATCTTCTCCGGCGAAACGCAAATGAAGTTCCGGCACAGCTGTATCATTAACAAAGCACAAGATGCCAGTATACGACCGTCGTTGACATGTCCTCTCTTTCAAAGTACATTAAGTAGACATCGCTCGTTTTTACACTTTATGCACTGTCCGTGACGCTATCCTCAATAATTACACAGTTCTTCACATTCATATAGTCTTAGCCACAAATAAACAGTTCATAGAATTGTTCTTGTGTGTGAAGCACACCGTAAACAATGTCCACTCTGTTGTCGCATTTCAAACTTCGACAACGTCACTGAAAGTCATTTATATTGCACAGTTAATTGAAGTCTTCACTTTCACGGCTTGATAGAATGTGATAGACAACAGTTCCAAAACCCAAAACCAATACCAGCAAAGTTCATTAGCATAAAAGCACTGTTCGTGACGGATTGGTTCAAATGGCTCTGAGCACTATGGGACTTAACATCTATGGTCATCAGTCCCCTAGACCTTAGAACTACTTAAACCTAACTAACCTAAGGACATCACACAACACCCAGTCATCACGAGGCAGAGAAAATCCCTGACCCCGCCGGGAATCGAACCCGGGAACCCGTGCGTGGGAAGCGAGGACGCTACCGCACGACCACGAGCTGCGGACTGTTCGTGTCGGACACAACAAAGTATTGTTAGCGGCACTTTCACAGTCCGGTTTATTTGCTATTAAAGTTCGCTGGCGATGGCATTACATACCGCAGTGGTAAAGAGAATTGACAATCTGATAGTTCGGTACCACTGTCCATACAATTACGTAAACTTTTCGTAAAACACAGTACTATTTTTCCGCGTACGCTTCACAGACACACCATCCACCATCCCCTGTACTACACAACAACCTTTCGACTATCGATATCACTATCGCTGTCGCCTGTCTATAGATGTTATATCGTTATCGTAAATTACATAAATCTTTATAAATGTTATTGACTGCATTTTTCACAATTAATGATATTCCAAAAGAAAAATTTACAAACTTTACCACAGGTACAAAACAAGAAACATATTTATCCATTGGCAAACGAAATAATCACAATTACATCTTTACATTCAAAAACCACAGTAGAATGTAACATAATCACAATTAGAAATGCCCATATGAACAAAAGAAAAAGAACAGAAATCTAAAGAAAAACACGAAAAAAAATTTTAATGCGTAATTAGCAATGCTTTCACAACATCCATTTGAGATTCTCTGAATCTCTGAAAGATGCTTGGGAATCCACTATGCACAAACTTTACCATAACGAAGCTTCTCGTGGATCATGTAATGCAAAGTTCCTTTGCTTATTGACACTTCAACAGCTATGTCACTTATGATCCGACGATTCGTCCGTATTAGCTGCCCCACAGCCGAAAACGTGGCACTGGAGGTGACAACGTGCACCTGCCCAGGGCATGGGATGTTCTCGGGGTTTACACATCCCGCCTCATAACATCGGCACCGTGGAATGTTTTGCACAGTGCGAGACTCTCCGTACGCCTCTTCTCATCCTGCGAAAACAACTCTCCAGAAATGAGGAAATTGCTGCGAAGCCATTAACTCCGCTTGTGCAAGTAGAAACACCACCACGACATCGTTTGGAAAACCAGCCACACGCTGGGATTAAATACAAAGCCGCTACAGCGACGGTCTCCTTTTCAATTGGGCATACCTCATAATGGTTGAACTGCAGGGAAAGACGACGGGGTGAGATAATGCGAGCCTTTTTATTAGTATCCTGTAGTTCTGCTACCTGTGTACGGCGGCTAACACGCTCACTCGCTTCCAGCCGGGGGCGGATGAGGTACTGGGGCGGCTCGTGCTGCTGCAGTCGCTGGAGAGCGAACGTGGCCGGCTGGAGCTACGTCAGCTGCACCGCACCAGGTCGCGCCTGCGCGCCTCCTCCTCGGCATCCATCATCCTGTGCGCCTTCGCCATGGTGAGTCACGATGGACGCCAACAGTCGACTACAGTTACTTTGTTCATATTTACGATGTAGATAGGATAAGCTCTGTCTTCTGCAACTGAATGCCGGCCAGAGTGGCCAAGCGGTTCTAGGCGCTACAGTCTGGAACCGCGCGACCGCTACGGTCGCAGGTTCGAATCCTGCCTCGGGCATGGATGTGTGTGATGTCCTTAGGTTAGTAGGTTTAAGTAGTTCTAAGTTCTAGGGGACTGATGACCTCAGAAGTTAAGTCCCATAGTGCTCAGAGCCATTTGAACCATTTTGCAATTGAATGTTCATTTTATTTCTAACCATACATGTTTCGCCTGTTTGTCTAGGCACCATCAGAAGTGAAACTTCCTGGCAAATTAAAACTGTGTGCCGGATCGAGACTCGAACTCGGGACCTTTGCCTTTCGCGGGCAAGTGCAATATCCTTTCTTCCAGGAGTGCTAGTTCTGCAAGGTATGCAGAAGAGCTTATGTGAAGTTTGGAAGGTAGAAAACGAGGTACTGGCAGAATTGAAGCTGGGCGGACGGGTCGTGAGTCGTGCTTGGGTAGCTCAGATGGTAGAGCACTTGCCCGCGAAAGGCAAAGGACCCGAGTTCGAGTCTCGGTCCGGCACACAGTTGTAATTTGCCAGGAAGTTTCATATCAGAGCACACTCCGCTGCAGAGCGAAAATCTCATTCTGCAATCATCAGAAGTGTATAATGCAACGAAAATTTCTTCTCTGCTGGTCCCACAGCGTATACTGTACATGTTTCGCCTGTTTGTCTAGGCATCATCAGAAATGTATAATTTAACGAAAATTTCTTCTCTGCTGGTCCCGCAGCATATACCAGGTGGTTATAATTTTACTTTCCCTACTTAACACGTTATATCACGGAAACTAATTACCGTACGGATACCAGACTTAGTAGCATTAATGTCGAGAGTACGGGGTGCATGATATCCATGCGTCACAGCACCACCGTCCAGTTACAACTATGGCCACCAGGTGCCGTGATCAGTCATCGTGATGCATAGTCTCACACACCTGACCACTCACAGTGCACCTGTTGACGTGTCAACGTGAGCTTGGACAAAAGGAGCAGGCCATTATTGGTGCTCTGTTATCAGAACAACAGCAATACTGCAGCTGCACTTCGAGAATATCGCTGGCTGAAAGAATTATGGAAGGATCCTCTTTCTCCACCTGCTGTGCGGAGCATGATGAAGTAGTTCGAATCAACTGGAGAACTGGGTGCAGCTCCACGACTGGTTCAACCTCCCAGTGGTCGATGAAATCGCTGCTGGTATGGCAGACAACGTTGCTGTGATACTGGCATAAAACAGGAGGCCCACCACTTGCTACGTACTAACCAGAAAGTAAGTAGAACTCAGACTATACCAGATTTATGGAAATACACAATCTACACTCCGTCTGGTGCGATGCATAACTGTGTCACTTGGGCGATAAGGGTATCAGAGTGACGTGTGCTGTTCGTGCAGTACCTGCCCGTCACAGCGGCTTACAATCGTCTAGCACCGAGTAGTGGTCAGCACACTGGACTCGCATTCGGGAGGACGGCGGTTCAGATCCCCGTCTGGCCATCCAAATTTAGGTTTTCCGTGATTCCCGCAAATCGCTGGAGGCAAATGGCGGGATCACTACTTTGAAAAAGACCTTGTGCTCCGTCTCTAATGACCTCTTTATCGACGGGGCTTTAAACTCTTCAATCTTCCTTCCTTCTTCCAACCACCTAATACAAATACAGTCGACTCTTGCTAAATCCAACACCTATAAATCGAGTTTCTCGATAAATCGAAGTAGTTGTCAAGTGCCTTGAAAAAAGTCTCGATAAACTGAAGAAAGCCCGTGTGTTTTGGTACAATCGATAAGTGGAAACAATTCTCACTATAGATAGCTCCGCAAACACTCTATGGTTCGAAGTCAGCGGTATCCAACAGCCATTAATTCGAATTGATTCGTCAGTTGTTCACATAACTACTTCGTCATTCAGCTCTTCATGAGACTCCTTTGTTTTGTCAACTGTACATAATTCGCTATAGTCCATGAATCAGTTGTAAAAAAGACGTCAGGGCAGTGTCTGACTTTCGCAGAAAACAAGTAAATTATCGACCGTGTAATCAGTAGAGGAAAGAAAACAGAGTACGTAGCGAAAACGTCCCGGGTTTCCGTCATCTGTGCTGTCGACAGTTGTGTAACAGAAAGGCCAGTTTGCAGACAATCTGTCTAAAAAAAAGTACGAAGCTTACCCAGGGAGGTGATTTCCTGCGTCTGATTGAAATGTTTTGTTATTATTGTTGTTAGTCAATGTAGAGGACAAAGCATATCTTGTTATATCCTTAAAAAAAGTATAAGTCATTCGCTATTAGTATGAGGACTGAAGGTTCGACCGTTAGTGAGTGGTGGCTTACCAAAAAAAAAAAAAAAGGCCAAAATGTGACCGTTGATGACTGTGTGATCAGCTTGAAAACATTAATGAAACTGAAGTTTTTTTATGTATTTCCGGAAACCTGCACATGCCATTTCCTTTGAAATGTAGGTATCCATACATATTATACAAATGTGTGTGTGTGTTTTCCACATCTCCTCCTAAACCACTGGACCGAATTCAACCAGACTTAGTACGAATATACCTTACTGTCAGACAACAATCGCTGTGGGTGTAAAATCCCCCTATCTATCAAAGCGGTGGGGGTGGATAAGACGTGTGAATCCCCAGACTTCATTCACTCAGTATTTGAGAATGAGAGTACTTTGGGACTAACAACAAACTTAATATATAATTTCACACTTTTACGAACTTTTTTTTTCTTTCTAAGGACCCTTACAAAATGATGAAGGGAAAAATGTTTATTGCCTTCTACTTGCCCGCTGTTATAATTTATTACTTCTTTACTACTTACTGTATTCGCGACTCATTTTACAGCACACATAGCACTCAATGTTAAGCGCAACATTGTATCATTGTACGACACATACCTCACGAGAAATGACGTCATAAACAACGAGATGCGTGTAAAACAGATGCATCATGCGTGACTTTAATAAATTTGACAGAGAGTATCCACGTATGCCGCGGAATGTACCTCAATATTATATAGTTTTTCAACAAATAGTTCAGGAGATATGACGTCATAACCAGTGAGATGCGTGATAAACTACCGCGTCGTGCACAAAACTTAAATTTATTGCCTCGTCACTATTAACCCTATTTGCAACACACGTTGCAGACAGTATTCACATACGTCGCGTAACGTACCTACAAAATTATATGACCGTACGGCACATACTTCGGGAGATATTACGCCACGAACATTAGGCACTAGGCCAGGCGCTGCATGTTACTGACATGGGCGCACAGCTGTAAGTAAATACCTGGCCATGGATGGGTTTCTCCGCAAGTAAAAAATAATTAAATAGGTAAGAAATAAACTTCCTTTTCATTAAAATTGCAGTTGTTCCTTTCTACCTCCTTTTGTAAACAAAAAGAGTATTATGAGCTTATACTCTTGTTTTGACTTTTTCGTGATTCGACCTACACCATTTAACTTTCGCTAAATAGAACTCTCAATTATTTGAGATTTTTGTTGGGTTCCTTGAATTTCGAATTATCTAGAGTCGGCTGTACTACTGTTTTATGTCTGACGAGCACATGGCGTGTACAGATACAGCTGCCAATGCAGCTTCAACACGACACCACAGTTCATCAAGAGTAGTGACTGGCGTATTGTGACGAGACAGTTGCTCGGCCACCACTGACCAGACGATTTCAATTGGTGAGAGATCTGGAGAATGTGCTGGCCAGGGTAGCAGTCGAACATTTTCTGTATCCAGAAAGGCCCGTACAGGACCTGCAACATGCGGTCGTGCATTATCCTGCTGAAATGTAGGGTTTCGTAGGGATGGAATGAAGAGCAGAGCCACGGGTCGTAACACATCTGAAATGTAGCGTCCACTATTCAAAGAGCCGTCAATGCGAACAAGAGGTGACCGAGACGTGTAACCAATAGCACCCCATACCATCACGCCGGCTGATACGCCAGTATAACGATGACGAATACGCGCTTCCAACGTGCGTTCACCGTGATGTCGCCAAACACGGATGCGACCATCATGATGCCGTAAACAGAACCTGGATTCATCCGAAAAAATGACGTTTTGCCATTCGTGCACCCAGGTTCGTCGTTCAGTACACCATCGCAGGCGCTCCTGCTGTGATGCAGCGTCAAGGGTAACTGCAGCCATGGTCTCCGAGCTGACAGTTCATGCTGCTGCAAACGTCATCGAACTGTTCGTGCAGATGGTTGTTGTCTTGCAAATGTCCCCATCTGTTGACTCAGGGATCGAGACGTGGCTGCACGATCCGTTACAGCCATGCGGATAAGATGCCTGTCATCTCGACTGCTAGTGATACGAGGCCGTTGAGATCCAGCACGGCGTTCCGTATTACCCTCCTGAACCCACCGATTCCATATTTTGCTGACAGTCATTGGATCTCGACCAACGCGAGCAGCAATGTCGCGTACGATAAACCGCAATCGCGATAGGCTACAATCCGACCTTTATCAAAGTCGGAAACGTGATGGTACGCATTTCTCCTCCTTACACGAGGCATCACAACAACGTTTCACCAGGCAACGCCGGTCAACTGCTGTTTGTGTACGAGAAATCGGTTGGAAACTTTCCTCATGTCAGCACGTTGTAGGTGTCGCCACCGGCGCCAACCTTGTGTGAATGCTCTGAAAAGCTAATCATTTGCCTGTTACAGCATCTTCTTCCCGTCGGTTAAATTTCGCGTGTGTAGTACGTCATCTTCGTGGTCTAGAAATTTTAATGGCCAGCAGTGCACATTACGAAGGTATGCCGTCTCCCAATTCAATAAAAAAATTGAAACAAATGAAAGAAAAATAAGTGTATTTCTTATTAAATCTTTTTGGAAAGTACAGTATGTTTAAATATTAACACTTTTTTTTGGACACAAGATCATTTAAAACAGCTTGAAAGTTGATCTTTCCCTAAATAATATTTTCAATCGCCATTATCGCCAGTGTTCCGAGATACTGATGGGCGAATGTTAAATTTAATTTCGAAAAGTTACGTTCACCCGCGGCGTTTGTGATCATCTGACTCCTATATATTTGGAGTTACATTCGGGGAAGATGAGTGCGCCATGTTACCAGGTTTCTACAACTCCTCGGCAGGTACACTTTTATCTTTTCAGGCACCCTCTGATTGTACGGTGAAGTACTTGAACTGCACCATCCCGTCAGTAAACTCAGGCTCAATATCCTCGGAACGATGTTCCCTAAACTTTGTATAAGGCTCTCTGATTTCATTGTTGGATTTCGTCGAGAAATCTGCTGCAAATCCAAACAGAGAATTAATTTCTCCCGGTAAACTTATGGCCGCCGCGACAATGCCGTACCTACACACCATGTCTAGTAAAGCCAAATGAGTTTCAATTTTTAATTCCTCTTTTCCTCTGTGCCCAACGTCTTCTGCAGATCCCTCATCGTGATGCCGTTTCCTTCTTTGCACACGCTCATCTTCCTCACCGTGCCTAGTATCATTGCAAAGCTTCCTGGAAACCGTTGTAACATTTTGACAAAGCCGTAGTCGTATAGCCCGTTGCACCCCACCTTGTGTCGCATAGTCTTTTCAGAACTAATGACGAGTATGAGTTACGTTCATCGCCTTTTTCAAGATGTCTTAGCACATTTGTCCAGCGATGAGTTGACGCTGAAGAAAAGTTATGTGGTGCCACGTACTCCGGCCAAATTCAGTGAGTGCGCCACGCACGGAACGTAGTGTGCGATGTCATTTATTTTCTAATTTGCACCTGTAGACCATTGTAACAACCGGACATATTTGACGCATTAACATGAGACTGACCTCTCACATTTTTTTATATCGGTGTTATATTGGTTTAAAAAATTTTAAATTGTGGTGGCTAGTTCGTCCCATTTGTGACTACAGAATAAATGTGTGAAAACGTTCTGCAATTCTCCATTTGAAGTAGTCAAGTGATCAGTATGAAGTGTCGGGTGTCGAGTCGACGCTTATTAAGAAATATTTTGCTTCAATAATTTCATTAACAATGAATTTTAAAATCTTATTTCTCAACGAAATACAAGGTTTTTGATGTACTAGAGACTGAACGCAAGTCAACACTTTGAGTGCGGTTTTTCTGCCTCAAGCCGACAATACGACGATAGCAAAAGATTTTCTCTGAAACCATGTTTTTTTTCTGAAACATATAAGTGGTAATAAAATTAAACGAGAGTGGCTCATGTGTTCTCCGTCTGCTTTAAAAGTCCAGTGTTTTCCATGTGCTCTTTTAGGTGAAGTTCAAAGCCAACTACAATTTCAAACTATATTTTCTGACTATAATATATCTGACTATAATTTAAGACGGAATAGGTATGTAAAATAAAATTTCGTATTCAGCCTTACGTGGTATCGTAAATGTAATTTCAATTTATTACACTTGTCGTCCAGCACTTTTATCCAAATTCGTAGTTTTGAAACACAGTGAAACACGTATGTAACGCAGCAGCGATGGCGAGGCATTGTAGCATCTGTGACCAGAGAGTATGCGCTTGACCGCGCGAGTGTTGCGAGCGGTTCTCAGTCTGTCAGTTAGTCGTTGCGAGTCTGTAGCTGTGTCTAGTTGAGAGCAGTACTCTGTCAGTAGTCGTGCAGTGCAGTACGCTAATAGTCGTCATGCAGAGCGGTCGGTCAGTGATAGCAGTCCAGTGCGGGTGATGTAGGCGGTCGGCAATACTGGTCAAGATGCTGAATAAGGTATACTGTTAATTAATATAATCATTAGATAATGTAAAAATTTATTTGTTGTAATTATTCTCTAACAAGTGCCCCAATAATAATTTTTATTTCAAAAGCATTTTTTTCAAAATTTTAATTTTTATTGAACTAAAGATTTCGTTGCACTTCCCATTTCACTCCATTTCTTTTAAAGAAAATTTTCAGTAAAATCACAGAAAAAAGGAATATTATCATTTGCAATGAAGTTCCTCCAAGCCGTGCAGAAAGATAAGAGCAGAAATGTGACATCCATTTATTCTGAGGTAAGACTTTAACTCTGATTGTTTTACACAGGGCCAAAGACCGATGTTTCGGTTTAATTGAATTTCCTTATCACTGAATGGACTTTAATTTTTTTTGAAGGATTTACATTCGAGTCAGATTGCGTATTTCACATTTTTGTTGCCATTGTCAGTACATTTCATTGTGGGCAGGTTACGCTTACAGCAATGTCCATTAGCATCCCTAATTAAATATTGTCGTGTTTCTTTCTTTCAAATTTTTGTGGGGAGGTTACACTCGGCTCCCATTTGTATTAAATAATATTGTCTTTTTTTTTCTTTTAAAAATTACGGCGGGGAGGTTACACTTGGCGACCCTGCCAGGATCGTATTTCGTTGAGAATCTTTTGAAAAACAGTCAGATATCTGCTCTTGTTTGCTTAGATATAATTAGGATTTGGCGCAACGCTTTTACTAATTTTGTGACTTTCTTTCTACAGGTCAACGGCAATTCGTTGCTCTGTTGTATTTGTGTGTTGTTTTTGCATTGTGCTTATTTATTTTGTGAATAATTTTGACTATTGTTAAAATGCCGCGAAAGACTGTGAATAGTGTATCGCGAGGTATTATGAATGAAATTACCGACCCAAACAACTTTGCCGATAGGACATGCGACACGCAGTGTAATGATGACAATCCTGCGTTCACTAACAATCAGTGCATTCCAACCACTAATGATGACTTTCACCTTAATGATGAACAAACGAACTCAATTGTCTCGTCTGTTAATTTGACGACAATTGATGACGCAGAACGCTCTATTGTAATGAGCGCTGCCCAGCTTAACACACCCGATTCGGGAAACTCAAGTAATGTACAGACAAATTTGTCTAATGAAAATGAACAGGATACTCAAAGTACGATGGATCTATTTAATTCCGAAATAATGTCTGACAGTGTACATCCGACTGACAAACCTTTTTGTAAATCTCAGAATAACCAAATGGTTACAGTAAGCGAGAGAGTTCCAGATCCACCACTAAACAGTACAGAGAGTATAAACGCTAACTTTGGCTTTGAACAAATTTTGGTAAGATTGCTACAACAACAGAGTGAAAATTTCAAACAACTTAGGGAAGATAACAAACACTTAAATAAAAAACTTGACAATAATGCCGAAGATCTCAAACAACTTAGGGAAGATAACAAACACTTAAATGAGAAACTTGACAATAGTGACGAAAATCTCAAACAACTTAGTGAACAGGTCAGACAACAGAATGAAAAATTAGACGACAATTCCAGACAGCTTAGTGAACAAATTAGAGCCGTTGCCGCGCAGTGCCATGACACTAAGGAACAGTTGTGCGTGGAAATTGAAGCTTGTTCAAAAAAAAATAGCGAAGAAATTAAGTCTGTTGCGCAGGAATTAAGAGAAATGCAAACAGCCGCAACAGACACACTCAGAGACGAAATTAGCGGAGTCGCTAAACAATGCTCTGAAAAAACTACACAATTACGGGATGAGTTTAAAGCAATGACGGTAGAACTTTCGCGCACAATGGACGCAAAGATAGACGCGAAATTTGAACAACAGAACACTCAGATGAACGAGCGCTTTAATCAGCACATACAAAACAGTGATACGCGTTTCCGCAGATTTATTCAAGATCAAAACAAAGTAAAACGACAAGTCATGGAAACAATCACTGCACAAAGACAAGAGGACAAACGTAAAATGTTCGCGAAAGCAAAAACGTATGTAGACAATAATATTACTACAGTGTCCGACAAAATTAATACCATAGAACAATTGAACGCGGAATTACGGGATGAAATTTCTGATCTTAAATCAAAAACAGATACACACACAGTAAATATTCAAACAGTGACAGACAGATTCGAACAATTAGATCTAACACAGGATTGCAATGTCATCAAAGCTGATGTTAAAAAACTGAGCGAAACTACGCGTAAGTTGCAAAAACAGATTAATGCGTCCGATTCTAAAACCGATGATCAGGCAAAAATACTGACTGAAAAATATGATGAATTGGCCAGTCGTATTGATGTTATCGAAAATACTAATGACAATAAATCAGACGATACTGCACCGGTTTCATTTATCCAAACACCTGAATTTCAAAATTTACAGCAGACAATTAATGAGATCGATTCATCTAATAACACGTTACGTAGGAAGTTGTCAAGTTTACAACAAGAAGTAACAGAGATGAAAAACATTTCAGTTAATAACATACCACAACAGACGCCACTTTATGAACATGTGTCAGACTCACGCAGCGCGTACAATTTGGGTAATCTGCAGAGAGTACGGGACTTAGATTCCGAACAACCACAGTTCAATAGATACTCTTACGATCCTGAACCTGTTGCATCACACAGAGATGATAATTTCGATTACAAACATTTTCTGTCAGTAAGAAAGTTCAAAATATTTAAAAACGATAGAACGCAGATTCACCCACTGGATTGGATTCAACAGTTTAGCTTTGCTCTTCCACCGACTTGGCCTGTAACACATAAACTTGAATTTATTTGCAGTTTTTTGGAAGGCGAACCGGCAACTCGTATGAGACCGATCGCGAGACAGTGTTACTCGGTAGAGGAATTTTAGAATGCTTTTCTGTCAGCGTACTGGTCGAAGACGACACAGCGCGGAATTAAAGATCAACTAATTAGTTTGCCAAACTATGAAAACTCAAATTTTCCCAATGTAACGCAATTTTTTGAGCACATGGTACAACAAAACCAGTACCTAAGTGAACCGTACAGTGAATCCGCACTGATACAATTATGCATTTCCAAATTACCACGGTCATTACGAGTGTCACTCCTAACAGGTCAGCAAAAAGAAAATATTTCAGCGTTCAGAGATCTTTTACAGCTCTTGGAAGTACAGCAATCTGATTATTCTTTTGTAAACAAAAACTTTTCTTATAATAACCAAGGTCAACAAAAGTACAGCAATTATGATCAGACACGTAATTTTAATAGGAAAGATAACAGACGCTTTAGGAACGACAACTACCAAAAATTCTAATAACAGCCAAAATTCTAATTATCAATATCGTCAAACTTTTCAGCTTCACAACAACAACATCAAAACCAGCCGGTTAGCATACCTAACCAACAATGGAATGCACAAGGTCAACCAGGCTTTAATGTTTCGCCGCGTGGACGTATAGTCCCTGGTCCAACAAATAGTAATGGACGGCAGCAAGGAAACAACTACGTACAAAGAAGACAGTATTTCAATTCCCATCGCAATGCACCGTATAGGAATGACTATTACGACAGACGTAAAAACGATGAGCACAATTACCAGCGTACATATAATAACAGTCGGTCTCACCAACAGCAAAATCATACGCAAGAACATATTCGCATGAATGAACCCGACAGTAGGTACCATCCAGAGCGTAACACGTCTGGAAGAAGTAATAGGACAGTTCAAATAGTCGAAATGCCACAGAATCCGCCTAATAATAATAACACGTCAGATAGAATCTGACTAGATAATGTACAGGACGCATCTTCCAATAATACAAGCACTACTTTAGACACGCAAAATGTTGTTCACGAAAATGTAATTACTTTTGACGACATCAGAGACACTCTTTTACAGGAAAGACCAGTTATTCAGAAATCTATTTCACATCCTGTTATCGAAATCAAAATTGGTTCATCGAATTTCTCAGCAGTAATTGATTCCGGCTCACCGATGTCAGTAATAAATGAAGAGACTTTTAATGAGTGCAACAAAGAGAATACCTATCCGACACTACCTTTAGGCAAAACAAAAGTGAAAGGAGCAGTATCGAGTAAAGGTGTAGACGTTAAATTACAGACGCATTTATCATTTTGTATTGGAGGTCATACTTTCCACTCTAATTTTTGGATTGTTCCTTTATTGACAACAGACGTTATTTTAGGTACGAATTTTCTGGTACAACACGACGCAGTTATTGATTTTCAGAATTCTTATTTAATGTTAAAGGATGAAAATGTACAACTTGCTTTAGAATTTCAGCACTCACTATCTGCGGAAGAGCAAACAATTAACCGCACAGAGGTCATTTCCGCAACACGTGACATAGACTGTAATCCCACATTGTTCACGGATACGTACGTGCACAACTATAATACTCCAGACGAAGTGGACTACGACGTAATACAAATGATTTCCGATAAAGTTAGACAAAGCAGTGCAACTACAGACGACGAACGAACGCAATTACATAAAATTCTTTTACAGCAAGCTCCAGTTTTTGACAACATTCCTGGTACTATGTCCGGCTTTATGTATGAATTTCAAGTCAAACCGCACGACACATTTAAAGCAAAGCATTATCCCATTCCGTATATTCACAGAGAACAAGTTAAAAAAGAATTGCAGGATATGCTCGATCAAGGAATTATTGAACCAGCAGTTAGTCCGTACATAAACCCGCTACATATTGTTAAGAAAAAAGATGGCTCACTTCGCCTTGTACTTGATTCACGTCACATTAATGACATTATTATTAATGAAACAGATCGACCACAGACACTAGAGGAACTTTTACAGAAATTTCATGGTACTGCTATTTATTCAACATTAGATTTGAAATCGGGATTTTGGCAAATTCAACTTCATCCAAATTGCAGAAAATATACAGCTTTTCTCTGTTTCGGCGACTGTTATCAATTTTGCAAATTACCGTTCGGCTTAACTATTTCTTCTGCAGCTTTTATTCGCGGTTTGAACACAATACTTCCGACAGAACTTAAGGACAGAATTACGACGTATGTAGACGACATTCTTATCGCAGAAGCTAACTGGTCTGAACACAATGTGATTTTAGAACGTCTGTTACAAACTTTCCATGCACAAGGACTTACAGTTAACCTCAGTAAATCGCATTTTGGCAAAACTTCCATAAAATTTCTTGGACACGTAATTTCAGCAGAAGGCATTGCGCCTGATCCAGAAAAACTTCAGGCTCTACGTGACATTAGTGTTCCTACGACGAAGAAACAATTACGCAGTTTTTTGGGCTTAATTAACTTTTTTCGTAAATTTATTCACCATTCTGCTTTAGACACGCCTAGACTATGCCAATTAACAGGTAAAAACACTATTTGGTCTTGGGATAAGCAAGCACATTCTGAATTCATGAACCTGAAACATGCTCTGTTGAATGCTCCACTTTTATCGCACCCAGATCTTACTAGAAATTTTTCCATTGCCACCGACAGTTCCAACACCGCTTTAGGTGTACATATTTTCCAGGAAATAGAAGAAGATGGTTCAACAGTAATTAAAAACATCGCATTTGCAAGTCGCATTTTGTCACCCGCTGAACGAAATTATTCCGTTACAGAACTGGAAACATTATGTGTTGTATGGGCTTTCACGAGGTTTAGACACTTTCTTTATGGCAGACATACTACCGTCTACACAGACCACAGAGCAATACAATTTTTACTTTCGGCTAAATTCACTCACGACAGGTTAAGTAGATGGAAACTATATTTACAGGAATTTAATTTTACAATAGTTCACATTCCCGGCACACAAAATGTTATAGCAGACGCACTATCGCGTTCTCTCGGCAACAATCAGCAAGACGTAGCAACCAACTTCTGCAAAACAAATTTCAGTGTCATGTACATTCAACAAGTTGCATTTGAAAACTTTATTTCATCGTCATTACAGGACATAGCACGAGAGCAAAATAAAGACAATGTGTGGAAAGAAATTAAACAGCTTTGGCAAGATAAGAATAATGTTACGATTAGAAACCACTACACTGTACGCAATGACATTCTGTTTCGCCGCTCTCATCCTGACAGCAACAATTGGTTATTATGCATTCCTGACGAACTGGTTAACAAATTAATCTGGTACACTCATTTAAGTTACGCACATTACGGAGCAAGAAAATGTTTTCTTATACTGAGACAGAACTGTTATTTTACCAACATGGAGAAACGTATACGACGAGTTTTAGCGTCTTGTAAAATTTGCCAGAAAGCTAAATCAGACACCACTTCACATATTCCTCCATTATATCCCATTATACCTGTTAAATTAAGACACATGGCTGCAGTAGACATTTTTGGTCCGATTCCCAGAACTAACAGAGGTTTTTGCTACATCTTTGTCGCTGTTGAGCTCACTTCAAAATTTGTTACGTTCACTCCATTACGCAAAGCTACTGCCAAAACTGTTTCGAAAGCATTTGTAAAACATTTTCTATCTCATGTAGGGCATGTAATGAAAGTAATTTCTGACAATGGATCTCAATTTCGTAGTAGCGTATGGACACGCATGTTACGAGCCAGAAACATTTCTCCGATCTATATATCCAAGTACCATGCTTCTTCGAACCCCTGTGAACGATTAATGAAAGAAATTGGTAAGCTGTGCCGAATATACTGCCACAAAAGACATATTGATTGGGATACACACATACTCTCATTCCAATATGTAATTAATTCCATTCCAAATGAATCCACTATGCTATCTCCGTCTGTTATACTGAAAAATGCTGAACCACCTAACAAAATTAAAGAATTAATAACATTTCCTACATCTCGTCGATTACGACACCACGAAATAATTGACATTGCGCTGAACAACATCAAACGTGCCGCAGAGCGCCGGAGAAGACAGCAAAAACAGGTTTGTACACGCCGTGACTTTCACGTTGGACAGAAGATACTAGTACGTACACACTATTTATCCAGCAAATTAAAAGGTAAGTGCAGTAAATTTGAACTTCTATACGCAGGTCCATATCGGATTCGCAGCATCCCTCACCCCAATGTTGTACACGTCGAAACTTTGAGAACTAGAAAATCGAAAGGCAATCACCACATCTCAAACATTAAACCGTTTATTGAGTGAAACCACTGTATGATTCAACAGACTATGATGCCATTTACTAATGCAATTATATTCACCTGACTAATTACTGATGATTATCGTATTTTTTTCTTGGCAAGTGCCCGGCAAGGTAAGGTTAGCAGGTCGCTCTTCTTGTCGTTACACATCAGACCGTGCATATTTTTTCAGACACACTTACGTATTTTATGACTAATTATGCAATGTTAGCTAATGACATGTTAATTTCATTACATTTTTTTACTAAAGTCTTTAATTCTCGCCTTGATTAATTACACTACATACAAGCTGAACACAACGAACGTCACATTTTTGTCTTTTTATGTACGATTGTCTACATGTTTTGTTTATATGCACTGTGAAATAGTTAAGATATAACACACACCAGTTAACTTTGACATTTTTTGCTTTATGACATCTCAAGATCGTGACTGTTTTACATTTTTTGCTGCTGCATTGTATTATTCTGTGTACATTTTAGCATCTGAACACTGCCAATGTCTTTGACATATTACGTTTTCTGTCATGATATGCTGTATGCTTAAGTATGTTACCATAAACCAGTCATTATTTAGTGGGTATATGATTTAAATGCAGGACATTAATCTTTGTTCATGAATTTCAGAAAGAAATGATGCGTGTAAGAGATAAATTCAACAGAACTGGGAATTTCACCTACGGAATAAACGAAAGGAGATGCAATAACTTTATGAGGAAGAGTAAATGGATCAGGATTGGCAGGCATTAACAAGAATATACTATACTCATCACAGAATAGCAGTCTTAACTAATTTTTTCTTTCAGAATACAAGGTGATTGATGCAGGCTGTCAGACAGAACTACACATCTTAGTTTTAGTGATGAAATATGCTAGAGATAAGGAATAGTTGTATAATGAGTAATGAAGTGATTTTTGCAGATGATAATGAATGCTGACGAATAATGATGAAGGATTATGAATAATGAAGTTTTTCTTTACAGGTGATGATAATAGTGAAGTTATGATGATATGGATAATGAAGTTTTTTCTTTACAGATGAGGATAAGGTTGAAGTTATGTATTTATGCTACGTAGTTATTTAAGTATTTGTTGTAGTTTGCTTTGACAGCAGGTGTTACATTGCATAGTAGGATGACAGAAAGTTTTGGAAAGGACAGCTATAGAACACATTTTTATACACATTTCACTACCTGTTAATTCGAAGTTCACTGCTTTTCAGCATAGTGTGCGTTTCTTCTTTCAGGTTAATAATCCATTTTGTATTTTTTCCAGGAGAAGCTTTTCAGGATACTTACTAAACCTGTTAGTTATTATACCTGTTCTAGTACTTGCATTTTTATTTTTTACCCATTTGTGTTTATCACTTATAAATGTGTTCACATATACTGCCTTGTTACATAACCTTGCTACAGCTGACTCATGACGAATGACGTTATCTATCCTCATTTGCAGCAATAGGTCAAAAACAAATAGTGTTATGCCTCAGCAATTAATTAACGATCCCAACGCAATGCATTGCTAACAAAAAAAAATGTATTACCAGTCCCAAGTAGTGATACCAGTTTATGATAATTCTGAATAATACTGATTAGCTCTGAATAGTATGTCACTTCAGTAATGACTTCTTAATGAGACAAAAAAAAAAGTATATACACTCCTGGAAATGGAAAAAAGAACACATTGACACCGGTGTGTCAGACCCACCATACTTGCTCCGGACACTGCGAGAGGGCTGTACAAGCAATGATCACACGCACGGCACAGCGGACACACCAGGAACCGCGGTGTTGGCCGTCGAATGGCGCTAGCTGCGCAGCATTTGTGCACCGCCGCCGTCAGTGTCAGCCAGTTTGCCGTGGCATACGGAGCTCCATCGCAGTCTTTAACACTGGTAGCATGCCGCGACAGCGTGGACGTGAACCGTATGTGCAGTTGACGGACTTTGAGCGAGGGCGTATAGTGGGCATGCGGGAGGCCGGGTGGACGTACCGCCGAATTGCTCAACACGTGGGGCGTGAGGTCTCCACAGTACATCGATGTTGTCGCCAGTGGTCGGCGGAAGGTGCACGTGCCCGTCGACCTGGGACCGGACCGCAGCGACGCACGGATGCACGGCAAGACCGTAGGATCCTACGCAGTGCCGTAGGGGACCGCACCGCCACTTCCCAGCAAATTAGGGACACTGTTGCTCCTGGGGTATCGGCGAGGACCATTCGCAACCGTCTCCATGAAGCTGGGCTACGGTCCCGCACACCGTTAGGCCGTCTTCCGCTCACGCCCCAACATCGTGCAGCCCGCCTCCAGTGGTGTCGCGACAGGCGTGAATGGAGGGACGAATGGAGACGTGTCGTCTTCAGCGATGAGAGTCGCTTCTGCCTTGGTGCCAATGATGGTCGTATGCGTGTTTGGCGCCGTGCAGGTGAGCGCCACAATCAGGACTGCATACGACCGAGGCACACAGGGCCAACACCCGGCATCATGGTGTGGGGAGCGATCTCCTACACTGGCCGTACACCACTGGTGATCGTCGAGGGGACACTGAATAGTGCATGGTACATCCAAACCGTCATCGAACCCATCGTTCTACCATTCCTAGACCGGCAAGGGAACTTGCTGTTCCAACAGGACAATGCACGTCCGCATGTATCCCGTGCCACCCAACGTGCTCTAGAAGGTGTAAGTCAACTACCCTGGCCAGCAAGGTCTCCGGATCTGTCCCCCATTGAGCATGTTTGGGACTGGATGAAGCGTCGTCTCACGCGGTCTGCACGTCCAGCACGAACGCTGGTCCAACTGAGGCACCAGGTGGAAATGACATGGCAAGCCGCTCCACAGGTCTACATCCAGCATCTCTACGATCGTCTCCATGGGAGAATAGCAACCTGCATTTCTGCGAAAGGTGGATATACACTGTACTAGTGCCGACATTGTGTATGCTCTGTTGCCTGTGTCTATGTGCCTGTGGTTCTGTCAGTGTGATCATGTGATGTATCTGACCCCAGGAATGTGTCAATAAAGTTTCCCCTTCCTGGGACAATGAATTCACGGTGTTCTTATTTCAATTTCCAGGAGTGTATTTAAAATAATGCTTTGTCACTAGTTAATAACTGCCACTGTTTATTGTAATGAGACTACTTATAATGCCTATGATTACTAATGCTATGACTAATTAACTGATTTTAATAATGACTTTGTAATGATCTGAATACTACTGAAGGAGAAACACTGTTTATTGTAATGAGACTACATATAATGCCTGTGATTATTAATGCTATGACTGTAATTAACTGATTTTTAATAATGACTTCGTAATAATCTGAATAATACTGAATGATGATTCTATTCAATACTTGCAGGCCACTGAGTGCCAATAATTAATGTCACTTGAAGAATTGTTATTAATTATGCCATTAATTAGCCCTTTTTTTCCCATGTTGAGTTCTCATGTTTTGGTTAATGGCCAATGAGTGCCAATAATTTGTATCACTCAATGTATTATGTTAATGCTAGGCCAATAATTGACTCTCCTTTTCAACTAAGACTTCTGATGAACATTATTCTGTCATACTAAATATACTTTGTAACTGGCCAAGGACCGCCACTGTTTATTGTAATACGATTACCCATGATGCCAGCTAGTGATTCTTAATAGATTGGAATGACACATAATTAATTAACTATGGTACTGTTTAATAATGCTTTGTAATTAGGAGAAGACTAATAATTCTTACTATTGGAATGACAAATGATTAATTAACGACAAATGATTAATTAACTGTAATTAGGAGAAGGTTAATGATTCTTAATTACACACTGTAACTGAAAAGAATGCGATTATTTAATAATGCTTTGTAACCAGGAAAAGAAGGCTACTGATTCCATGTAAAACAATTAATGAACATTTTTTCTGTAATACTACATACTTGGTACAGAAATGTTCAATAACTGGGCTATGAATGCCACAAACTAATTAAGTCTCTAATTGTCAATATTATGTGACTTGATGTCCTTCACCTCATAAGCTGACTACCCTGAATTACTGCAATGTCCATTTGTCCTGTTTATCCTAGTGATCATGGAGCACTATCTTTGGTTTTGCACTAATTCTACGTTGGTGTGCCTTGTAAGAGCGTGGTGTTGACACGACATGCTGTCCACCACCGTGAGCAATGAAGACGTTATTATGGTCCCACTGTTTGGTGTACCTAATGTACTGCCAAAATGAAAACATGGAACATTACTACGACAGTTCAGTGTCTTGGCTACACTGATAAATTCTGATGGGAAAAGAACTTCAAGTTGTGTCACTTGGTGTTGTACTTCTGTGGAAAGATATGGACTTTCAGAGCAGCTGTGTGCAATCTAAAGTGCTACAACCATGATGCAATCCTTCCCTTTCCTATCCTGATTCTTGTCACATAAAGAAAAAAAAAAAAAAAAAATTTTTTTGGTAACATCATTTATGTTCATAGGTTATACATTTTTCGATTTGTTGAATTCCAGTGCGAGTACACTTGTGGCACTGGTCGACATGATTTTTTTGCCATTATGTTTATTTGTTGTGAAAATGCTAAAGACATTTCTCCAGTGCGTGTGCACTTTGGACATGATTTTTTGTCATTATGTTTATTTATTGCGAAAATGCTAAAGACATTTTTTTCGATTTGTTCTGGAGTACAGTATATGTACACTCTTGTCTTTTATATTGTATATACATTTTTTATTTTTTGATGTTATGTTCTGAACTACAGTGCGTGTGCACTTCTGTTAGGTTAATATGTTTTCTATTGAACTTCAGTGCCTGTGCACTTTTCTCATTTTTCAATATGTTTTCTACTATTCTGTATATTCAATACTTTAATGCGAATGCACTTATGCCATTTGTTACTAATTGTACATACATTTCATCAATTACTGATATGTTCTCAACTGCAGTGCATGTGCACTCATGTCACTTGTCAACATAATATTTTTTGCCAGTCTGTTTATTTGTTCTAAATATGCCAATGAATTTTTTCAGTGCCTCTGCACTTTGTTTTCTGTCAAATAATTTGTATATACATTTTTCTGTTTTGTTACTATGTTTTGTACTCACATTTTGTCTTTGTCTGATATATCTTGTACTTAGTGCGTGTGCACAACATTTACTTTATGTACTACATCTAATTATTCTGTAAATTGTAGAAGTTTATTAGTTAATTAAAAATTTTGCCGCGATTGGCAAGTCCAAATGACTCACCATCGCTGCCAAATTTTTGCCCCCCCAGTGGAGGGTTATGAAACACGTATGTAACGCAGCAGCGATGGCGAGGCATTGTAGCATCTGTGACCAGAGAGTATGCGCTTGACCGCGCGAGTGTTGCGAGCGGTTCTCAGTCTGTCAGTTAGTCGTTGCGAGTCTGTAGCTGTGTCTAGTTGAGAGCAGTACTCTGTCAGTAGTCGTGCAGTGCAGTACGCTAATAGTCGTCATGCAGAGCGGTCGGTCAGTGATAGCAGTCCAGTGCGGGTGATGTAGGCGGTCGGCAATACTGGTCAAGATGCTGAATAAGGTATACTGTTAATTAATATAATCATTAGATAATGTAAAAATTTATTTGTTGTAATTATTCTCTAACAAGTGCCCCAATAATAATTTTTATTTCAAAAGCATTTTTTTCAAAATTTTAATTTTTATTGAACTAAAGATTTCGTTGCACTTCCCATTTCACTCCATTTCTTTTAAAGAAAATTTTCAGTAAAATCACAGAAAAAAGGAATATTATCATTTGCAATGCAGTTCCTCCAAGCCGTGCAGAAAGATAAGAGCAGAAATGTGACATCCATTTATTCTGAGGTAAGACTTTAACTCTGATTGTTTTACACAGGGCCAAAGACCGATGTTTCGGTTTAATTGAATTTCCTTATCACTGAATGGACTTTAATTTTTTTTGAAGGATTTACATTCGAGTCAGATTGCGTATTTCACATTTTTGTTGCCATTGTCAGTACATTTCATTGTGGGCAGGTTACGCTTACAGCAATGTCCATTAGCATCCCTAATTAAATATTGTCGTGTTTCTTTCTTTCAAATTTTTGTGGGGAGGTTACACTCGGCTCCCATTTGTATTAAATAATATTGTCTTTTTTTTTCTTTTAAAAATTACGGCGGGGAGGTTACAACAGGTACACAGTAAACCTTTTAAAAAATTTAATTCACTGTCGCAAAACTCGCCGATCGCAATTATACAATAAAATGAAAATTAAACAATTGAAAGTGTTTCTAAACTTTTATGTGAGATACAACATCGGGGACTCCCCAAATGCTATATTCATGTGAATCAGTATTGCCAACCTTATGAACGTGATGTGGCCGTAGAATAAATGAATACATGTACCAATAAGTAAGCATTCACGATGCAGAGTTTTTGAAGCACATTTCCCTGCCATCCTTGATTAATCATCATTAAAACTGCCGCCATAAAATATAATATTATTCTATAACAATTTGAAATGCGTTCCAAAATGGGCTGAAACATGACGAAGAGATATCAAAAATACCTAGGCAGTAATGCTGTTATTGAGAGTTTGCTACAAGCAAATATTCAAATTTAATTTTCACTCGAAAAAAATATTTTCGGAGAAGTTGTTTTTCTTTCTCGGGGTGTGGGGCTTGTAGCCGATGTGGGGCCCCTAGGCAGTTGCCTACACTGCCTAGTGGATAATAAGGCCCTCATTTTACATGTACTCAGACAGGAATCGTCTGTGACGGCATGACGCGGCAAATGTCAATACGTGCATACAGTGCACCGATACGAATTGTTTGGCAAGGGGTGACAGCAGCCCGCTTTGCAAATATCTTCATTGGGTTGCCTATCTGCAGGCGCCAACTAATTAGATACGACAATGCGAGGCATAGCCTTAACAATGATTCTTGATAACAGCACAACTTACAGGTGCAGTCTGCAATCAGAAGGATTCTGGAAACCATTAGCGAGTTAGCTTTCACCATCGAGACATTGATATGAAGCCATAATATATAGCAGTTTCCCACTGGATCTCTGATAACCTATCGTGGGACCCATATGTGTCAATGGTAGAGAAAGCATTAAATTGTGGACTCTCTTAGTGTCAAAAGTGGCTTAATTTGTTCAAACCCACTGATAAAACTCTCGTATAGACACCACGAGTTGATAGATGCCATTCTACTAGTAGCTGATGGTCTTTGTGTTGGTGTTGTGGTGGTAGTGGTGTTCAGTCCAAAGACTGTTTTGACGGTAGCCTATCCTGTACAAGCCTCTTCATCTCTGCAACTTTTATCCATCTGAACATCCAGAACAATGCGAACTGCTATGAGACCCCAGTGTCAACCTCACAGCCCGTGGCATACCGTGCATACAGCTTGCAATGAAACCGTTGAATGATTTCACATAACATCCTGTGCTGAGCTAAAGAGTACTCGGTCTCGAGCTGCTCGAGGAGTTGTAGGGCGAGAAGCTCCATCATCCACTCAAGCACACTACTCGGGCGCGTCAGCTGTGCCACTGCTTTTAAGATGACGTACCCAAAGTAGTTAACATTAAATTGCTCTTTGCGTGCAAAGTAGAGTGACAAAATTTTCCAGGTTGCCATACAGGATGTTGTGTACATGGTTCCGCGTAGTCAGTGCATACACAACTTTCCCACTAGAGCTCGCCCCGCTAAGCACAACATTGCAGGCGCAGCGCTCGTCCATCTCCGCACTACCAGATGGTGCTGCCATAGAGATGGACCAAATTCTGCTTCCGCTGATCCACATATTAATATGTAACGCAGCCAATGAGATTGCTGCTAACGTAGAACCTTTTCTCCTCGTGGATCACACTCGCGCAGTGATACATGAATGCGCGAGGTATTATAACGAGTGTACAGACCTCCGATTAGTCAGTCTGCAAGTATGTACGAGTTCTACATTTGTCTTTACCAGTTTATAGTCAAGTTTCAGTCTGCACCTAATAAGATTACCATATTCCTGTACATAGCCATGAAGAAAAATGTATAGACACTTTTCTCAAGTATCAGAGATATATGTGTGAATAAGATTAACGTACCAATACCAAAGGAACTTCAGATTGTCAATTGTAAATGGCATCCAGAACGAAGTTAAGTAATTTTTATGCTTGTTATTATTTTAATAAATATGTGTGAAAATTAATCAAGTTCTGTTTAAAGTTGGTCACCGTCAATCTGCTACTCTAAGCATGCAAGTGGCATTTCTATCATCTGACCTAACGGCAGAAGATAAACACGCCACGATAAGACCACGAGACTTATTGCTGACACTCGCCTACTTCGTTACAGCGGAAAGTCAAATAATCTGATGGTGTGTGTACCGAAGGTCTTATAGTACGCACACCACACAGGATCAGCCACTTTTTTTGAAAAATACTGCTTGTGGTCAACTAAAAACTGTAATGACCATCTGAAATTATCTTGTATAGCCTTCAACCTACAGAGAACACACAACCCATTCTTCCATCTCAGAACTGACGACTTACGAGTGACTCCACCATTGGGGTATCTTCACATATACTATAGCTCACGCCACGTAAGACGACGCGTCCAGGCGTAAGGGGCAGAGCAGCAAAGGGATGAGAACTGCGCATGCGGGGCAGCAGAGAGCGAGCAAACAAAGTCCTTGTTGCGAAACTGCATTGCTACGGACAACAAACAGGCTCATTTGCCTACGGTACATCGTATTACATGAGGGTTGAATGAAAAGTAGTGCCTCCACCTTTGTTAATTGTGTTTGGATGGGAATATTTTAGTAAATGGAATGCAGAAATAATCCATAGAATGTGATCTTTAATTACAAATATTCACTTTTCCACATAATCACCATCCAATTGGATACATTTCTGCCAACGATGAACAAGTTTTCTAAAGCTGTCACAGAACAAGTTGACACTCTGTTTCCACAACCAAAGTCTCACAGTTCTCTCCTCCTCTTCATCAGAAGCATAATGATGTCCCCACAGATCGTTTTTCATTCTTGGGAACAGATGGAAGTCAGACGGTGCTAAATCTGGCCTGTATGGAGGATGCCGTACGGTGGTGAGATTCGGTCTTTGAAGTTCTGCTGTGGTGGCACGTGAAGTGTGTGGTTTGACATTGTCATGCTGCAGGAAAACATTTCCCTTTTCTGGGACATTCTTGCAAAATGCCGATTGTGCTTGCAATTTCTCTCTGATTGATACGGCGACCGTCCTGAATCAATCTGTCAACATTTTGTTTGTGAAACTCGGTGGTTGCTGTCACAGACCATCCAAATCTTTTTTTGTCACTCAGGTCAAATGTTCTGCCTTAACATCTTTAAACTCACTCACCCAACGACGCACAGTACTCACATCAACACAATCACCATAAACTGCTTTCATTCTCTGATGAATCTCCTTCGTGATGACACATTCTGCTGTCAAGAATTCAATGACTGCACGTTGCTTAAATCGCATTGACCGATCGTCTGCGCAGGGTTCCATACTTTACACGGTAACAACACAACCGTTCAGTGCTAAGGCTTCTCATCAACTGGAGCTGTAGAGAACAGGCTAGGAAACAAGCCAGTACCTGCCGCATACCAATGCTGCCAACTGTTGAAGAGTTACGAAGGTGGAGGCATTACTTTTCAGTCAACTTCGTCCGTTCAAATCTATGAGGGGAGTAATAAATATTAAAACCAATTTCGATCAGTCGTCATGAGGGAAACATTAATTCACGTCTTGACTACGTTGCGTCCACTGCTCCACAGATTTACTCCCCGTGACATTGGGAGGCGAGAACAGCTGACACAGCTTTGTGAAGACGTGAATAAAGTTTTCTCAAAATGACAATTGTCTAATGACAAGATCATTGAAACTACTTGCAATAATTAACACCAAGCAAAATCGAAATCATTAAATTTGCCTGACAACTGCTTCCACTCAATAGAATTTTTGAAAAATGTATATAAGGTGTGTGTGTTGATTTGTTTTAAGTGTAATCACTGCGCATAAAAAAGAATTAGTGGTAGAGAAGATTAATGAAAAGGCTATCGTAAAAATGGTGAGTAATTGTCATATTTTTCGCGATTAACGGGCATTATGAGTGTAAACTAATTCGCTGGACATTACAGTGAGAGACCGCATTCATAATTCATTGGACAAGCAAATAATTAACTATCATCTGCGAATAACTCCAGGGAATGATGACCGATAACATCGAAAGCGATCGATATCTCGACAAGTAATAGTCACTGTGATTTTCGGGCCTTATCCCATTCGTACCTTGAAAATGGCAGGGGTTTACATGTGGGAATATCGGACTTTAGACGAATTTATCCAGCTGCATTCTCGCGTGTTATTAGAGTATACAACATGATGGGAGACCCTTAACTTCTCCTTGGGCAATATGCTGAACATAATAGCAAAAAGGCTAGGAAGTTCTCATTATTACGTAAGCAACCGATGTGTTGGAAAACACATTTTTTAAACCACGAGTCTTTAAAACTAAGAAATATTATTACTTTGTTCCAAAGTCTACGTCGCAATACCACCGTACTTGTATTTGAATCTGTTTCTGAGCAACCTGATTGTAAATTTACGATGACAGGTTCAAGGCTTGTAACCATCATTACTTCCCTGACAAATTATTCTCTCTGAAGCTTTTCAGCATGCCGTACAGACTGTGCCCACGCTGCAGGTGGGATGTTGTCTATTGCCTCATGAACAAGAGATTCAGTGAATGTTATCTTGAATTTTTTTTCCCCACATAGCCTTATCCTTTGCCCAAATTGATTCTATAAGGCTACATTAACAATGACACGTGGGTAAACGCAAAACTGTGTGACCCCATTCACGTGCAAGGAAGTAAAGTATGTACGTGAGTTGTATAAATTAACAAGCTGTAGGAGATTGGCACCAGTCTGGTTTATACTGTGCTTAATATTTTTATTTTTAAGCCAGGGAAAAATATTCGCTTTTCTGGTGTTTATACTTGGTGCTTTCTCTGTAACAGTTGAATTATAACTGGCAATGGCCGACTTCGAAGCAAGGTATGACAAGAATTGTGAATCACGTCACGAAACTGACAGCGTTCATTTCCGAATAGTAGTCACTGCTGTTTTCCTTACACATAAATACCAGTTTATTCTCAGAAACAAAACCAGACTTAGAGTCAGCATGCAGAATAATTATCCGAGAACATAATCCTACGAACACTTTAGGACCGGCAGTACCATCACTCATTTTCCAGCAGATCTTCCTGGAATGATTCTAATTGACCCATGTTTCGTCAAGCTAATACACTGTTGAAGTACCTCCTTCTCTTGGACCGTGAATCTTTATGTGGATGTAGTTCGTGCTTCACCTACGTCACTTCTTTGAACTAAAAACTCTCTTCTTAACATATCAGGAACAAACGTCATTTAAAATTCTTTACATTGACGAAGCTAATTTTCCCTGCATAACTGTAAAACGTTTTTGTGATGTCGGGCATTCATCATTCACATGGAGCACTTTAAAACATCGTTGTTAAAACCATCAATTTATGTTACAGGTTCCTTGCGATTTCGATGCTTTCCAGGCGAGACGAAACCAACTTTTTCTAAGCTCTGACACTATCGTTTTCAAACCCCTTTACAGTTCTCTTGCCAACACCACATGGTTCTGGAGTCCGTTCTTGTGTCTTCAAATGTCAACAGTAGGACACCAGCTTTCAAACACACGTTTGAAAAAGTTATAATTGCTGTAAATAACCCACTTCGCCAGCTTGTGAAGCACTTCACATATATTGCCGTCACCAGACTCTTTTTTTCTAATCGCACTTAAAACATTTAAAGATACACATTCACACCTATACTGCTACAAGAAAAAAAAGAATACAAAAAAAAAAATCTGACCATGAATGAATAATTTGGCTGTCGCGAAGTACGGTAACGGTGCAGACTGTAGGAGGGAGGTTCTCGCTGTGTTATCTGTAACTCGCTGCTTCCCGCTCGTAATTTATGTATGTATGGTATTCTGCCTTACGGCCGGTCTTGTCATGGGTTAAGCCTGTTCCACTTTTGTCTGTCCATAGGCAGTCTTTTCATTTCTGAATATTTGCCTCCTTTGATATTGTCCAGCATTTTATATCTTCTTTTTCCTCTTCCCCGCTCGGAAAGAGAATGAATATTGTTGGCTGCCAGTGGGTAGTGGAGGCGGATGAGAAGAATAGCTGAAAATTGGTCCGCCTTCCAACATGATGCGGACTTCAACATCACATTCCACTCAAAATAGTATAACTTCACTTAACTGAAAATTAATCTCATTCAGACAAAAGCTTGAAGAAAGACGCCAATTATCCTACGAAAGCCTTCATACCAAATTTTGAGAACCAACATTACGTGATGAATATATGAATATGCTAGAAACCCCAAGGTATCTCTCCTCTGTGAACGATGAATACAAGGTCAGATTAGTTACAGCACAGACAGAGGCACCCGAACGCTTTACGCGAATCGAACGGGAAGAAGCTCTAATAAGTGGTGCAGGGGGAAGTACACAACTCTGCACAGTGGTTGGTTACAGTGTAGATGTGAATGTACATACGTGGTTCTCTATAGTCTGCAGCACTGCTAGGTCTTTTCGGTTGCCCCTCACTGAAGCAGTTAATTCAAGTGATATTATACACTGAAGAGCCAAAGAAACTGGTACAGGCATGCATGATCAAATATAGAGATACGTAAACAGGCACAATGCGGCGCTGCAGTCGGCGCAGTTGTTAGATCGGTTATTGCTGCTACAATGGCAGGTTAGCAAGATTTAAGTGAGTTTGAACGTGGTGTTATAGTCTGCGCACGAGCAATGGGATACAGCATCTCCGAGTTAACGATGAAGTGGGGATTTTCCTGTACGACCAATTCAAGAGTGTACTGTGAATATCAGGAATCTGGTAAAACATCAAATCTCCGACATCGCTGCTGCCAGAAAAAGATCCTGCAAGAACGGGACGACGACTGATGAGAATCGTTCAATGCGACAGAAGAGCATCTGCAAATTACTGCAGATTTCAATGATGGGCCATCAACAACTGTTAGCGTACGAACCATTCAATGAAACATCATCGATATGGGCTTTCGGAGCCTAAGGTCCACTCGTGTACCCTCGATGGCTGCAAGACACAAAGCTTTACGCCTCGGCTGGACCCGTCAACACCGACGTTGGAATGTTAATGAATGGAAACATGTTGCCTGGTCGGACGAGTCTCGTTTCAGATTGTATCGAGCAGACGGACGTGTATGGGTACGGACACAACCTCATCAATCAATGGACCCTGCATGTCAACAGGGAACTGTTCAAGTTGCTGGAGACTATAATACTGTGGGACGCGTGCAGCTAGAGTGATATGGGACCCCTGTTACATCTAGACATGACTCTGAGGGTGATACTTACATAAGCATCCTGTCTGATCAACTGCATCCATTCATGTCCATTGTGCATTCCGACGGACTTGAGCAATTCCAGCAGGACAAAGCGACACCCTACACGTCCAGAATTGCTAGAGAGTGGCTCCAAGAACGTCGATGCCTTGCAACGTGCTATTCAGAAGAGATCTCGACCCGCTCATACTCTACGGATTTATGGTCAGCCCTTCAGGATTCATGGTGTCAATTCCCTCCAGCACTGCTTCAGACATTAGTCGAGTCTACATCTACATGGATAATCTGCAAAGCACCTTTAAGTGCCTGGCAGAGGATTAATCGAACCACCTTCACAATTCTCTATTTTTCAAATCTCGTATGGTGCGCGAAAAGAATGAACATTTATATATTAACGTACGAGTTCTGATTTCCCTTTTTTTATCATGGTGATCGTTCCTCCCTGTGTAGGTCGGCGACAACAAAATATTTTCGTATTCGGTGGAGGAAGTTGGTGATTGGAATTTCGGGAGAAGTTACCTCCGCAACGAAAAACGCCTTTGTTTTAATTATATCCACCCCAAATCCTGTATCATTCCAGTGACACTCTCTCCCCTATTTCACGATGATACAAAACATGCTGTCCTTCTTTGAAATTTTCCGATGCACTGCGTCAATCCTAAATTTTTCGATGCACTGCGTCAATCCTATCTGGTAAGGACCCCACACCGAGCAGCAGTACTCTAAAAGAGGACGGACAAGTGTAGTGTAGGCAGTCTCCTTAATAGATCTGTTACATTTTCTAAGTGTCCTGCCAATAAAACGCAGTCTTTGGTTAGCCTTGTCCACTACATTTTCTATGTGTTCCTTCCACTTTAAGTTGTTCGTAATTGTAATTCCTAGGTTTTTAGTTGAGCTTACGGCCTTTAAATTTGACTGATTTATCATGTAACCGCAGCTTAACGGATTTCGTTTGGCACTCATGTGGGTGACCTCCCACTTTTCGTTATTTAGGGTAAATTGTAAATTTTCGTGCCATACAGATTGTTGTTGTTGTGGTCTTCAGTCCTTAGACTGGTCTGATGCAGCTCTCCATGCTACTTTATCCTGTGCAAGCCTCTTCATCTCCCAGTACTTACTGCAACCTACATCCTTCTCAATCTGCTTAGTGTATTCATCTCTTGGTATCCGTCTACGATTTTTACCCTCCACGCTGCCCTCCAATACTAAATTGGTGATCCCTTGATGCCTTAGAACATGTCCTACCAACCGATCCCTTCTTCTAGTCAAGTTGTGCCGCAAACTCCTCCCCAGTTCTATTCAATACTTCCTCATTAGTTATGTGATCTACCTATCTAATCTTCAGCATTCTTCTGTAGCACCACATTTCGAAAGCTTCTATTCTCTTCTTGTCCAAACTATTTATCGTCCATGTTTCACTTCCATACATGGCTACACTCCATACAAATACTTTCAGAAACGACTTCCTGACGCTTAAATCTATACTCGATGTTAACAAATTTCTCTTCTTCAGAAGCGCTTTTCTTGCCATTGCCAATCTACATTTTATATTCTCTGTACTTCGACCATCATCAATTATTTTGCTCCCCAAATAGCAAAACTCCTTACTACTTTTAGTGTCTCATTTCCTAATCTGATTCCCTCAGCATCTCCCGACTTAATTCGACTACATTCCATTATCCTGGTTTAGCTTTTGTTGATGTTCTTCTTATATCTTCCTCTCAAGACACTGTCCATTCCATTCAACTGCTCTTCCAAGTCCTTGCAATTTGTTTTGATCTTCTGATGACTTTACTAGTCGATAAACGGCGCCGTCCTCTGCAAACAACATAAGATGGCTGCTCAGGTTGTCTCCCAAATCGTTTACATAGATAAGGAACAGCAAAGGGCCTATAATAGTACCTTGGGGAACGCCAGAAAGCACTTAAATTTTACTCGATGACCTTCCGTCAATTACTACGAACTTTGCCCTCTCTGACAGGAAATCACCAATCCAGTAACATAACAGACGATATCCCATAAGCACGCAGTTTCACTACAAGCCACCCGTGTGGTACAGTGTCAAAAGCCTTCGCGAATCCAGAAATAAGGAATCAGTTAGAAATTTATCAATAGCACTCAACGCTTCATACGAGTAAAGATCTAGTTGTGTTTCACAAGAACGATGTTTTCTAAATCCGTGTTGACTGTGTGTTAATAGACCGTTTTCTTCGAGGTAATTCATAATGTTCGAACACAATAGATGTTCCAAAATCCTGCTGCATATCGGCGTCAGTGATGTGGGCTTGTAATTAAGTGGATTACTCCTACTGCCTTTCTTAAATATTGGTGTGACCTGTGCAACTTTCCAGTCTTTGGGTACGGATCTTTCGTCGAGCGAACGGTTGTAATATGATTGTTAAGTATGGAGCTTTTGCATCAGCATACTCTGAAAGGAATCTAATTGGTATACAGTCTGGACCAGAAGGCTTGCTTTTATTAAGTGATTTAAGTTGCTTCACTACTTCTACGTTACTCATGTTGGTAGCTGTTCTTGATTCTAATTCTGGAATATTTACTTCGTCTTCTTTTGTGAAGCCATTTCAGAAGGCTGTGTTTCGTAACTCTGCTTTGGCAGCACTGTCTTCGATAGTATCTCCATTGCTATCGCGCAGAGAAGACACTGATTTGCGTCTTGCCGCTAGCATACTTCACATACGACCAGAATCTCTTTGGATTTTCTGCCAGGTTTCGAGACAAAGTTTCGTTGTGGAAACTACCATAAGCATCTCGCATTGAAGTCCGTGCCAAATTTCGAACTTCTGTAAAAGATCTCCAATCTTGGAGATTTTGCGTCTGTTTAAATTTGGAATTTGTTGTTGTTTTTGCTACAGTGTTCTGACCCGTTTTGTGTACCAAGGGGGATCAGCCCCGTCGTTTGTTAACTTATTTGGTATAAATATCTCAACTGCTGCCGATACTATTTCTTTGAATTCAAGCCACATCTCGTCCACAATTACATTGCTAATTTGGAAGGAGTGGAGCTGCCTCTCAGGAAGGCGTCAAGTGAATTTTTATCTGCTTTTTTGAATAGGTATATTTTGTTTATTTTTGGAGGATTTGGGGGTTACAATATTCAGTCTCGTTAAGACAACCCTGTGTTGATCAATCCCTGTATCCGCTTTCATGCTCGTTATTAGCTCAGGATTATTTGTTACTAAGAGGTCAAGTGTGTTTTCACAACCGTTAACTATTCACGCGAGTCCATGCCACGTCGTGTTGCGGCCGTGCTCACGTGGGCCCTACACGATATTAGGCAGGTGTACCAGTCTCTTTGGCTCTTCAGTGTACATACAGTACACACGATGTGTGGCTACAAAATTACAGCATGGATGCCATGACAAAATAACGACATATGCGCCAAAGACGAACGACCAATAGCTGAGAAACGTGAAGCCTTCTTAGTGGAATGTGTTATCTGTAGTGCCTGTAGGCAAATCAGTGTGACTGTGGCCTTCGTTTGTGCAAGACCCGTTACTTAGTTTTGCCGGAAAAGTGATAAGTGTAATAATTGGACAACGAATTGTCATGAAGTTTCACATGAAACTTGGAAAAACTGCTACTAAAACCAATCTTTTGCTAAAAGAAGTGTATAACAAAGACTGTTTATTAGGTACGAGAGTTTTTGAGTGGTTTGAGCGCTTCCGAGATGGACGAGAAGACGTTGAAGAATACACACGCCTGGGAAGCCCTTCAGCATCAAAAACGCATGAAAATAGGTAATCTAATTCGATCTGACCGTCGGCTAAGTGTTCGACCGATTGTTGAAAGCAGCCGGCCGGAGTGGCCGTGCGGTTCTAGGTGCTACAGTCTGGAGCCGAGCTGCCGCTATGGTCGCAGGTTCGAATCCTGCCTCGGGCATGGATGTGTGTGATGTCCTTAGGTTAGTTAGGTTTAATTAGTTCTAAGTTCTAGGCGACTGATGACCTCAGAAGTTAAGTTGCATAGTGCTCAGAGCCATTTGAACAATTTTTGTTGAAAGCATAGGAATTGACAAAGAATGCTTAAGACAAAATTTGTATAACCAAGTGTGTGCGAAACTGGTGCCGAAGATGCTCCCGATCGCACAAAAAGAAGCTCGTGAAAATATTTGTCTGACACTTTGGATATCATTGACAAGATCCTAATTTCTTGGTTTTTCACATGTGATCCAGAAACCAACGGCCAATCCATGCATTGGAAGGGCCCAACTACATTAAGAGTGAATGAGTAAATCAAGATTCAAAGTGATGATGACCACAGTCTAACTAACATAACCGGCGTGACACTCAATGCTGTAAAGTTGTTATCTTTTGACAGCTGGAGCGACACTAGCGCTCGAAGCGGCGAGAAAGGAGAACGTAAGATGCGTCGTAAGCATAATGTTTACTTTGCAACCCTCTCCTGCGTGTTTTACGAAATATTTGAATTACTTTTTCACCTCCAAGAGTTTTTGTAATATCAGACGATATAGATGTTTCTAAAAATAATTCTTAAATACGTGCAAGTAGGGATAAGAATCATGAATCCAACAGTAAACTAAAACACATTCGTGAAGAAACACTTGCGACGTTGAATAGAGTTGTAGCGTACCACGTTGATATCAAAAGAATATCAACACACAGATTCACACGTAAGAAGCATGGACAAATACCTCTATGTGCAAACGGGATCGACACCCCATTTGTCGTTCCGTAGGTCTACTGTCCCTCCCATGAACCATGGACCATGCCGTTGGTGGGGAGGCTTGCGTGCCTCAGCAATACAGATAGCCGTACCGTAGGTGCAACCACAACGGAGGGGTATCTGATGAGAGGCCAGACAAACGTGTGGTTCCTGAAGAGGGGCAACAGCCTTTTCAGTAGTTGCAGGGGCAACAGTCTGGACGATTGAGTGATCTGGCCTTGTAACACTAACCAAAACGGCCTTGCTGTGCTGGTACTGCGAACGGCTGAAAGCAAGGGGAAACTACAGCCGTAATTTTTCCCGAGGGCATGCAGCTTTACTGTATGATTACATGATGATGGCATCCTCTTGGGTAAAATATTCTGGAGGTAAAAAAGTCCCCCATTCGGATCTCTGGGAGGGGACTACTCAAGAGGACGTCGTTATCAGGAAAAAGAAAACCGGCTTTCTACAGATCGGAGGGTGGTATGTCAGATCCCTTAATCGGGCAGGTTAAATGGATAGGTTAAAGTTAGATATAGTGGGGATTAGTGAAGTTCGGTGGCAGGAGGAACAAGACTTTTGGTCAGGTGAACACAGGGTTATAAATACAAAATCAAATAGGCGTAATGCAGGAGTAGGTTTAATAATGAATAAAAAAACAGGAGTGCGGGTAAGCTACTACAAACAGCATAGTGAACGCATTATTGTGGCCAAGATAGACACGAGGCCCATGCCTACTACAGTAGTGCAAGTTTATATGCCAACTAGCTCTGCAGATGATGAAGAAATTAATGAAATGTATGATGAGATAAAAGAAATTATTCAGGTACTGAAGGGAGACGAAAATTTAATAGTCATGGGTGACTGGAATACGAGAGTAGGAAAAGGGAGAGAAGGAAACATAGTAGGTGAATATGGATTGGGGGTAAGAAATGAACGAGGAAGCCGTCTGGTAGAATTTTGCACGGAGTATAACTTAATCATAGCTAACACTTGGTTCAAGAATCGTAAAAGAAGGTTGTCTACATGGAAGCAGCCTGGAGATACCATAAGGTATAAGATAGATTACATAATGGTAAGACAGAGATTTAGGAATCAGGTTTTAAACTGTAAGACATCTCCAGGGGCAAAGGGGACTCTGACCACAATCTATTGGTTATGAACTGTAGATTAAAACTGAAGAAACTGCAAAAAGGTGGGAATTTAAGAAGATGGGACCTGGATAAACTGACTAAACCAGAGGTTGTATAGAGTTTCAGGGAGAGCATAAGGGAGCAGTTGACAGGAATGGGGGAAAGAAATGCAGTAGAAGAAGAATGGGTAGCTCTGCAGGATGAAGTAGTGAAGGCAGCAGAGGATCAAGTAGGTAAAAAGACGAGGGCTAGTGGAAATCCTTGGGTAACAGAAGAGATACTGAATTTAATTGATGAAAGGAGAAAATATAAAAATGCAGCAAATGAAGCAGGCAAAACGGAATACAAACGTCACAAAAATGAGATCGACAGGAAGTGCAAAATGGCTAAGCAGGGATGGCTAGAAGACAAATGTAAGGATGTAGAGGCTTATCTCACTAGGGGTAAGATAGATACTGCCTAAGGAAAATTAAAGATCTTTGGAGAAAAGAGAACCACTTGTATGAATATCAAGAGCGCAGATGGAAACCCAGTTCTAAGAAAAGAAGGAAAAGCAGAAAGGTGGAAGGAGTATATAGAGGGTCTATACAAGGGTGATGTACTTGAGGACAATATTATGGAAATGGAAGAAGATATAGATGAAGATGAAATGGGAGATACGATACTGCGTGTAGAGTTTGACAGAGCACTGAAAAACCTGAGTCGAAACAAGGCCTCGGAAGTAGGCAATATTCCATTAGAACTACTGACGGCCTTACGAGAGCCAGTCCTGACAAAACTCTACCATCTGATGAGCAGGCTGTATGAGACAGGCAGAATACCATCAGACTTCAAGAAGAATATAATAATTCCAATCCCAAAGAAAGGAGGTGTTGAGAGATGTGAAAATTACCGAACTATCAGTTTAATAAGTCACCGCTGCAAAATACTAACGTGAATTCTTTACAGACGAATGGAAAAACTGGTAGAAGCCAACCTCGGAGAAGATCAGTTTGGATTGCGTAGAAATGTTGGAACACGTGAGGCAATACTGACCTTACAGCTTATCTTAGAAGAAAGATTAAGGAAAGGCAAACCTACGTTTCTAGCATTTGTAGACTTGGAGAAAGCTTTTGACAATGTTGAATGGAATACTCTCTTTCAAATTCTAAAAGTGGCAGGGGTAAAATGCAGGGGGTGAAAGGCTATTTACAATTTGTATAGAAACCAGATGGCAGTTATAAGAGTCGGGGGGCATGAAAGGGAAGCAGTGGTTGGGAAGGGAGTAAGACAGGATTGTAGCCTCTCCCCAATGTTATTCAATCTGTATATTGAGCAAGCAGTACAGGAAACAAAAGAAAAATTCCGAGTAGGTTTTAAAATCCATGGAGAAGAAATAAAAACTTTGAGGTTTGCCGACGATGTTGTAATTCTGTCAGAGACAGCAAAGGACTTGGAAGAGCAGTTGAACGGAATGGACAGTGTCTTGAAAGGAGGATATAAGATGAACATCAACAAAAGCAAAGCGAGGATAATGGAATGTAGTCAAATTAAGTTGGGTGATGCTGAGGGAATTAGAGTAGGAAATGAGACACTTAAAGCAGTAAAGGAGTTTTGCTATTTGGGGAACAAAATAATTGATGATGGTCGAAGTAGAGAGAATATAAAATGTAGATTGGCAATGGCAACAAAAGCGCTTCTGAAGAAGAGAAATTTGTTAACATCGAGTATAGATTTAAGCGTCAGGAAGACGTTTCTGGAAGTATTTGTATGGAATGTAGCCATGTATGGAAGTGAAACATGGACGATAAATAGTTTGGACAAGAAGAGAATAGAAGCTTTCAAAATGTGGTGCTACAGAAGAATGCTGAAGATTAGATGGGTAGATCACATAACTAATGAGGAGGTATTGAATAGAATTGGGGAAGGGTTTGTGGCACAACTTGACTAGAAGAAGAGATCAGTTGTTAGGACATGTTCTGCGGCATCAAGGGATCACAAATTTAGCATTGGAGGGCAGCGTGGAGGGTAAAAATCGTAGAGGCAGACCAAGAGATGAATACACTAAGCAGATTGAGAAGGATGTAGGTTGCAGTAAGTACTGTGAGATGAAGAAGCTTGCACAGGATAGAGTAGCATGGAGAGCTGCATCAAACCAGTCTCAGGACTGAAGACCACAACAACAACAGGCCTACTGTGTTTGTCATTGTCACCTTTATATCACTCTAAGTGGAAAAAGCAACTGTTGAAAACAAAACATTCTAACAAAACCTGCATGCCTGAATGCAGTAATACAATAAATTTAGAGCAAACATTTTATTTTCGTCTTTCCCCTCTACAGCACATTTCTCCTTCAGTGGCATGCTAATCTGGCTTAACAACAAGTAAATGATATCTTTTTTTAAATATCGGCATCCAGCTCAAGCTCTATCAACTTTCATAAGGACTTGTAGTATGAAACTATTTATTCAGACATCAAGAAACTCCCTGTTGGATGGCTCTCATCGAACAGTGAGGTCCCCCAAAAGGCATTGAGAATTCGCCACCTGAGACCTTCCTGGTTGCATGACATAGCACGCTGTCTAAGTACCCAGATGCAAGAAACTCTGTAAGAATGGGGAGGACCTTTCCCACACTGCAGCTCCAACTTATGCAGGCCTATCCAGGGTCACCCCAAGCTCTCACCAGGAAGCTGCACCAAAGCCCCAGCAACTGGAGCCACTACTTTGATTAACTTAATAACAAAATAATCTCTAACAGATGCTGCACTGTCTGTTGAAACATAGCATCAAGACGTATCTACCACACATGATCACAAAATGTAGTTTTCAGGGTAAACTCTACTCCTTTTCTTTTTAAACAGACCCAAAAACAGTAAAATATGGCAGACTCTGTTGGTAACAGCACATCTCAGAATTTTCCTCGAAACACTTTTCATTCACGGATACTCTGACCTCTCTTATGCTGCTTGTACCCAGAAAGAAATACTCTCTATTGGTATTAACAGAATCTTCCGTCGGTTCTTGGTAGAACAACATTATAATAATAAATGAAAAGCACCAGTTTGCTTTTGTTCTACAATATTATTTTTATTGCTAACCGGTTTTCGGCTTACAAGGCCATCTTCAGGCATTTACTGAGTATTATCACCAAAGAAGTTAAATGTTAGCAGACAACACTGGAAGAGAAGTAACACATCTAGAGTGAAGTAGAAAAATACAGTGAGTAACATCTTTGCAATGAAATAGTAAAAACTGAACAGTACATAAATAACAATGGAGTTGACAGGAAAACATTTAGCACAATATAAGAATAACATGCCTACATAACGGGATCTATTGATAAACAAAACTATTGAAATAAGATAAACTTAGTACTAGGCAAGGCTGCATCAAGAGGTATGAAACATGGAGAGTGATACACAACCAATTAAAAAAGAAGAGACAGTTGTCAATGTAAATACAGAATACACGAAGAACTTAAGCTATATCAATACGATAAACAGAAATTAATAAATGCAGGAAAATTGAGGTGTTTGAGGGAACCTACAGTTTGAGAGTGTGGTGGTACTGCATTTTAACATTAACTTTATAATCAAAGCAGTGGCTGTATACCAGTTTACATTAAATAAATGAGCAAAGTAAAATATGAACAGTATTTGATGAGACAACTACAAGGGGAGTTAAACATGGACAGTAATACAAGTACAAGTTAAAAGCAAACCCTTAACTATTGAAACTACAGCATATGTGGAATACAAAGACAACTGCAACAAATAAAACAACTTTTGACTACAGGAAAATGGGAATATGTAGGAAGAGAGGATGTGGGAAGTAATGAACAACAAAGATGATTATATGAAGTTTAGGAGAGGGGAAGTGTTGAGTTGTGTCTGGTCATTTAGGATGAGATCTGGACTGTGAGCAAGATGTTTGTTAATTTCTCTATTGGTCTGAGAAATGTCATAGTTTGTTAAAAAGGTAAGCCATTCAAAACAATCTCACATAAATCTCTGCCTCTGGCACCAATTATAATCACATGACTTTTTACTCTATAGTTGGTAAATTGAAGTAACCCACCATTACAATGGCATGATCAGGGAAGTATCTTATGATACTGTGCAAGTATTCTCTGAAGTGCTCTGCCACTACAACTTTCCTAACGCTTAGTAACAAAAGTTCGATTGTACAATGCACCAAAGAAAATTTGTGACACTGAGGGTATCTTGGTAGGGAGAGTCGCCATCAGATACAGAAATAATTTCAAGAATCCCCCCCCCGAAGCATGTTGGGCCCCTGTTGTTCATATTATATATTACTGACCTGCAAAGCAATATTTAATAGTAACCTCAGAACTCTTTGCAGATGATGGAGTTATGTATAATGAAGTATTGTCTAAAAAAAATCTGCAGAAATATTCAAACAGATCATGATAAAATTTGAATGGGGTGCAAAGATTGGCAACCTATGACAAATGTTCAGAAACGAAAAATTGTTCATGTCACGAAACAAAACAAAAATTAATATCATATGATTGAAATATCAGTGTTTCACAGTTACAGTCACTCAACTCACACAAACACCTGGGTGTACTAGTAACACTTTGTAAGGATATGAAATGAAAAAATCAGAATACTGACAAAGTGCAGTCAGTTTACAAGGAGACTGCATATAGATCACTTGTGCGACCCATCCTAGTACACTGCTCAGGTGAGAGGGATCTGTATGAAAAAAGACTAACAGGAGATATTGAGTGTATACAAGAGGGATGGCACAGATAGTCACAGATTTGTTTGATTCATGAGAGAGCATCATGGAAATATTCAAAAACCTAAGCTGGCAGACCCTAGAATATAGATGCAAATTATCCCCCAAAAGCCCACTTACAAAATTTCGAGAACCAGAATTAGTCTAGATATATTTTTCTTCACTACTTATCACTTCTGTAGAGATCATGAAGGCAATTTTAGACTAACTCCACTACATTTGGAGGAATGTAAATAGTCAATTTTCCCATGCTCCATATGAGGATGGAACGGGATGAAACTCTTAATTATTAACAAACAGAAAGACCATGATGGACTAATGAAAATATTATCAAAAGAATGGATTGCTGCTCACCATATAGAGGAGATGTTGAGTCACAGACAAGCACAATGAAATGATTACTAAACACAAAATGTAGCAGTCTTTTCGTTATGCTTATCTGTGACTCAATGCTTCCTCTATATGGCGAGTAGCAATGTATCCTTTTCATAATACTGTTGCAACTATTAATATGCTACGCTAATGAGCCAAAGCATTATGACCACTGCCCATTATATTATGGGACTGTGGGCATGTGATTCAGAGGCTTGTCAGTTCTCTAAACAGGATAGGAGGAATCAGAGACAGATTCAACAACATTTTTTAGGCACAAGTGTTTTGCTACACAACGTTCAATGTACACTGTTCAACACAGTACTCTACAGTATGTGACCCTTACATGTTCTCATGTTGACCTCATCAATAACAATCTGTGGTAACGGCATGATTGAGATTGAACCAGTTAGTGATCATTTCTGGATATGCCATTATCCTGGCAAATGGCTTCTTGAAACATGCACTGTGCCCAAGACATAGCCTGGTGGGGGTAGTATTACACTATGGGGATCATTCACCTGAGCTTCCATGGGACCTGCAATAGTAATCGAAGGCACCGAGACAGCTGTGGACTACAATGAACATTATTGTGAACTCCCTGCATCTTTTTATCCTCAGTATCTTCCCTGACAGCTACGGCATCTTCCAGCACTATAACTGCACGTGTTAACAGGCCAGAGTCAAACTACAGCAGTTTGAGGGGCATGATAGGGAACCAAATTCTCATGGTCTGAATCCGATGGTACAACCTGAGCCACCAGCTGGCGACAACTCCATGTCTAGAAACCATTGGCCCATAATGTTGGGAGATTACTTGGGTTGTACATGGACATTTGGTGCTACACACCTCCGGAAACCTACCAAAGACTTGTTGAATTCATGCTACATAGAATCACTGCTGTTTTGTCTGCAGACGGTTCATCAACACACTGCTAAACAAGTGATCATAATGTTTTAGCTCATCAATGCAGGTAGTAGTTTACAGTGGTTTGCAAACTGTGTACACGGCAGGTGGCAGAGCATAAGAACCACACTCATTTTGTGTGCCCACAGCAGTCAATGGTGGAGCTGCAGGTGAATGTGCCGACACGCTGCCCGGCCTGGCTGTTCACCATGTTCGCGGTGTGCACCGTGGCACTGGTGGCGGTGCATACGGCTACTCTCGTCATCTCCACCTTCCTGATGCCTGACCTGCACGTGCCCCACCACCGCATCACCCACCCGCTTGTGGTGCGCCTTCTGACGCCCGCGCTGCGTCGGCTCATAGAGATTGCCTGGGGCTGCTCCTCTGTCGCTGGACTCTTCCTCTTCATGGTGGAGGTAACACCTGCCCCTGCCCTTGCATCAGTGCAATAAAACTTGCTCACATGTTCCATTTGCCAAGTGCCATATGGCATCCTGCAGATGACAAGTACAGCTGTAGGCACATATGTAAGTGTAGGCAGTGATGGCTCATAATTTTGTATTCTGGATATTCACAAATTTTTAGATTAAGGTAAGTTTGAGAGTGTGACATTAATAGCATATGCTGTATAACAGACAGTTGTGCTTATCAACAAGGTTATACAACTACAGCCATTGCCAACAATAGTAATAATACAAGGGTCATTCAATAACTAAAGAGACAAATTGGTCTGTAGAAGAAAGCATTTATTTTTAGAAGACAATACTTTTTCTACTTTTCAACATAATCCCCTTGAACATTTATGCACTTATTTCAATGGGCTTCAAGCTTTTATGTTTTGGCTGCAAAGAACTCTTTATCTTGATGTTTGAACCAATTTCCCACAAACTTTTTCATGTCCTCGTTGTCCTGGAACCTCTTTGCATGTAATGCCTCCCTCAGTGCACCAAACAAATGGAAATCACTCTTTGCTAAATCAGGACTGTAAGGGAGACGAGGCAGTACTTCCCAGCCCATTTTGTCAATGGTGTCATGGGTTAGTTGAGCAATATGTGGACGTGTGTTGTCTTGCTGGAGAATCACATCTCTCCTCTGAGATCCATGACGTCTCTCTATATCATGGCTGGCTTCACCTTGTTTGAAAGCAAATCCGAGTAATATTGGCTGTTCATTGTATGCTGCTCTTCGAGATAACAACAAAAACCTGGGCCTTCAGCATCCCAAAACACTGTCAACATGACTTTTCCTGCTAATGCTTGGGTTTTGAATTTTTTCTTGACAGGTGAGTTGGTGTGCTTCCGCTTCATGCTTAGTCTTTTTGCTTCTGGCTCATAATTGTGAACCCAAGTTTCATCACAAGTTAAAATTTAGTTGAGGAAGTGCTCACCTTCTCTTTCACAATGTTCCTTTAACTCTGTGCACACTCTCAACCTTGTTTCCTTGTGTAGCTGTGTCAACTCCTTTGGGACCCATCTTGCACATGTTTTATGGTACTTCAGATTTTTAAAGATAATGTTATGAACTGTGCCAGTACTAACTTGAACCTTATCAACTATCATTTCCACACTCACATGGTGGTTGGCACAAATAACGTCATAAATTCTACTTTCAAATGAGGGAGTTGAAACTGCAACTGATCGGCTAGAACGGTGCTCGTCAGTCACTGAGTCACAGCCATGTTTGAATTGTACTACCCACTTGTAAAAATTTTCACGATTCATACAACCTTCACCATAAACTTTAGACATTCTACAGTGTATATTCACTGGTTTCTCACCTTCAACAAGTAAAACATGAATTACAGAATGAGGTTCAACTAATGTGGATGTTTCAAGCAGACTCGCCATCTTGAGATGTATTTTTGAGGTTTTAAACAAAGCAATGATGATACATCAGCTGATCAGACCTCATCCCAGTGATACCAACTTAAAGCCATAAAAGTACCAAACTTGCCCCGCTAACAGTTTTTCCCCAGACCAATTTGCCACTTTAATTACTGAACGACCCTTGTAATAATAATATGCATAACTTGTCTTAAAAAGAAAGAATTGTTAATCCATTAAATTTCGGGCATGCAGCCGCGCAAATAAAATTTCTTCTACTGATATTTCGGCCGCGTATCGTCCGGCCATCTTCAGAAATACGCGGCCGAAATATCAGTAGAAGAAATTTTATTTGCGCGGCTGCATGCCCGAAATTTAATGGATTATTCATTATGCCGCGAGAAGTTGAAAATTCACAGAAAGAATTGTTTTTTGGAATTTTACTGTTTTGTACGTAATTAAGAACAGTTTATGCAAGAAGCTTTTGCTCCTCCCTGTTTTGCATTTTTGGTAAGGGGAATTTTGTGCTTTTTTATTTTTTTGGGCAAACATACAAGATCTGTAATGCATGTATTAGGCCACACTTTAACTTCTGGAACATTCTTACATTGCACCAACACAACACCTTATGGTTATTATACACATCTTTGTTAAATGTTAACTTTCTGACTGTCCCCACCCTCTTGTTGCCCAAAGTTGGTTTATTAATGTTTGGAGTTAGTTAGTAACTTGGGTGGCTGATCACATTTTCACAGCACCTGTCACACTTGGATAATGACACACTGCAGCCAGTGACAGGGACAGTCAAATTCAAATAACCAGTTCTGTTAATAATAAAAATACTCATCCTTTTTGTTGCTCTTCTTTGTTTGTATTGTTGGCTTGTCGTTCTCCTTTCTGTGATTTATCTTTTAATCATCTAAAGGATAATCGGGTTGATGTTTCAATGCTAATATGAATCCTGGTGGACCTTTTGCAGAGTTACACATATATTTCAGTCATTTCACTTCACAATACAAATAAATGAAACACACATAAATCGTTCTCTATCCTCGCACTTCAAACGCATATAATCAATGGCACAAAAGAACAAAGATTTACCTCTAGCAACATGTAGCTAAGAAATTACTATGACATATCAATCTATATTGTCTCTAATGACCTCGTTGCCGACAGGACGTTAAACACCAATCTCCTCCTCCTCCATCAATCTATATACACACATACATTTCATAAATAAACTACAATTAATTGACTATCTTTTTTTGAGAAGTCCATAATCATAATTGTAATTACATTCAGTATTTATAAACATTGACTTTTAAACATTTTCACATAGCTTTGTAGTAATGGATTTTTGGTTTTTGTGTCTTTGGTTCTGTATCATCTACTTCATATGATCCATGATTGGTTAGTACACTTATTTCACCATAATCATTTTTATTACAGCTTGTAGGCACATTTATTTGATTTTGTCACATTCTGAGCCAATGGATCTGGTCTGGGGGGCCTTAGTTCCTTTGTGACTGACTTATACTGGTAATTTTCTTTTCTGTTAGCATTTAATGCAGAGTTCATGTTGACACTGCACACGAAAGCCGATTCCATCACAGTAAACAACCCAACTCCAAACAAACTGCCATTTGTGGAAATGATTAGATTCAGGTAGTAATGTCTACCAGCATGATCACTTGGCTAGAATACAAATAAGGTACTGAGAACCATAAGGGCCAAAAGCACACCATCGTTGATCCAACATTTAAGTGAATATCAGACAAACTGGTGAGTCGGCTTTTCGTGAATGTTTATACAAACAATGTGGGCCTACAGCACAGATAAACCTGACTCACCATAAGACCATAAGATTTCACAAGTGATAAAATACCAGTGGTCACAAGTGTCAGAGGGATGCCTTTTTTAGGATAGGGAAGGGGGAAAGAAAACAAGTTTTAAGAGAGATTGGCAGACACACTCAGTTTGAGAAAACAGATGAACAGGAGTCAGATTTTAGCATACAGCCTCCATTTAAACAATGTTTAACAGAAAGTAATCAGAAACTGCCAGTTCATCTTTGCCAAAGCAGTTATAATCCCATTAGTATGCAGTATCAGTTACCTTTATTACACCAGAACATTCCGGGACTCAGAAATAAAGTTGATGAGCTACTCATTTGTATCAATCAAATGAATTCATCTAGCCAAATTGACATAATCTGCCTCTCTGAACATCAAGTGACCATTGGTATAGATATGTTACACATACTTCTGCAGAGTAGATATGGATGGAGGAGGAGTTGCCACATTTATTAAAAACTGCCATAAATTCAAGAACATTGACATTAATAAATTCTGTTTGGAGCAGCATCTAGAAGCATGTGCAACAGAAGTAGAGTTCCATAACACATCCTATATAATAGTAACTATCTACCGAGCACCTGCAGGAAATTATAATCTATTCATAAATCATGTAGAAGCTCCTTTGGGTTATTTAACAGGAAGAAACAAAGAAATTTTGATTGCTGGTGACTTTAATACAGATTTTCTAATGCAATCTTCCAGTAAACATTTACTGCAGTTAGTAGTGTTGTCTTTCAATCTAACTCACACTGTAAACTTTCCAACTAGGATCACTAAATCCTCAAGGACAGCCATTGATAACATTTTTATAGACAAATCAAAGGAACAAAATCATATCATAAAACCTGTAATAAATGGACTATCAGATCATGACATGCAGCTCCTTGTTTTAGATGTAAATTCTAAGCAGATTATCAAGACTGCTAAATCTGAGTACAGGAGAGTAGTCAATCAACCAAAAATTGAGTGTTTTAGAAAACTGCTCAAAGATATGACCTGGAAGGATGTTTATAGTGCTCATGACATGAATGAAAAATATAACACATTCATGACCAATGTCAGTACCATGTTTGAAAACTGTTTTCCTCTAAAAGTTACTCAAATTAAACAGATGTCTATAATAAAACCATGAATTACACAAGGAATAAAGATTTCCTGTAAGACAAAAAGGAAAATGTATCTATCGACCAAGAATAACTCCAGTGCTGACGATTTAGCTAAATACGAGCATTACTGTAAAATATTAAAAAAAGTAATTCAGACGTCTAAACAAATGCACTACGAGAAGAAGATAGCAATGTCAGGGAACAAAATAAAAACAATATGGGATATAGTGAAAGAGGAGACTGGTAGAACCAGAAAGGAACAGGAGCAAATAACACTAAGGGTAGATGACACTTTAGTAACCGATGGGCATAGTGTGGCAAATCTATTTATCAAGTACTTTATATCCATTACTGATAGAATGGGATTGTCAGGATCAGTAAATAATGCCCTTGAATATCTGAAACTAGCCTTTACAGATAGCTTCAGGTACATGAATATGTCACTCACTTCACCAAAAGAAAGAACTTCCAATGAAGAAAAACATTTTGAGGCTGCAGCAATACAGTTGAATATGCAAAAGAGTAAATTAATAATAATGTCAGTGTACAGATTACCATGTGGTGATCCTGAAATTTTTAGAAATAAGTTAGAGGCATTGCTCAAAATATTACATCATAAAAAATCAACAATAATTATAAGCGGAGATTTTAATGTCAACTTATTTACTGAAGATGCATCCAAAGATCAGTTCCTGAATGTTTTACATAGCTTCAATTTGTATCCACATATAACTAACCCTACAAGAATAACAAACTCTTCAAAAAGTCTCATAGATAATATCTTCACAAATATAGATGCCATAGAAATAGATGTAATAAATGTTGACCTAGGAATATCTGATCACAATGCACTTATCCTTAAATTTCCCATAGCCCCTGTGACCAAAAATAGTTCATACCAAATGTACAAAAGAACCTTCTCCACAAATAGTTGCAGTCACTTCATAAATACACTGACTAACCAATCATGGGCAGAAGTACTGTTACAAACTAGCACAAACACTGCATATAATGTTTTTTCTTCCCTGTTTATGTTGAATTTTGAAATGTGTTTTCCTAAGAAACTTGTCAAAACAAACACATATGGGCATACACATGCTAACTCCTGGATCACAACAGGTATTAGAAATTCCTCCAGGACCATGAAAATGCTTAACTATAGACTGAAAAGTTGGACTGACCCCAAGGTTAAAGAATATGTAACAAATTACAAAAAAATATATAGAAAAGTAATTACAAAAGCAAAATTACTAAGTAATGATAAATTAATAAGAAAATCAGGCAATAAATCAAAAACTATTTGGGAAATTGTGAAAAGGGAAACAGGTAAGGGCCTCAAGGATCAGGAAATAGTACTCAAAAATAGTGAAAATACTGAATTAAAAGATGAAACTCTGACAAATTACATTAATAATTACTTTTTAAGTGTACCAGTGTCATTAAGTAAAAACTTTACTAAACATGAGAAATTAACAGCCCCAAAAGTAGACAGTAGTATGTTGTTAATTCCCACAAATGATAATGAAATATTAAAGGTGATAAACAGTCTAAAATCAAAAATGTCTGCAGGTGTGGATGAAGTGCCTGTGTCAATAATAAAAAAAGTTGCCCAACAAATTATAAAGCCCCTGGTACATATTGCCAATTTGTCTTTCAGCGAAGGTGTGTTTCCTGAGAGGTTGAAAATCTCAAAGGTTAGACCTCTGTTTAAAAAAGGAGATCCATACAAGGTAGAAAATTATAGACCAATATCCCTTCTCCAATTATTTTCAAAAATTCTAGAGAAATTAATGAAAACCAGACTCATAAATTACTTAGATGCTCACAAACTTCTAAACTGCAATCAGCATGGCTTTCGCTCAGGCCACAGCACAGAATCAGCTATCCATGCCTATACCAAAGAGATTGTCAGGAGTCTCGACACTAAAAAATGTGTAGTGGGAATTAACTTAGATTTATCTAAAGCTTTTGATACAGTAAATCACAAAATTCTGTTAAACAAGATGGAGGCAATAGGTGTAAGGGGAGTTGTGAAGCAGTGGTTTGAATCTTACCTTCAAGATAGAACTCAGGTGGTAGAAATCATCGCAGAGCATAAAAATCAGAAAATCAAGTGGGTCTCAGATGCAAAGAAATTGGAAATAGGTGTCCCACAGGGCAGTGTTCTCGGTCCTTTTTATTCTTGCTTTATATAAATGACATAAAAAATCCTAATATTTCTACCAAAATAATGTTGTTCGCAGATGACACTAGCATAATTATAAGTGATGATAAAAAATCATTAACCACCACAACTGATATAGTCCTGAAATATATTCAACATTGGTTTAATGCTAATGAGTTAACACTTAATCTAAGTAAAACAAATTATATACAGTATGGCAAAGCAACTCAAGATATGGACCTCCAGTTAAAACTAATGGATAAGAAGATAGAGAGTGTACAATCCACAAAGTTTTTGGGCATGCACATTGATCAAAACTTAAGCTGGAAAGACCATCTCAAGTACTTATCCCACATGCTCAATTTGGCATGTTTTGCATTGAGGATATTATCTAGAGTATGCAGCACAGACTGTACTAGACTAGTGTATTTTGCTTACTTTCAGTCCATCGTGTCTTATGGCATAGTGTTCTGGGGTAAAACTAAATCAAGCTTAACAGATATCTTCAAATTTCAGAAAAGAGCTGTACGAATCATAACACATAACTCTCCAAGAACTCATTGTAGGCCCCTTTTCAAAGAACTGCAAATACTCACAATACCATCACTGTATATTTTTAAAAGCATTCTGTGTACAAGAGCACATATGAAAAATCTACGTACAAATGAGGACTGCCAAAATTATAATACTAGAACTCGTAAGAATTTGTATGTAGAGAGGGTAAGGACAACACAAACCCAAAAGCATGTAAGTTATTTTGGAATAAAACTCTACAATGCTCTGCCAGTGTACATGAAGGCAATAATAGATGAAGTAAAATTCAAGACTGAACTTAAAAATTACCTTTTAAGCAAAACTTTCTATGACGTAGATGAGTACTTTGATTGTGTGTAAATTTATTGCCAAAAATTTTAATTTGTATGTCTAAACTTGTACTTTTAAAAAATGTCTTGAAAGTGATATTCCATTATTATGTCTGTAGTACTTGTACTAGTATGATAACTTTGTTGTGACAATTCCTACATCATGTAAATGATATACAGGAAGACAATAAAATGAAATGAAATGAAAAAAATCTTTAAAAACAAAGCATTCTAGTGGTTACGATGAAATATCAACAAAGTTAATTAAGGCATGTTCTTGTGAGTTTAGTACAATTCTAAGTTACTTGTGTAACCAGTCAATTATAACTGGCACATTTCCTGACTGGCTAAAATATGCAGATGTTAAGCCTCTATTCAAGAAAAGGGATAAAGAGATACCATCAAACTGCAGACCGATTTCACTTTTGCCAGCATTCTCAAAAATTTTTGAAAAAGTAATGTACAGGCAGCTTCTCAACCATCTGACCACAAATAACGTATTATCAAGAACACAGTTTGGATTTCTGAAGGGTTCTGATGTCGAGAAGGCTATTTACACCTACAGTGAAAGTGTACTTAATTCATTAAGTAGCAAGTTACAAGCAGCAGGTATTTTCTGTGATCTGTCAAAGGCATTCAATTGTGTGAACCACAACATCCTTTTAAATAAATTAGAATTCTATGGTGTCACAGGCAGTGCTGCAAAATGGTTCAACTCATACTCCACTAACAGGAAACAAAGGGTGTCAGTGCAAGGGACTAGTGAATTAAGTCATCAGTCATCATCAGAATGGGAAGAAATTACATGTGGTGTCCCACAAGGATCCATCTTAGGGCCATTGCTTTTTCTTGTGTACATTAATGATCTCTCATCAGTTACACTGCCAGAAGCAGAGTTCGTTTTGTTTGCAGATGACACAAGTATTGCAATAAATAGTATGTCGAGTGTAGTTCTAGAAAGATCTGCTAATGATATTTTCATGGATATTAATAAATGGTTTAAAGCCAACTCACTGACATTAAACTTCAGAAGGACTCACTATATGCAGTTCAGAACCTGTATGAGGTTCCACCCAGCATATGCATTAAGTATGAAGAAGAGCAGATAGAAGAGGTCGACAGTCTTAAATTCCTGAGATTACAACTTGATAATAAATTCAGTTGGGAGGAGCACACCACAGAACTACAGAAACACCTTAACAAATCTGTATTTGCAATTCACGTGTTAGCAGACATAGGCGACATAAAAATGGAAAAGCTTGCATACTTTGCCTACTTTTATTCCATAATGTCATATGGTATAATATTTTGGGCTAACTCTTCAAGTCAAACAAAAGTTTTCAGAATCCAAAAGCGTGTAATATGTATTATTTGTGGAGTAAATTCACGGACGTCCTGTAGAAACCTCTTCAAAGAACTGGGTATACTAACTACTGCCTCTCAGTATATTTACTCCTTAATGAAATTTGTCCTAAATAATATATCTCTTTTTCCAACAAACAGCTCAGTTCATACATACAATACCAGGAACAAAAATGATCTGCACAACGACTTAAAAGCACTTACTTTAGTTCAAAAAGGGGTCCACTAATCAGGAACACTAATCTTCAATAATTTGCCAGCAAACATAAAAAATTTGGTTACAAATAAAGATCATTTTAAAAGGAGCCTGAAAGACTTACTACTCCATTGACGAATTTTTTAATAGAAACAAATGATGTATTGTATATATTCATACTATTAGTACTGTTATTTCAGCTTAAAAAAAAAAAATTGACATGTTCCACATCCACGAGGATCTCCTCAGCATGGATCTATGGAATGAAAAACTAATCTAATCTAATGAATCATGAATATCTACATTCTTACAGTTGACAAAGATGTGCTTTGTGGTTCTCAGCACCTCAACTGGATTACTATATGATAAAATTCAAAACTAAATATCCTATAACTCATTCAGAAACACGCAAAATAAGTTTTTCTGTCAGTATAACTATAACATACACTGACATCCAAACTAATTTTGCTATGTTGTTGAGTGAATTGATATATCTGTGGAGGGTGCTACCATGCAGCAGGATTTCTGCCAATCAAATGGGGTTAAAAGTCTGCTGCAGTGTGCTACCACCCGAAGGCACTGAAGTAAACTTGTAGTTGAGTGGCAGGGGCTAGCTATGCATGCCATGAACCATGCATGTTGTTTTTCAAATCCATATGTATTTGGCCTGTAAGGCAATTTCATGAGCCAGTTGCCCGCAGCTTGTGGTCGTGCGGTAGCGTTCTCGCTTCCCACGCCCGGGTTCCCGGGTTTGATCCCTGGCGGGGTCAGGGATTTTCTCTGCCTCGTGATGACTGGGTGTTGTGTGCTGTCCTTAGGTTAGTTAGGTTTAAGTAGTTCTAAGTTCTAGGGGACTGATGACCGTAGCAGTTAAGTCCCATAGTGCTCAGAGCCATTTGAACCATTTTTTGAAGGTGTGCTCATGACACTGATGCCAAGTTTCATAAAGTGTACAGCAGTAGCAATGTAGCATAGTGCAGTAGATTTAGTCCTGTGTATTTCAGATCACTGCATCTACATTACATATAACAGCATACGAAAGAAAATAACCAAAAAACATGCAAGGTGTTGAAAGTTAGGGTGTTCATGTGCTCTTGTGCTCTTACACAGCAGCTGATACTGTGTAGGTGCAGGTGTAGATGTAGATGTAGATGCAGATGTAGATGTGAATGTGGAAGGCCACAAATAAATCAGTTACCACACAATAGATGAAGAATTTAACTCTCTTCTGATTTATTCTTGCAGTATATTGAAACCAATGCTCCTTCACAGTGAATCAGGAACAATAGTATGTTGAGGAAAAAACAAATGACACATTATACATGAGAAACAAACAGATTCAAGTACGAAGCAAAGGTGACTGGCAATATTATTAAGAGTGAAGTGAATAAGTTCAGTATAGTAAATTATGTTGGACTACCCGATAACAGTATCTGCATGGCAGATGATGTTAGATTAAAATTATTGGCCATGAAATTCAATGAATTCTTCCCAACAATGGTAGAAAACATAGGGGCAGGAAACTGACTGCCAAAAGCAAATCCACTAGATTTACTTACAATGGTGTTGTGTACTTCTTCATAATGCATCAGTTTTGCCAGCTCCACTCTTAGAGTGGAGAGCAGCTACGAAGGTGGAAGAGGGTCGCGTTCTGTGCAGGGAGATAGGGAAGATACATTGCAATGCTGCCAATTTCCTTCCTTCAGGTCATGCTCTGAGACAACTGATGGCAGGCTAGCATAAACATCGTTCCACAGTGAACTTTAAGAACTGCATTCCGAGAATCCTTACGTGCGCGCACACACACAACCTTCCACATAGAATTAATTAATATTGAATTCAATCACAACATTCCCAATTATACAAAATGTTGGGATAAATGATTTCTCTACATTAAGTTCTATATGGTTGAAGATGCAGACTCCGAAAGAAAAACAGCTGTAAAGAAAAACATAAAGAAAAACAGGAAAACCACTGCATGTGGTAACAAGATATATATGCAAAAATTTATGCTGTTTTCAGATTTGTAAAAACTTTCTTAAGAACACTAATTTACATATATGTAAGTAATGACAAACATTTTTCCTATTGTATAACAAAAAGCAAATGAAATCCCAGCGACAATGCTGGAACCTCAACGAAATGTCTCTGAGGGATAGCACAAAAAGAAACAGTTGTGTTTTGCTCAAGGTGGATCCCTTCCAAAAGTATAGTTTATTTGTAAAGCAAACAGAGTTGGAAGAGCTTCAATCTCAAGATGATACACACACTATTTTGTCAGTAATCACTATGTAGCTTCATTCTTTCTTTAAATACTGTCAGTGTTTAGTGTTCCATCTTTGAATGACAAGGATTTGTTTTGTTAATCAAACGAATTTTTGCATTGCTTACATTAGGCACCCACAGTGATCAAATACATTTACATTTAAAACATTTTCAAGTTTTAATAAGTTGTGACCATAAGGATATCAGAAATAGGTCATTTAATGTGTTGCTAAAAGCTAATTTTCTTTCACTGTGCAACCTACTATGGCATTATAGTGTGTGCACTCATTTGAACGAAATATGTGTTATGAAGAAAACAGCATTGTTACGAGGTCAGAGATGAAACTTGAGCTACTAATAATTTTTTATGCTGCTGCAGGCACAGTCACACAAAGTCATAAATAAGTAGCAGTAATTGGTGCTTACATACTTCAGTCCTGACAAAACTCTACCATCTGGTGAGCAAGATGTATGAAACAGGTGAAATACCCTCAGACTTCAAGAAGAATATAATAATTCCAATCCCAAAGAAAGCAGGTGTTGACAGATGTGAAAATTACCGAACTATCAGCTTAATAAGTCACAGCTGCAAAATACAAACACGAATTCTTTACAGACGAATGGAAAAACTAGTAGAAGCCAACCTTGGGGAAGATCAGTTTGGATTCCGTAGAAACACTGGAACACGTGAGGCAATACTGACCTTACGACTTATCTTAGAAGAAAGATTAAGGAAAGGCAAACCTACGTTTCTAGCATTTGTAGACTTAGAGAAAGCTTTTGACAATGTTGACTGGAATACTCTCTTTCAAATTCTGAAGGTGGCAGGGGTAAAATACAGGGAGCGAAAGGCTATTTACAATTTGTACAGAAACCAGATGGCAGTTATAAGAGTCGAGGGACATGAAAGGGAAGCAGTGGTTGGGAAGGGAGTAAGACAGGGTTGTAGCCTCTCCCCGATGTTGTTCAATCTGTATATTGAGCAAGCAGTAAAGGAAACAAAAGAAAAATTCGGGGTAGGTATTAAAATTCATGGAGAAGAAATAAAAACTTTGAGGTTCGCCGATGACATTGTAATTCTGTCAGAGACAGCAAAGGACTTGGAAGAGCAGTTGAATGGAATGGACAGTGTCTTGAAAGGAGGATATAAGATGAACATCAACAAAAGCAAAACAAGGATAATGGAATGTAGTCTAATTAAGTTGGGTGATGCTGAGGGAATTAGATTAGGAAATGAGGCACTTAAAGTAGTAAAGGAGTTTTGCTATTTGGGGAGCAAAATAACTAATGATGGTCGAAGTAGAGAGGATATAAAATGTAGGCTGGCAATGGCAAGGAAAGCGTTTCTGAAGAAGAGAAATTTGTTAACATTCAGTATTGATTTAAGTGTCAGGAAGTCATTTCTGAAAGTATTCGTATGGAGTGTAGCCATGTATGGAAGTGAAACATGGACGATAAATAGTTTGGACAAGAAGAGAATAGAAGCTTTCGAAATGTGGTGCTACAGAAGAATGCTGAAGATTAGATGGGTAGATCACATAACTAATGAGGAAGTATTGAATAGGATTGGGGAGAAGAGAAGTTTGTGGCACAACTTGACCAGAAGAAGGGATCGGTTGGTAGGACATGTTCTGAGGCATCAAGGTATCACCAATTTAGTATTGGAGGGCAGCGTGGAGGGTAAAAATCGTAGAGGGAGACCAAGAGATGAATACACTAAGCAGATTCAGAAGGATGTAGGTTGCAGTAGGTACTGGGAGATGAAAAAACTTGCACAGGATAGAGTGGCATGGAGAGCTGCATCAAACCAGTCTCAGGACTGAAGACCACAACAACAACAACATACTTCACAGCAAGCAATCCACTCCATCATCTTTGCTCTCTGACATAGATGAGTCAGTCTCATCAAGACTTATGATGAATGGTTCCATAACCATGTCCCTCCCAATTTCCCTGTTCTAACTTTCATCTTGCGGTTTTTCTGCGTGTCTTACACAAGCTGCCCATGCAGATGTTGAGATGCTGTCAATTGCCTCATGTGTAAGTCCCTCACCATCTGCAGTTTTGAATGTATTGCTCGTTTCCACAAGATATGCTTTCATCTGAGCCCATACCAGCTCAATTGGTTTGTAATGGCAATGGTATGGGGGTAATCTAATGATACGATGTTCATACTGCTTTGCAGTTTCATCTATCTCATAAACTCTGTATGCAGGGTTGTGTTGATTGACAAGAACCAGCAATTGTGCTCTAGTATGCGACGAGTTATGAGGTATTCCATTAGATGACAGCCATGCAATAAAGTCTGTCTCTTTGGAGTTCATTTTGGAGTTTTGTTCACTTGCACTAAGTGGATGCTTGCATTGTCCATGACTATAACTGAAAATGCAGGAATATGTGGCAATAATTGTTGTGTAAACCATCTTTTGAGGACGCTGTATGTCATTTCAGAGTGGTAATCATCAGAATTCTTAGCTTTAGACGCCTCAAAAGTCAGCTTACCCCTAGGAATAAAGCCAGTATCTGCTGATCTGACATGAAGCACTATAATTCTGTTACCCTTACCAACAGGAACTTTTAATCCATCGTACCCATCGCTCATTTTCCAGCACATAGTCCTTTTGTGGTTCTGATTAACAAAAGTTTCATCTAAGTAATAAATTCGAGATGTGCCAACTTCTCTGATCTCCTGCATTGTTCTCAAAAATGCAGTCCTTGCAGTTACAATATTGCTTCGTTCCATTATACCTGAACCCCATGTCTTTCAGTATCCTCAACATGGTCCATTTGCTTCTGTTAAAATTTTCAGCTGTTGGATACTCGCCTTCAGCATACATGCTGAACACTATGTGCCGCAAAACGTTTTCGCAAAATCGTCTTGCTCACCCACTTCTTTTTTGTGGTTATGTTGCTTCCCTGGTGATTTGAAACCAGCTGAGCCGCAGGCTTGGATAGACATCTTAGCTTCACTGGATATTCTCTGAATGGTCCTCAAACCAATACCACAGGCTTCAGCTGTCTGCTCCTGGTATTTGGCAATGGCATGACCCGCGCCTTGTGCTGGCGTGGATTCAGTGGAAGATTGTCTCTTAAAGTACACACGGAACACTATTCCTCTTGCTTGTTTGTGTAGCACTTGGCGTGATTGCTTACCATCACTAACACTATGAAGGCAGTCAGCACTCAGCATGGAACACAATGACTAAAATAAACAGTTAGAACTTCCAAACACAGCACAACCTGCACAGAATGAAGACAAGAATGTCACTGGCATGCAACTAGCTGTGAGTCATGTGGTACTTCTGCGCATCCAACCCTCACCCGCCTTCATAGCTGCTCTCCACTTTAAGACCTTATGAAAATCATTAAGTAAGTGAACAGTGATGATTATTAAGCTATGATGGTTTTTCAACTCAAATGCTCAAATTTTCTGCTGACTTGATAGCACTTATTTATTTAGCGTATGGCTAATACAGACATATCATGAAATTAAATTACCTATACATATGTACGTATTGACACACAAGAAACTTAAGTTTGTCTTTACAACTGAATATCCAGTCCTTCAATCCAGTGCACTGCATCTGGAGTTGCTAGCAGTCCTCTTTGGCGCCATGATAGGTTCGAATCCTGCATTCACTGACAATGTGGTGAACAGTCTGGTATGGAGCTCCGCAGTCACAAGCTGGATCAGGCAGCTTCTTCCACTTAAAGAGAGCATCCCTGCATCGGCCATGGCCGGTACGGATTCTGTTGAGAGTAGTCCAGGTCTTGCGTGGTAAGTCGAATCCACTTGGAAGTTTAGCACCTGAGAAGATGTTATGCAGGTGCACATCTGTCACTGCTTCCCACCGACCTTTCCATTCTTAAAGAGGTTTGAAATTCTTAGCAGCATCGCACAGAGTTGGATGGCGTGATTTCAGTCTCTTGCGATTTAAAAGTGGCAGGTCGCTATGCATGGGTAGGTTAGAATTCCTGGAGATCTTGTAGAATTCTCTCATAAGGGCAGTACATCTGCGTAGATCAGGAGGCATTATACCAGTTAACAGTGGAAGCCAATAAACTGGAGTAGATCTGATTTCACCTGATGATATGCACATTGTCGTATTCAGCTGGGTATCAACAAGCCTTGTATGATGACTGTTCATCCAAACAGGTGCACAATACTCAGCACTTGAGTACACCAAGCCCAGAGCTGAAGATCCCCAGGTAATTCCGCATAGCTTATGGAGGATATTGTTTCGAGTCCTCATCTTTTGAGCTGAGTTAAGAAGGTGTTGTTTGAAGCATACTGTACGATCCAGGATGACACCAAGATATGTTGGGTTCCAATTATGACGAAGAATTCTGCCTCTGAAACTTACTTCCAATTTTACGTTCGCCAGCCGGTTATTTATATGGAAGCAACGCGCTTCTGTTTTACTCACACTGGGTTGGAGTCTCCAGATTTTGAAGTAATTGTCTAATGCAGACAGGTCATTGGCTAGAATCTCTTCTGTTGTCTTCATTTCCTGGTGTTTTATGGCTAGAGCCAGGTCATCGGCATAGTAGTATTTTCTGGACGAAGTGTCAGGTAGATCAGATACATATAGGTTGAACAGTAAGGGCGAGGGAACTGATCCTTGAGGCAATCCATTGTTCAGCTTCCTTTCCTTACTTATGTTGCTTCCACTGATTACCTGGAACTTCTGATCACTTAGCATGCTGTTAATCAGTCAAGTATGATGTGGAGAAATTTGTAGATAAGGCTTTTCCTCCACACAGTGTCGAAGGCAGCAGTTAGATCAACAAATGCCACAGATGTTTTCTGCTTGTGTACAGAAATGTATCATCATATGACAATCATATGGAATAACAGAAAGGCTTGGACAAAATTTCCTCTTGGTTTAATGAATGCAGGTTTTTTTAAAAAGTGGACATGTGTAAGATAATGCCTGTAACAAAGATGAAGATCCCAATAGTACCTGACTACAAGATTGGTAGTAAACATCTTGAGCACAGAACATCACATAACTATTACTAACAAGCTATTTGAAATGGGAAGATCACATAATAAAAATATTAGGGTGGGTGAATGTAAGACTTGGATCTGTTTGAATGGTCCTAGGAAAATGCAATGCAGCTGTTAAGGAAATCACAAACAAGCTGCTAGCGTGGCCAATTCTTGAGTATTTTTTGAGCATTTGGAGTTCTTATCTGTTAGCATGACAGACACTGAACGAATTCAGAGAGGCATTGCTAAGAACATCATAGGTCAGTACAATCCATATAAAAATATGCTCATGAATCTTAAACAAAAATCCTTCAAAAAGAGCTTACCATGTTGAGTAAATTTAGAGAACCTTGTGGTGACAGCCAACATTGAACATGGAAAGACTGATTGTAACAAGAACTACTGTGAAGGACTTCATGATTATCTTTGACCCAGTCTCATTTCAGCTGTCATTGTGTGTGTTATGCCTCTTTTTGTATTGTGCTAAATTCAATAAAAGTGCTTTCTCCAAATGTTTGCTTTTGTGTAGATCATCTCCTTTCTTCATTAATTCGCCATGGGAATAGGAATTACCACACTGGTGACCATGTTTTCATGTATTCATGTAGCACGTTTATGATTTATGTCATAGTGCCAAAGCCTGCATAATGGACTGAAAACATTTTTGTGACTTGGACTCCTGCATGGGTACAGAGACAAGAGTCACACATTGTGTGTGTTATGCCTCTTTTTGTATTGTGCTAAATTCAATAAAAGTGCTTTCTCCAAATGTTTGCTTTTGTGTAGATCATCTCCTTTCTTCATTAATTCGCCATCGGAATAGGAATTACCACACTGGTGACCATGTTTTCACGTATTCATGTAGCTCGTTTATGATTTATGTCATAGTGCCAAAGCCTGCATAATGGACTGGAAACATTTTTGTGACTTGGACTCCCGCATGGGTACAGAGACAAGTGGTTTGTTTTTTTTTTTTTTTTTTTTTTTTTTTGTGACACTTTTGCCATTCAGCCTATACAAATTCCGCACTTGTTTGTAGCTACCAGCTTCCATCTGTCTGCAAATGTGAACTCTAGCCTCTCCAGGTTGCTGCCACCAAACACAGGAACCACACAAAGGCCCACATGTGCACTTCCACAGCATGCCAAAATATCTCGACTTCATTCCATGCCAAATCAAAGAAGGTGTGTCTGCCCCTTTCCCAGTGGCACCACACCAGATGTATGTACATAATGTGGGGTTACTCCCCTCTTCCACTATGACCAGACATGTACTTTCGTGCAGTCCCTGTACCACCAACATTACGGTTTGCTCATTTGTGACCACGGTCACATCATCCATGATGATGGTGGGCTCATCTGCACCAATTGCACCATGTGCCTTGTGTGGACAGTGTATCCCTACCCTCTCCATGCAGATTCGAGCAATGCACCACTTCCTTTGCGGAAAGAGAAACCCAAAATGTTATTTGTCTTGATTGATCACCTGTTGAATGTCCATGCAATTCTGAGTGGTGATCCATGCTTCATACACTCAGTTAGCCACTTACACAATGAGGCAGACTTGCTTAGTGACCTGGTGCTGAATCCACCATCATAACATAAATATGCAACAGCTCAGTGCAGCATTATCAAGTGCCTGTCATACCTTCCCGCTGAAGCAATTCACTACATTATACATGATGTGCAACTGTAGGATGGGATTCCACTTCAATTGTGCCATCATCTCCATGCCCAAGTGGTGCTCGACAAGCTGGACCCTTTGGCTGGTTAAACTGGCAGCCAGTCTTCAACTACATCTCCTGTCCCACAAGCCTGCTGTTTTAAAAGAGAAACTCCATCTTGCTGCCCAGGCCTACAGTATTATTCAGCATCACCGGCTCCTTCCCTCCAGCAGCTCTCATGTTGATTCAAAGGTTGGCAATACTCCTCCTGCCAGGTGCTTCCTCATCTAACAGGTAGAGGTCATGCCTGCAGTGCACACTTCCATCAGCTACCTACTATGCCATCTGACGTCAATCTCCGGTACTACCTGTGCCATCAGCTCCTCCTTCCCACTCTTCTCCTGTGGCTGAGCAAGTGTGCAGCACACCCTGCAGCTCGAGTAATGCACAGCAGATGCTGCATCCGGCATACCCATTATATTAATATCATGTAACTTTTGGCAACTCCAAAAAGTCTTGTCATTTGCCATGTGAGTACTCAAATTCTGGCTGTGAATCCATGTAGGTGCCATGACTCACTGCCACGCTACAGGGTGCCATTCCTCTACTCAGTTGTCCAATACACTGGCTCCACCCACTGGCAGGCTCTAAATTTTTGACTACACCGGCATTCTCAACTTCGTCATTGACACCAGGGGCCATGCCAGTATCAATCCACCGTAGTGTGCCCCTTCAAGCCTTTTCCCTGCATCATTGTTACTTCATACGGCTAACAACTCTGACATAGCTGTCTATGGCTCAACTGACCATCTCCAGCACACACCAGACCTACTGTCCGCCTGCTTAGCTGGATGGTAACTTGCTCACCTCCGATGCAAGCGGGCCCGGGTTCAATTCCCGGCCAGGTTGGAGATTTTCTCTGCTCAGGGCTGGGTGTTGTGTTGCCCTCAGGGCTGGGTGTTGTGTTGTCCTCATCATCATTTCATCCTCATCACTGGGTGCACAATCCAGCATCAACTGAAAGAAGACATGCACTTGGCGGACGAACTTTCCCGGATGGGGCCTCCCGGCCAATGATGCCATGCGCTCATTTGATTTTTTTACCAGACCTACTCTTCCTTTGGACTTTCCAGGTAGCAGACATCGACAGCCTCAACATCAAGACCAATTTTTTAAACATTTTGATCTCTTACCAATCCTCTAGTCAGCCACACTGCTTCATCACACATCGAACTCCCACATTTCACGTATCTTGCAGCCTCACACCCCTCTCCTCCCATTCACTGCAACATGCTCATCTCCACTGTCTCCAAGTGCACATGTCTGATGATGGAATTCATCAACTTGGTGGCCCAGGTCGTGACTCAACATTGTGAGATCATCAGTCATCGTTCTGACAACAGCAAACAATGCATCAGCTGATCACCGATGCCTCTGCTAACCTGGCACTTGCTCTCGGCACTATGGCCACATGACATCATCAATGCTTCACCTATTCCTGACCGATCTCCATCTTTGACTTCGCTGCAAACTCTGCAGGTCAGGGACAATCAAACTACCAGTGTTTCATATGTTCCAGCTCCACTGTCCAGTATTGTTACACATGTGCTACCCTCATTCATAGGTACTATCACTAACAGCACCTGCCATAGGCTAGTTACTACAGAGGGCTCCCCAAACCAGTGTATGGCTCACTGCCTCAATGCCATGCTAAAGTTGCAGCCCAGGACCTCTTAGATTCTGAAACTGTGCATCCTTTGGACAGTAATTTATGTCCCCTATACACCTAGTACTAAGAGAGCTGGTTCTTTCTGCTTATGTGGGGACTATTGCAAACTCAATGCTTCAACAATCCTCAACAATTATCCAATACTGTACATACAGGATTTCATGCAACAATTGTACGGTGCACAGATTTTCAGCAATACTGACTGTCACAAGGCTTATCACAAAACCCCCATCACCGTGGTGATATACCTAAAACTGTTAGTATCACCCATTCATCTTATTTGAATATTGTTACTTTTGTTCTCACTCCCTTTTATTAAACATATTTTGATCTGTTTCTCTTGAAGAACACATTTCCTGGGCCAGACCGTCTCTGCCAATGTCATTTGCCCTATATCCAATCATGTCATGTTCATCCATGATTTGCCATTAACCAAGACATTTTGCAACGTCTGACATTTCCTTGGAATGATTATTTTTTCCAGCATCATATTTCTCATACTGCATCCCTGCAATACACTCTGACAAATGCCTTGGCAAGCAAAAACACTTCTGGCACCTGCAAAGTGCTATGGTCGGATGACATGTGGCATGCTTTCAACATGCATAAAATCACACTGGCCAATGCTGTCATGCTCATTCACACCTTCACTGATGCACATGTTTCTATCACTACCAAGATGAACCAATCTTTGATCAGCACCATCCTATAAAAGCACCTTGGTGGCTCAACACAGCCCCTTTGTTTCTTCTCCAAGAATCTCTCTGCCTCACTACATAAGTGGTCTGCTTTCCATAGGAACTATATAAAAGGTGGTCCACCAATTTCGTGAAGACATAGAAAGCTGATTTGTAACTAATTACACATATCACAAACCACTATCAGATGCCATCCGTAATCATGCTAATGACTTGTCACCCCGGAGCATTCATCACATGGACCTCATTTGCCAGTACACAACTGAAGTCCATTATATCAAAGGAGCCAATAATGTTATCACAGACTACATGTCACAAGTACACACCACCGCTTTGCTTTTGGAGTTGGTTGAACTGGCATGCCCACAACAAGATGATCTGGATACCTGGATATCTGCCATTTACCACAAAATGATGCTACCACATTGGCTATTGAGCCACACCGCCTCCCTGGCTCTTCATGCCTTGCACTATGTGATACCTCTGCAGGTACTGGGTGTCCCCTCAATCTGGTCTCACTGCACTGCAGTCTTCTAAGCAATTCATGACTCGCTCATCCTGGCATTAAGGCCATTACCCGTCATGTCACCAAACTTTTCATTTGGACAGGGGTTAAGTCAGACTGCAGACTGTGATGCCTGGAAAAATGCATGCTTACTATGTCAACATAATAAAGTTGGATGCTATGTCTGACCTTCACTAGGCCAATTCAGCATCCCCAAAGGATGGTTTCAACATGGTCATAACAAATGAAACTCCCTGGCAGATTAAAACTGTGTGCGGGAATGAGACTCGAACTCGGTCCGGCACACAGTTTTAATCTGCCAGAAAGTTTCACATCAGCACACACTCCGCTGTAGAGTGAAAATTTCATTCTATGGTCATAACAACCTCATTGGTCCTTTGCCCCTTTTAGATGGCTAAAAATACATACCATATATTATCGACAGCATCAGCAGGTGGGTTGAGGCTGTCCCTCTCCCAGACACTGTGGCGGTTCCACCTGCTTTAATTTCTTCGTTTGTTGTCCTCAGTGTCGATGTACTGGCTGAAAAATGGGTTATATGGATTCCAACATTGACCACTTTAAATGATATAGCCGACCTATGCACAGTTACGCTTCACAGTACTTTAATTTCACTGTTCACAACCCCCTAATAATACACAGTTATATGGCCAGTGCACTGTTGTTTAACCTTTGATAAGCCTCATTATTAGGTAGCTTGCAAAACTCCACATACTGCTATGATAGTTTACTGTTGAACAGCTATGAGTAGTAAAACCTAACCAAAAAGTTCACAGTTCTTGAAGAATAATCAGATATGTATGGAGCAGACACTGTCACTGTTTTTACACATGGCCTAATTGTTTAACACTTGTTCCACAGTTAATTTGAAGCATTGTTGTTGTTCTAACCAGCACAGGTTACTTGTCTGAAACTCGGCCGTGGACTGACTGTCTCAGGACCAAAAATCGAGCCCTTATATACCATCACAATAATCGGTACTGAAACTACACATTGTTTGAAGTTAAATTTACAGAAATCACAATTAAAACTTAACTCATTAAATTAACTGAATATATCAAAAAATTGCGTCTTTTTAACAGTTTCTTCTACTATGAGGTTTAGGCCAAATTATTTGTTTAAATCATGAAATTAACAAACATAATTATGCAAACAATACTGTTGACAGAACTGTTATTACTTTGGAATTAATGAAGGGCTGGCTTTTGCTAACATGTTTTCAAATGGATCCAAATACATACTTTAAGAATGCTATTAGTTCATCTTCCAGATGTTTTTAATTAGTATAGAATTTATATTTCTTTATATGTCAACAATAGAATTTAATTTACAAAACAATCACCGATTTCACCCTATACTGAAAGATACTAACTAGGAATAGCCAAAATAAATTAAAAAATCAATTACATACATAAAAATAAGCACAAAATTAGAGCTGGTGTAATTTACTTTAAACTGAAGGCCAATCTTTCTCTTTTATGGAAATGCAGATTATATTCACGTATGTTAATGATAATTAGTTAAAAGTAACAAAACGCATTTAAGGAGTCAGATGACAAAACAGGAGGGGAATTAAAATTATCCCAGCTTGCTTTGTCACATCACTGCAGATACTGTCACTTGTGCATTTGTCACCTCTTGGATTGTTCACTATGGTTGCACCTCTTGTATTACTACTGATCAAGGGCAAAAGTTCATATCAGTCCTTTTCAGCAGGCTATGCGATTTGTGCAGTGCCAATAAATTTTGCACAACTGCTTACCATCCCAAAAGTAACTGGTTGGTTGGACACTGCCACCACACCCTTAAAGCAGCACTAATGTACTAATGTGTCATTCCTCTTCCTGGTCCAAGCCCCCCCCCCCTCCCCCTGGGTTCTGCTCAGAATTTGCACGGCATTTGAGGAGGACTTACAGGCTTCACTGGCCAATGTACTTTACAGCAAACCACTGATCTTGCCTACTGAATTTGCCATCAATTTTATCCTCATTTCTTTTTGGGAAGAACGAAACTCAAACTGCTTTAGGAATATGTTTCAGAAAGAGTTAAATTTTGCGCCCAAACAAAACACGCTTCACTTCAGCCTCATCCTCTCGAAGCACTAAGAAATATCATATTAGGACTGCTATGAATGTTTTGTTCCCATTATATCTTGCACCATTAATTGTCATGTCTGTATACCTGGCATGTTTTGCACATACACTCCTGGAAATGGAAAAAAGAACACATTGACACCGGTGTGTCAGACCCACCATACTTGCTCCGGACACTGCGGGAGGGCTGTACAAGCAATGATCACACGCACGGCACAGCGGACACACCAGGAACCGTGGTGTTGGCCGTCGAATGGCGCTAGCTGCGCAGCATTTGTGCACCGCCGCCGTCAGTGTCAGCCAGTTTGCCGTGGCATACGGAGCTCCATCGCAGTCTTTAACACTGGTAGCATGCCGCGACAGCGTGGACGTGAACTGTATGTGCAGTTGACGGACTTTGAGCGAGGGCGTATAGTGGGCATGCGGGAGGCCGGGTGGACGTACCGCCGAATTGCTCAACACGTGGGGCGTGAGGTCTCCACAGTACATCGATGTTGTCGCCAGTGGTCGGCGGAAGGTGCACGTGCCTGTCGACCTGGAACCGGACCGCAGCGACGCACGGATGCACTCCAAGACCGTAGGATCCTACGCAGTGCCGTAGGGGACCGCACCGCCACTTCCCAGCAAATTAGGGACACTGTTGCTCCTGGGGTATCGGCGAGGACCATTCGCAACCGTCTCCATGAAGCTGGGCTACGGTCCCGCACACCGTTAGGCTGTCTTCCGCTCACGCCCCAACATCGTGCAGCCCGCCTCCAGTGGTGTCGCGACAGGCGTGAATGGAGGGACGAATGGAGACGTGTTGTCTTCAGCGATGAGAGTCGCTTCTGCCTTGGTGCTAATGATGGTCGTATGCGTGTTTGGTGCCGTGCAGGTGAGCGCCACCATCAGGACTGCATATGACCGAGGCACACAGGGCCAACACCCGGCATCATGGTGTGGGGAGCGATCTCCTACACTGGCCGTACACCACTGGTGATCGTCGAGGGGACACTGAATAGTGCACGGTACATCCAAACCGTCATCGAACCCATCGTTCTACCATTCCTAGACCGGCAAGGGAACTTGCTGTTCCAACAGGACAATGCACGTCCGCATGTATCCCGTGCCACCCAACATGCTCTAGAAGGTGTAAGTCAACTACCCTGGCCAGCAAGATCTCCGGATCTGTCCCCCATTGAGCATGTTTGGGACTGGATGAAGCGTCGTCTCACGCGGTCTGCACATCCAGCACGAACGCTGGTCCAACTGAGGCGCCAGGTGGAAATGGCATGGCAAGCCGTTCCACAGGACTACATCCAGCATCTCTACGATCGTCTCCATGGGAGAATAGCAGCCTGCATTGCTGCAATAGGTGGATATACACTGTACTAGTGCCGACATTGTGCATGCTCTGTTGCCTGTGTCTATGTGCCTGTGGTTCTGTCAGTGTGATCATGTGATGTATCTGACCCCAGGAATGTGTCAATAAAGTTTCCCCTTCCTGGGACAATGAATTCACGGTGTTCTTATTTCAATTTGCAGGAGTGTATTAATATTAATATTAAGTTAAACATCTTTATGGTGCAGATTAAACAGCAGTCATAACTCATCTTTATTGCTACAATGCCATATTCACAGTATATCATAACATCTGCCATTTGAAAATCTTGAAATAATAAGCACTGTAATCATTGTAAATAATTATTTTTAAAAAAACTATTTTGATTTTATTGGAACAGTCGCCAATGTACATCATCAAGAGACAGAAGTTTGAACAATTTTGAAAGTATACTCATCTGTAGGATGTCTAATTCTGTCTGGATATTACTAATCTTAATGAACCAAAACACTGTTTTATATTACTTGTCATTTACTGCTCCCAATTTTACCAGACAAAGAAAAATTTTATTTTACGCACTCCTGGCAATAACTAACACAAGCTACCTTCCTTAAAAATAGCTGGAATTGGACTCTCCTTTGGCAGGCACTGCCACAGCAGTATAAATACATATAGCAATCAACTTATTTCACATTACTGTTTAGATGATACCTAACTGAAATTCTAAGTAAAAGCTCTAAATCTTTGACAATTCAAACATAGGATTCGTTAACACAACATGTAATTTCAAATCTTATGTGAGCAGAATTTATACAGAGAAACAGTTTTAGATCGAAATTTGGGGAATTATGTATTGCAAACAATTAGCACAGATTAAGTCAATATACATTTTAATTACTTGGTGCCTCTTGCTACAAACATTCTCTTTAAGTCTTTGACAAAAGGTGAAAATTTATTATAGTCAGCACTTTTGTAGATATGGGATGAATATTTTTAAGTCAGTTACAAAAAATAAAGTCTTTTGAAATCTTCCATAGATCATGATTTTATACAAAATAACAATACTATGTCATAAACAGTATTTTTGTTCAATGAGATTTCGGGATTACAGCTGGATCACGTTGACTTCTTGCCAGCCGAAATATCGTAGCAAGGAGTCAACGTGATGTGGCTGCAATCCCGAAATCTCATTGAACGTTCAGTACACTGGGAAAGCTTCAAAAATCACATCAGTATTTTTGTTAACTCTAATTACATTTGAAACCCGGCATAACATAGAAATTACACGGAAATTGTGAATGTCGGAAAGTTAACAATAATTACAGATGTAGTCATTCCCATGACCTTTGTACAGGTTGTATACTGAAGTTACAGGATCAGACTGTATACTAGTCTGTACCATTATGATATCAGATATGTTAACTATATCCTTTGGTAAGCTTGTAGGTTAACCTACCTGTGTTTAAATTTTTCAGATTGTTTTGCTGAACTGGGTGAAATTCTGGGACTACACACTAACAGCATGCTGGGCTGGTACAATTGCTATGATGCCATTCATGATAGCCTTTGTTGGTTTTTGTATCTACTTCCATCGGACATTTCTGGAACATGGTTATCAGTTTCATCAAGAACAGATTGTCGCCATCCATAAGCAGTATGAAAAAATGTTGTGTGAAGTATGAAAGGACAAAAAAGAAAGTGTTAAATTATTTATTGCTGTTATTAGTCTAACAGGACTGTTGTACTAATAATAGTGAAATCTGTAAATACTGATCAATAGCGTTAACTACTCTGTACTTAAATATGTGTAGTAACCACGTTAGTGATGGCCTCAGAAGAACATGAACAGGGATCAGGATATATCTTGCAGGTCTGAAAACACAGAGTTACTTGCAATGTAGATAAAGACTGTTTTCACACAAATATTTATTGTAATCTTTGTTTCCATCAGATGCTAATAAGTTTGTATCAACTCTAGTTTAGTGTAAGAGTAAAAAGAAATTGGCTCTCGTATAAATCATTCCGTAAGTACACTTCAGGACTATGATAAGGCACAACAATAAATTACATGGAAAAATGTTTTATGGTATGACTGCAATTACAACAAGTGGAAGGATTTACATGCTGAGAAAAGTAGGTAAAGAGCTAGCATTAGTTAATATCTCAATAAGGAACTTGAAATATTTAGCACTGGAGAGAAGCTTGTAGCAGAAGTATGGCTTAGGTTTAAAAGATTAGTTGATCATGCACTAAATAGAATAGAATAATTCTTGATGGTGGTGGGACTCTCTATGGTATACAGTTACTGTAAAGGTACTTCTAAACAAACAGAGGCTACTGTATAATATGTATAAAACAAAGCGAAGAACTATAGACAGGAAGATGCTGAATGAAATGTGTTTGGCAGTCAAGAGGGCAATGCATGAAGTCTTCAATGAGTACTGCAGCAGAATATTATTGAGAGGTCTCTCACAAAAACCAAAGAAATTCTGTCCATATGTAAAGGCCATTGCAGTACCTAAGTTGGTGGCCTGACATTCATGGATGAGACATGGACTGAAATACAGTGTAGCAAAGCAAAAGTACAAATGATGAACTTTATTTTCAAATGTTCATTTGTTAATGGATATCAGGGCCTGACGGAATCCATATTGGATTCTATACTGAACTTGTGGCTGAGTAACCCCTTTTTTAAACCATACTCTGTCTTAGATCCCTCAAACAAAATCCATGCTGGGTGGCGGGAAGACAGCACAGATCACACTTGTCTAAATGAAGGGTAGCAAGTAACCCACAAAGGACCATCCAATATGTTTAACATCAGTTTGCTGTAGAATCTTAGAATATATTTTGAGCTAAAATGTAACAAGGTATGTTGAGGGGAAGGACCTTCTCTATGCCAGTCAGCATGGATTCTGAAAATATCAATCATGTGAATCCAACTCATATTTTTCTCACATGATATCCTGAAATCCATGGATCAAGACAGTCAGGTAGATGCACAATTTTTAGATTTTTAGGTTTCTGCATGTAAATCGATAAAAGTAGAACCCTAAAAGTATCACTCTGTTGTCTGTCTGCCTGCCTGTCTGTCTGTCTCTTCGTCCAACAGTTAAGGCCCCTTTTTCTTAGGAACAGGTAGGGGTATCGAATTGAAATTTTTGTCACTTACTGAGGTCCACAGTCCCTTGATAATTTGAAACATTTAAGCATCTAAATCAATGAAATCGAAAGATATGTCCATTTATGTCACATACTTCAATACTCATAAACCCACTCATCAAAACCTAGAGGTCACTTCCCTTTCCCTTAGAATCATAAATGTAGGCAAGAAGCAAAGTGAAAAATCCAAAAATTGTTAATTTGTAATTATATCACACAAAACATAGTTTTTTGCCATTTGTTCTCTGCTTGTTTGTCTCTCTGTCTTTTCAGACTCCTTTTTCTCAGGAATGGGTAAAGGTATTGAGTTGAACTTTATGATAAGTACTAATGTCAATGGTCCCTTGGCAGGATAAATAATTTAAGCTTCTAAGTTAATGCAATCAGAAGGTACAACCATATACGTCAAATATTTTGATATTCACAAACTCACAAATCAAAACCTATAGATGAACTGTCTATATAAATATCAAGCCTGGTGGTCTAGTGATTTATTGTAATATAAGTTAAAATATTTCAGTAGTCAATACCTTATCACACTGTATTATAAATTGTAACTTCATTTAACGTTGTCAATTGCTGTAATGGCCTAAAGACAATAAAATCTTTATTATTATTATATTATTACTATTATATATAGAGAAGGGCAGTGCAAATTGTCACAGTTTTGTCTGACCTGTGGAAGAATGTCACAGAGATGGTGAAGAAACTAAACTGGCAGATGCTTGAAGATAGATGCAAACTATCCAGGGAAAACCCTATTTACAAAGTTTCAAGAACCAAATTTAAATGATGCATCTAGGAATAGACTATGTATCACCCCTGTAGGGATTGTGAGGACAAGTACAGTACCATGTTCCATATGTGAATGGAATGGGAATAAGCCCTAACAGCTGGTACAAGGGGAATTACCACTCTGCCAAGCTCCTGACAGTGGTTTTCAGGGTATGAAAGTACAGAGGTTGGTCAAAAATTTGAAAACACCATGAGAAACACATGCTTGAACATAAATGCAGATGACAGCCAAGCCTGCCAGTGGTGCTGTTGTATTTAATCATAAGTGGCACCTGTGTAATCTCAACATGTTGCAAGTGCCAGTCTTGGTCAGAATAATGTTCTGTGTAATTGTGAGTGCACATGTCAGAGCTAAGAGAATTCAAATGTGGAAAAAATTTTGATGCTCACATGGAGAGTGCTCCAGTAACTGTGGGAGATGGAGTGTTTGATGTTGCAAGAGGCACCATATCAAAGATTATACCACATACAGGAAAAGCAGAAAAAATCACACACTACGTAATAAGTCAGAGTTCATGCTGAGTGATCATGACGGACTGTCATTGAAGAGGTTTGCGATGAAAATTAAGAGGGTAACAGCTGCAAAAGTCACTGCAGAACTGGAAGTCACACTCATGAACCCTGTCAGCACCAAAACAACATGAAGGGAGATCTATAAGCAGAGAACTGCAGGGCAAGCTGGATAATGATGTTGATGTTAATGATGATAATGAGGAGGAGGAGGATTATGTGTTTAAAGGGACTAAACTACTGGGTCATCAGTCCCTCCATTTCAGGAGAGAAACACATAAAAAGGTAAAAGAGTGAAGAAAGTGGGGACTTGGCTGCTCCACCTATATAAGCAAGTCAGAGAGTTTCAAAAAGAACATGACAGTAAATACACAATAGGTAAAAGAAAATTGAGATAACCCAGGCAGCATTGTGCACAAGAGCATCTAAAAGCACAACGAGTTGAGGGGGGAAAAAAGTAACCTGTGGTCACATGGGGGGTACCTGCAGCAGGAGGCGACTCTCCTTCCTCCACAACCACCCCTAACACTGAAAGTGAGGGAGTATTATACTTAAGTGTAAAATCAGCTTTCCCTCAGGAAGTTCAATACTTTGGCAGTGGCTGTCTCATCATCCTCAAGCATCTGAGACAGTGAGGTAGGCAATCGGAGAGAGTGCCGCAGATCATCCAGCAGGGCACACTGAACAAGACTACCGCAGCTGCAATGAGGAGGGTCCTTCTGATGCAGAAGGAACTTGTGGGTGAGTCTCGTGTGGCCAATGTGTAGTCTGCCCAAAACAATGACATCTTTCTAGATGTATGCCACACCTTAGTGTACCCCTTAATCGCTCTTAACTTGTTTTGGGTCATAGTAGCCTACCATTCCAATGCCCAGAGCCTCAAAATATTGCATTGAAGTAGCAGTCATAAGTCTGAGCCTGATATTCCAATGTCAAGTTGATTCCCTGTAGTGGTGTCGAATGCCTATCTGGCTTAGTGTCCAGATGGACGTCACTGTCTTTCCAGAGCTGTAGAGGTCAACCAGTAGGTCCTGGGCGTTAGCAACTGAAAGATATTTGGGATAGCACAGGGATATGCCTTTTAAGCAACTTACGGAGTCACTACAAATCAGAAAGCTCATTATGGCAAGGGATTTGACATACCGCAAAGCCTGAGATACGGCACCAAATATCCAGTGTGTACACTGCAGGCACTCAACAGGTAGGGCTTCTGGTGTCCTATTGCATGTGCAAAAATATAACTAACCCAGCAATTGATTTTCAATCCATCTAAGTAGATGCATTAGATTAATTGTGGAGGATTGAATGAAACAGGTGTCAGAGAAGGGTAGAATCAGCATCCTTCTTGGGGCCACAAAAGATATCAATCCACATCACAGGACAGGGTACAGACCATGAGGCATGTCAAGAGGGGACCCTAGGAACACGGACTAAAGGAGGCTGTTGGAGGTCCTTCAGTAGAGTATCGAGCCAGATCCCATCTGGTCTACCCAGTTTTGGGCAGTACACAAACAGTTTGAACTGTTAGCTGTGGAACAGAGTTGAGTGACATGGGTGAGTAGGCATCTGACATTGCGACTGCATAATCAGCCAGAGGCTGTTGTTATCTAACTCACAGCTGTGGGACACTGGCTTCCATCAGGAGGCTGTCAACATGGCTCATACAGAAGGTCCCCACTGCAAACCACATGCCAATGTGGTGAACAGGTCCAGCGAGCTCAGTATGAATGGTGCTGCTACCCATATAGAACATATCCATAATCCAAGCGAGATGAAATCAGTGCATTGTAAAATCTCAGAAGAACTATGCAGTACATGCCCCACAAGGAGTTACAAGGAAAACAGAAAGCATTAACTTCTTCATGCAAGTTGCCTTGATGCAGCAGACATGTTGCAGCCAAGTTATCTTTTTGTCAAATAAAATACCTAAGAATTGAGAAGTTTCAATCGCTTCAAGTAACTGGTCACCAAAATAAATTTGTAGGAGGGGGTGCAGGGTCCAGAGTCAGTAAAAATGCACAACTTGTGTTTTTGTAGGAGAAAAGTGATAGCCATGATTCAAAGCCGAGTCATGCACTCCCCAGACAGCCCCCTGAAGTTGGTGTTCTGTGGTGTGCAGTGATGCAGAGGCATAGTGCAGGCAAATATCATTCACATATAGTGACATAGACTGTGGAGCCCACTGCATTTATGATGCCATCAATGGCCAAAGTGAACAGCATTACGCTAAGATCTGATCCCTGAGGTACCCCAGTTTCCTGTACATGTTGGTTGCTGAGAGTTGAACCTATCCAGACCTGAAAAAGTTGGAGAGACAGGAAATTCTGGATAAAAATGGGTAAACTGCCCTGGAAACCCCATTCATGCAGTGTAGACAGGGCGTGATATTGCCAGGTGGTATCATACACCTTCTGTAGGTCAAAGAACAAAGCAATCACATGTTGGCGCAATGCACAAAAGCTTTGTGCCCTGCCGATTCCACATGAACCATGTGACTCATGGTGGACAGGAAAGCCTGAAAGCCACTTTGGAGTCATGGTATATACGCTCTGGCTTCAAGGCAGTTGACTTATTTCGAATAACTTACAAGCTCACTCGTCAGAGAGATTGACCAGTAGTTAGTTAAAACATCTACATCTAAATTTATACTCTGCAAGCCACCCAACAGTGTGTGGTGGAGGGCACTTTATGTGCCACTGCATTACCTCCCTTTCCTGTTCCAGTCGCGTATGGTTCACAGGAAGAACGACTGCTGGAAAGCTTCTGTGCGCACTCGAATCTCTCTAATTTTACATTCGTGATCTCCTCGGGAGGTATAAGTAGGGGGAAGCAATAGATTTGATACCTCATCCAGAAACGCACCCTCTCGAAACCTGGAGAGCAAGCTGCACTGCGATGCAGAGCACCTCTCTTGGAGAGTCTGCCACTTGAGTTTGCTAAACATCTCCGTAATGCTGTCACACTTACCAAATAACCCTGTGATGAAACATGCTGCTCTTCTTTGGATCTTCTCTATCTCCTCTGTCAACCCGACCTGGTACGGATCCCACACTGATGAGCAATACTCAAGTATAGGTCGAACGAATGTTTTGTAAGCCACCTCCTTTGTTGATGGACTACATTTTCTAAGGACTCTTCCAATGAATCTCAACCTGGCACCCGCCTTACCAACAATTAATTTTATATGATCATTCCACTTCAAATCATTCTGTACGCATACTCCCAGAAGTAACTGCTACCAATGTTTGTTCCACTATCATATAATCATACAATAAAGGATCCTTCTTTCTATGTATTTGCAATACATTACATTTGTCTATGTTAAGGGTCAGTTGCCACTCACTGCACCAAGTGCCTATCCGCTGCAGATCTTCCTGTATTTCGCTGCAATTTTCTAATGCTGCAACTTCTCTGTATACTACAGCATCACCCGCGAAAAGCCTCATTGAACTTCCCAACACTATCTACTAGGTCATTTATATAATTTGTGAAAAGCAATGGTCCCATAACACTCCCCTGTGGCAAGCCAGAGGTTACTTTAACGTCTGTAGTTGTCTCTCCATTGAGAACAACATGCTTTATTCTGTCTGCTAAAAACTCTTCAATCCAGCCACACAGCTGGTCTGATATTCCGTAGGCTCTTACTTTGTTTATCAGGCGACAGTGCGGAACTGTATCGAACGCCTTCCAGAAGTCAAGGACAAATGGCATCTACCTGGGAGCCTGTATCTAATATTTTGTGGGTCTCATGAACAAATAAAGTGAGTTGGGTCTCACACGATCACTGTTTCCAGAATCCATGTTGATTCCTACAGAGTAGATTCTGGGTTTCCAGAAATGACATGATACGTGAGCAAAAAACATGTTCTAAAATTCTACAGCATATCGATGTCAGAGATATAGGCCTATAGTTTTGTGCATCTGCTCGACAAGCCTTCTTGGAAACTGGAACTACCTATGATCTTTTGTAATCATTTGGAGCCTTCCGTTCCTCTAGAGTCTTGCGGTACATGGCTGTTAGAAGGGGGGCAAGTTCTACTGTATGTACTGTGCCAGCTTCAAACCAAAGAGGATGCATACAGAAGTAAAGAGGTATATAGTATAAAGATAAACACAACTATGTAGGATGAAAAGATGCGTGAATGGCTAAATAGGAAAGGGAAAGAGGAGAAGACTGAAGAGAAAATGGGAGTGAGGTTGGTTAACATAGGTTCAGTTCAGGGGGATGGCGGGATGAAATGATGTGTTGGAGTGCAAGTTCCCATCTCCAAAGTTCCGAGGGACTGGTGTTCGGTGGGAGAAGCCAAATGGCATGTACGGTGTAGCAGGTTCCCAGGTCCCTAGACTTATGCTGGAGGGCATGCTCTGCTACTGGGTATTGGACATCTCCTAGGCAGACAGTTTGTCTGTGCCTGTTCATGCGCTCAGCCAGTTTAGTTGTTGTTATACCAATGCAAAAGGCTGTGTAGTGCTGGCATGTCAGCTGATAAATGACATATGTTGTTTCACATGTGGCCCTGCCTTGAATTGTGTGTGTCTACTCTCTGACACCTCAATCTACAAAGTTATTATCCACGATCCCATTCCCTCCATCGATCCCACTCCCTCCATCCAGACTGAGCTGCAGAAAATCCTAAAAATCCAAGGTCCCTCACAAGGCCTCACAATGGCTTCCATAGACCTACTCACTCCACCTGAGCCACGTACCCCTACCTTCTACCTATTACCCAAAATCCACAAAGAGAACCATCCTGGCTGTCCCATTGTGGCAAGGTTCAAAGCCCCAACAGAACGTATCTCAGCTCTGGTAGACCACCACCTCCAACCTATCACCCGCAGACTCCCATCCTACATTAAAGACACAAATCACTTCCTAGAATGCCTCAAATCCATTCCCATTCCCCTCCACCCTAAAACCTTTCTTATCACCATAGATGCTACATCTCTTTACACAAACATCCCACATACCCATGGTCTCTCTGCCCTTGAACGCTACCTCTCCCAACACCCATCCAAAGATCTTCCAAAAACCTCATTCCTTACCACACTTAACTTCATCCTCACCCATAATTACTTCACTTTTGAAGGCCAGACCTACAAGCAAATCAGGGGAACGGCCATGGAAACCAGGATGGCTCCATCCTATGCCAACCTCTTCATGGGCCGCATGGAAGAGGCTTTCCTGAAGACCCAGGAGCTGCTTCCCCTGGCCTGGTATAGGTTTATAGATGATGTCTTTGTGGTCTGTACTCATGGTGAAGAAACACTCCTTAATTTCCTCCATAACCTCAACTCCTCTTCGAATCTGAATTTCACCTGGTCCTCCAAAGCCCAAGCCACCTTCCTGGATGTTGACCTTCGTCTTGTTGAAGCTCAGATCCACACCTCTGTCCACATCAAACCCACAAACAAATTACAGTACCTTCACTTTGATAGCTGCCATCCATTCCACATCAAACGCTCCCTTCCCGACAGCCTAGATATTCGTAGCAAATGTATCTGCTCCAGTGACGAATCCCTCAACAATTACACAAGTAACCTGACCAGTGCTTTCCTCTCCTGCAACCATCTTGCAGACCTTGTCCACAAACAGATCTCCCGAACAATACATTCCTCCCCATCCAACAACAATGTTCCTACCCCAGACCACACAGATGCATCCCCCTTGTCACCCAATATTATCCTGGCTTCGAATACATCAACAAATTACTCCGCCAGGGATATGACTTTCTCAAGTCAAGCCCTGAAATGACATCATCCCTTGACAATATTCTCCCCACACCACCCAGAGTTGCCTTTCATTGCCGCCCCCCCCCCCCCCCCCAACCGCCGTAACATCCTTGTCAAACCCTACAATATTCCCAGACCACCTTCTCTACCCAGCGGTTCCTACCCCTGTAACTGACCCCGCTGCAAAAACTGCCCCTTGCAGCCCCCCACAACCACCTACTCCAGCCCCACTACTGGTAAAACATACACAATTCAAGGCAGGGCCACATGTGAAACATCACGTGTCATTTATCAGCTGACATGCCTGCACTGCACAGCCTTTTACATTGATATGACGACAACTAAACTGGCTGAGCACATGAACAGGCACAGACAAACTGTCCACCTAGGAGATGTCCAATACCCAGTAGCAGAGCATGCCCTCCAGCATAATTCTAGGGACCTGGGAACCTGCTACACCGTACATGCCATTTGGCTTCTCCCACCCAACACCAGTCCCTCGGAACTTCGGAGATGGGATCTTGCACTCCAACACATCATTTCATCCCGCCATCCCCCTGAACTGAACCTACGTTAATCAACCTCACTCCCATTTTCTCTTCAGTCTTCTCCTCTTTCCCTTTCCTATTTAGCCATTCACGCATCTTTTCATCCTACACAGATGTGTTTATCTTTATACTAGATACCTCTTTACTTCTGTATGCATCCTCTTTGGTTTGAAGCTGGCACAGTACATACAGTAGAATATCTTTGGCTTCCCTCTGACACCCATGCCTCCATCTTTGCTACCCTCCCTGTTTACCTTTCCCCTGTTGCTTCATAACCTGGGTTGTGAGTAATGGAATCCACTTCCCCTTCTTCCCCTTTTTTCCCCTCTCCTCCCTGACGACGGAACAGAGTTCCGAAAGGTAGGATAAAAATTTTCTGTTCTGTTTTGTGTATCTATCGGGTGTGCTGAGCTGAGGTAAGTACTGGCCAGCCCCTCTATCTCTTTGTTAGTATTTGTTTCACATCTTTATATCAGATTTTCCATTAATCATTTTGATATGACAATATGACTGATTTGGTAACTGTTACAAGGGGCCTGACTGCTTGGCAGTGCGTGCCAAGAATTATAATCCTACTGTCATACCCTTTGTGAGTGGGTTACCTAATGCCACATATGAGCAGGATAATGCAAAAACCCACACTCCAGTCCACACCACAAGTGCTCTGAGGAAAGTACAGATTCTTGACTGGCCTACCTGGCCCTCTGATTTGCCACCCACAGGGCATAAGTGGGAATTGGTGGAAAGATGTATGCTTTCATTCTTGCCTCCAACCTTTAACCATTCTGAACTGATGCTGCTCATATTTCAGGCATGAGAAGAAATTCCTCAAAGTTGACTGTCAGAGTCTGTTTGCTTCCATGACATAACAAACACAAGAATATTGGTTTGGCCATGTCAGACAGACCTCTTACTGATGCTGAGAATGGAATTAAAGTCTATCAATTTAATATCTGTTATGTGATGAACATCTTCACAGAGTTTTATGCATCAGACTGGTGCTTCACGTTGTAACGATTTCCATTTCTGTTGGTGTATATTGCAAGGAGACAAAATTAGTTATATTCCAGAAGCAAAAAATAGAAATACTGCCAAATGATGTGCTTGAAAGTGGAAAAGACAATATGCAGCTTTTGGAGCTATAAGCTCCATCCTCAGAGAGAACAGAATGATAGCTTGGGGTTGGAAAGGATGGGCAAGTCACTGAATCTCCAGGATGAGATGAACCCCCATGTTGTCAGAACAAGAGGTTATATGTAAGACTGATAACAGATCATTACTCACCAAATAAAAGAAAAACTCTCTCTCTCTCTCTCTCTCTCTCTCTCTCACACACACACACACACACACACACACACACACACACACACACACACACACATATTCACACACATGTACCTGCCCCTCTGATATCTCAGCACTTTTGTTTGAGAACATGTAGATGCATGCAAGGGATGTGGTGGGAACCTACAGAGGAAAGCAGTGGCAAAGCCTTGTACAACAACATTGAGGAAAAGAGTAAAGAGCGCAAAATAGAGAAGCTGAAGTAAGAAAAGTAGAGAGAGACAAGAAAAGATTTCAATGGTTGAGTGAGAGTGGAGTTGTAAAGTATGAGGGAGGATGGGAGGCTGATGTTACCAGAAGGGGAGCTTGAGCTGGGAACAGGAAAGGAGGAGGACAGGGACTGCAAGAGATCGAGACCTGGAGGTTGTGGGAGTCAAGGATACATTTCCAGCAACACATTTCAAAAAATGATCTAGTAGATGAGAATCCAAATGGTGTCTTTTGTCTGTAAAATGAACCACATTACATGTGCTGCATGCTACATAAAGCTGTAATGTAAGACAAAATTTTGGAACGTACGTAATTTTGTGCCAATGGTGTGTTGGAGTGAAATGTGCTTGGGATCCCTGCACATGCCTGTGTTTAATGTGTAACAACCAAAAGTTTCTTCATTGTAAGTCTGTTAGTAATTGCTCAGTGCTGTATTCAGTAGAACATTGTGTCATGCAGTTTGTGACTTTCAAGATGGCATAGTTCGAGGGGCGACACATATGTATTAAATTTTGCATGAAATCCAAGAAAACATTTACACAGACACACCAAATTATGTGAGGAGCCTACAATTATGAGTGCTGAAGCCATATTTGATGTTACGAATGGTTCACACCATTTAAAAATGACCCAATGAAAGTTATAGATGACCCACATTTATGAAGCCCTTCGACATCTACCAATGACACCCATGTCAGGAACGTGAATGAAATTGTGCATGCCAAACGAAGATTGAATGTCCAAGAGATTGCAGAGGAATATTACATTTCAGTTGGAGCATGTCATGAAATCCTGACACAGCATTTTGGAACGCACCATGTTGCCACTAAGTTCATCCCATGGCTCATGAGTCAAGACCAGAATGACTTTTTCCTCACAATCTATGAAGAGATTTTGGACTGCACAAATGATAACAAGATGTTGCTTAAGAGAATCATAGCTGCTGATGAGATGTGGGTCTATGGTTACGATGTTGAGACTGATGTTCAATCTTCACAATGAGTCAGGAAAGTTTCTCCAAGACCAAAAAAAGCTCTTCAGGTCAGGTCAAATTCAAAGCCATGTTGATAGCTTTCTTTGACTTTGAAGGATCAGTTCATCATGAATTTGTGCCAAAGGAACAAAATGTTAATTGATGGTACTGTCGGAATGTGTTGTGACGCCTGCAAGAAAATGTGAAGGAACCTGAAATGTGGCAAGACAATTTATGGCTCTTGCATCACGAAAAAGCACCTGCATATTCATCCTCGTTGGTGCTTGGCTATTGCATGAAAAATGTAATCACTGTGCTGGCTCATCCTCCATACTCTCCAGACCTGGCCCCTGTGGGCTTTTTTTTTTATTTCCAAAGTTGAAAACCCCATTGGAAGGACAAAGATTTGCAACAATAGATGAGATAAAAGAAAATTTGTAGACAGCACTATGCATGATCCAGCAAGAGGCAAACCAAGACTGCTTCTGGAACTTAGGAGTGGTATATCAGTTGTGGAGGAGAGTATTTTGAATGAGACCATACACAATAAGTAAAAGGTAAGAGTAGAAAAATTTTGTAGACAAAGTTCTGGAATTTTTTGAACAGACCTTTTATTTGGCCCTCGGCTCCATTTTGGACATTCATCCAACTGTATAATTTCTAGACAATCTCATGCAGAATGCTATGCAATTTATGCAGTGAAGTTAGATATACAATGTAGCTGTTACATTAAGTTTAATGTACAATTTGGAGATGGTAGAAAGTCTGGCAGAAAAAGTGATTCAGGTTCACAAGAAGACGTACCTCAGCATATCTCAGCAAGTAATGTCAAGTCTCCTACATATGATGTCACTAAGCATTTAGCTTCACTCTTGAGCCTATTGATCATACAATATAAGCTTTCATGGCTGGTACTGACATCACTTAAAGCTTTACCTCTGAAGATTTCTCCTGCAGTCAGAGAGGAAATGTTAGGAGAAAGTTTCATACATCGACTATGGCCTATTAGCTCAGAAGTTTTAAGCAATGTTTTCAGCCTCTTGTTGGTATGTGTCCCCATCTATCGGGCATTCGGCGTTTGGCAGATTTTATCAACAGGCTGCAGTCTCTGAGGCTCAGCAGCTCAGATTTAATGATCAGTTTTGATGTTGTGTCATTATTTACCAATGTCCTATTTAGAGTCCTTATCATGAACTGCAAAACATTTGAACAAACAGATTATAATATTAATGATATGAATATAATAGAGGGAAACATTCCAGATGGGAAAAATATATCTAAAAACAAAGATGATGTAACTTACCAAACGAAAGTGCTGGCATGTTGATAGACACACAAACAAACACATACTTACACACAAAATTCGAGCTTTCGCAACCAACGGTTGCTTCATCAGGAAAGAGGGAAGGAGAGGGAAAGACGAAAGGATGTAGGTTTTAAGGGAGAGGGTAAGGAGTTATTCCAATCCCGGGAGTGGAAAGACTTACCTTAGGGTATAAAAAGGACAGGTATACACTCTCACACACACACACACACACACACACACACACATATCCATCCGCACATACAAAATGTCTGCTTGTGTCTGTGTATGTGCGGATGGATATGTGTGTGTGTGTGTGTGTGTGTGTGTGTGTGCGAGTGTATACCTGTCCTTTTCTTCCCCTAAGGTAAGTCTTTCCACTTCCGGGATTGGAATGACTCCTTACCCTCTCCCTTAAAACCCACATCCTTTCGTCTTTCCCTCTCCTTCATTCTTTCCTGATGAAGCAACCGTTGGTTGCAAAAACTTGAATTTTGTGCGTATGTTTGTGTGTCTATCAACATACCAGAGCTTTCATTTGGTAAGTTACATCATCTTTGTTTTTAGATTATAATATTGTCTTACCATATACTCTACTCAACTTATTTTTTATTCAATAACAAATTTTATGAAAAAAATTGACAGGATTTCCATGGAAAGTCCCTTTCCACTCTTGGTGGCCAACTTTTTTTATGGAAGATCTTGAGGAGAAGGTTGTTGGACTCTGCAAGTTTTAAGTTTGTCTTCTTTTGGAGGTAAGCGGATGACATTTTTGTAGTGTAGCCCCATGGCGAGGAGACACTTTATTAGTTCTTGAATCATCTTAATCCCATTCATGGGAACTTTCAATTTACCATGGAGCTTGGGAAAGGATAGCTGCCACTCTTTCATGGACATCTTGGTTCATCATAAAACTGGCGGCACCCTGGGACCTGGCACCATTTACAATATTACACACATGCACACACACACACATCTGTATTTGTGAGAGGGTAACTGTTATCATCCTGCATAGGTCAGTGCTTTCTAAATACACTTATACACAAAGCACATATGACTGATAATAAGGAAGAACTCAAACACCTTAAAATGTTTTTGAAGACAATGGCTGTCCATTGTGGTAGTTCCAAAAGGTTCTGCAATTCAAATCAAATGTGAATGTCTCAGCTCAAGCAATGAGAGATGGGAGTAGGGGGGGGGGGGGGGGAGGGCAGAGGGGGCAAGAAGAGAGATTGTATAGGCAGTACAAAGTTCAATTTACAAATAATAAACAACACAATTTCAGTAACCCAAGTTTCCAATAGTTTGAACCGCAAATTACAAACACTTTGTTCTGTGACTGATAAATTCTTCCACTGTGTAAAAGTAATGTTCCATCAGAAATACCTGCTACTGTTTCAAATTACTAGGCTGACTACTGAATAATTTAACTATAATAAATGAAAAACTTTACTTACATATGCTATTGGAGATGCACTCATGTGGATACACCTGGTGCTTCCAATGTTCTAGACATGCATATGTTTATTTTGATGCAGTTCTCCTTTCCTGTTTAAGAGATACTCATTAACACACAGAATAGACTCATACACATAAAGGCAGGCAAGCTCTTTATTTGAAGCTGAATGAAGTGTGTCTGCATGGTTCACATTTCTTTAAGTTACGAATAGTCTCAACAGTCTTCTGTATTCTGAATACTTTTTTTCCTCCTGGTAACAGAGTTTCCCAAGAAGATTAGTCTGTACCAAAGTTATGAAAGAAAGTAAGGATAATAATATCAGGACAGATTTCTAATCACCACGTAAAGAAGATGCTGAGTGGCAAACAGTCGTATTTAAAAAAGACCAGTAGATAGTAATACATATTGCACTAACTCTTTCATCAGATATAGACAAAACAATCACACATTCTCACATGCATAACTCAAACAGACATCTCTGAGCACTAAAGCCTGACTGTGACTATGTCTGAGGAGAGCAACGACCTATGCTGGGGTGGGTAATGGCGATACAGAAAAGGTGTGGGGTGGGAATAGGGAGAGAGAGCAGGTTAGGGATGGGGGGAGTTGCTGTAGTGCTACCTAAGAGAGTGTGGAGGGATGTGCTGTGGACAGGTTGACAGGATAGTGGGCTGCTAGATGCAGCATCAGGAGACAGCAATGCAGGGGGGGGGGGGGGGGGGGAGAAGAGGAGGGCAAAGGACAGAGGAGAAAAGAAGAAAAGGGGCAAGTGCTATGCAGGTGTGCTAGCTAGAAAGAAGGCATGTGTAGGGTTGGTGTGGGAGCAGGGAAGGGACTATTGAAGGATGATACCTGGGAGGCTTACAGGAACGAAGAATATGTTGCAGTGATAGTTCCCACCTGTGCATTTCAGAAGAGCCGGTGTTATTGGGAAGAACCCAGATAGGAAAGTTGATGAAACAATTGTTGAAGTCCAGCCCATCATGTTGAGGGACATTCTCAGAAATTGAGTGTCCAGCTGCTCGTGGCCACAGTAGGTGGTGGCCATTCATTTGGACAGACAGCTTGTTAGTGATCATGCACACACAGAATGCATCACTGTGATTACAGTGGAGCTGGTAGATTGAATGGCTGCTTTCAATGGTGGCCTCACCTTTGATGGAGTAGAAGATGCCTGTGACAGAACTGCATTAGGTGGTACTAGAGAGGATTTATGGAGCAGATCTTACAGCCAGGTTTATAGCAGGAATATGTGCCCTGTGTCTACAGATTGGTAGTAGGGCTGGAATATTGACAGACTAGGATATTGTGTGAGTTTGGTGGGTGTTGGAATACTAGCGCGACAGGTGGAGAGGATATTTCTCATTTCAGGGCATGATGAGAGGTAGCTGAAACTCTGATGAACAATGAGATTCAGTTGTTCCAGTTTTGGTTGGTGCTGAGTCATGAGGGGGTATTAATTTGCAGTTGGACAGTGGATATATAAGGGGATGGTAGGTGACTGGGGATATAATGGAAGGGGAGATCAGTTTCTGGACAAGATGGGAGGGGCAATTTTTGTCTATGAAGGTCTCAGTGTCACCCTCAGTGTATCTGGAGAAGGACTGCTCTTCACTACAGATTCAATGCATATGGGTGACTAGGCTGTATGAGAGAGACTTCTTGATATGGATTGAGTGGCTGCTGTCAAAGTGGAGGTATTGTTGGTGGTTAGTAGGTTTGATGTGGGCAGGGGTATTGATGTAGCCATCCGCTAGATGGAGGCCAACATTGAGGAAAGTGAATTGTTAGACTGAGGAGCACCAAGTGAAGCAAACAGGAGAGAAGGTGTTGACATTTTGGAGGAATGTGAATAGGGTGTCATTCAGATCAAGAAGACATCTTCTGTGAATCTGAACCAGATGAGGAGGTTGGGTGGATAGGAAGGATTCCTCTAGGTGACCCATGAATATGTTGCCATTGGATGGTACCATGCAGGTGCCCTTTGTTGTACCAAAAATTTGTTTGTAGGTGATTCCTTCAAAGAAGAAGTACTTGTGGATGTGGTCAATAATGGTGACCATAAAGGAGGCTGTAGGTTTGGGGACAGTCAGGTATTTGGAAAGGCAGTGTCCAACATTGGTGAGGTGATAGGTATTGGCAGTGTCTGTATAGAGAGAGGTGCCATTGACAGTGACAAATGGGTGCAATGGGTGGAAAAGTAACAAGAACTACGAAGAGTCAATAGAGGAAATGGTTACTATCTTTTATACAGCAGGGTGGGTTATGGGTAATACACTGAAGATGCTGGTCCATGAGGGCAGAGATTCTCTCTGTGGGAGCACAGAATCAGGCGCAATGGGGTGTCCACGATGGTCAGGTTCAGGCACTTTAATGTTGCCTAGCTCATTACCCACCTCTGGCTGCACTCCTCCTTCCACAATAATCTCTGTTTGTTCAAATTATGCCTCACCAACATAGTCCAGCAAAACCATATAAAAGGACCCAAAGACCTTGCGCTACCTCCCAGACTCTCAAATCTATTAATTGATGACTTTCTTACAATCTGGATTGAGGGTGAAGATACCCTATCATTATTCATCCAGAACCTCAACACTGTCTTCTCCCCCTTGCTTCACCTGTTCCTCCTCAGTCCAACAATCCACCTTCCTTGATGGTGACACCCTACCCCTTTCAAGAAGCATACGTTAGTGCTACCTCTGTCCACATCAAATAAACTACCAAACCAACACCACCTCCCCTTCAACAGCAGCCATTAATTTCATGCCAAGAAGACCCTTCCATAAAGCCAAGCCAATTGTAGTTACTGCATACATAATGACAAGCAGTCCCTCTCCAGATATGCAAAGGGTCTCAGTGGATGCCTGCACAGACCAAAATTACCCTCCACTTCTTGTTCAGAAACAGATATCCCATATCTTGTCTCCTCAGTCACTTACCATCCCCCACATACCCACTGTCTCACCACAAATGGCACCCCCTCATGACTAAGTACCACACAGGATTGGAGCAACTGAATTTTGTTGTCTGCCAGATTTTTTAATACCTTTTGTTGTGCTCTGAAATGAGAAATACCCTTCTCATCCCTCCCACAGTGGTACTTCAGTACCCAGGCAACATACACATTATCCTAGTCTGTCTGTATTCCACTCCTACTCCCACCTCCTAGCCCCATGGCCCATCTTTTTTGCAGTTGACCTACATGAAGACCACTCCCTTACATTCTCTCGTTACCCATTACCGCATACTCCAGTCCTGTCACAGGCACTTCTACTACATCTAAGCCAGGAACACCTATGAATTTATTTATTTTATTGCAATATGTATTCCACAGATCCATTTTAGCGTGGTAATGCATGGATGTGGAAGGAGTCAAAACATTTAATTCGTTATTACATTTGTTTCCATGAGGACAATAAACAAAGATTTAGAATACATATTGAAAATAATAATAAAGTAACACAACCAGTAAGTTCTAATTACACTGACAAACAGAAGTAAAGATACAACTTTCAGATCTTATCTAAATAATTTTTATAGAGTAAAACTGACAATCTTCTTGACTTACAGATCACCAATTAATCTAATTAAGGCAGCAAGATATACTGAATCAGGAATACACAACAACACATGCTAAATAATCTTAGCTATCTCTGCTATAGAATTCTTCTGGAGAATAGAAACTTTTTTCAAGCAAGAACTTCTTTAGCTTACTTTTAAATAGAACATTATTACCTCATAGGCACTTAATATTACTTGGAAGTGCATTGTATTTGTGTATTTTACATCTTTTTGCACCAGAGACAAATTTTTCAGGTCACAGTGTGTGTCACATTTACTGCTTGTGTTGCAATGATAGTATGTTTCATTTATTTCATATTCAGATGGACTGTGAAGCATGAATGTCATGATTGAAAAGCAATATTGCGAGGTAGTGGTTAGCATTCCTGTTTGCTTAAATAGGTTGCAACATGAGGTTCTTCCCTCTACAAAAAATTCGGACTACCTTTTTCTGATTTGTAAAGGCTTTTTTTAAGCAGTGGTGAATTGCCCCAGAAGATGATTCCATAACACATAAAAAAGCATATTTTGATACAGTGATGTCTCTAATTTTGGTGATTATCCAGAAGAAAATGTTGAACTAAGCCTTTTTGGGGTTTTGTGGATGTGGTGTCCCCAGTTAAGTCTCTAATTTTGGTGATTATCCAGAAGAAAATGTTATTGAACTAAGCCTTTTTGAGGTTTTGTGGATGTGGTGTCCCCATATCTGTATTTATGCCCAAGAATTTCAAACCATCTACCCTCTGTATCTGCTGGCTCTCATGTGCAATGTTTATCTCCTGTGGGCTTTTGTACTGAGGTTTATAGGTAGAGAATTTACTGTGTACCAATTCAGAACGTCCTCATGTAACTGGTTGGCATTTAATTCTAGGTCAGAGGATGTCTTACTGTCTGTCACGATACTTGTGTCATCTGCAAACATCGTAAAGTTGCTTGATTTGTTAGAGGACAAAGGTAGGTCATTGACATAAGTGAGAAATACCAGGGGACCAAGGACAGAACCTTGAGGAACTACATACTTTACTGTTCTGTCAGACTCTACTTCTCCTACCTGCACATTGTTACCATGTAACACTATTTTCTGTTGCCAGTACTGTAGATAGGATTTGAGACAGCTACGCATTTGCCTTCAGAGTCCATACTGCTGTGCTTTCTTCATAAGTATTCTATGATTGGCACAGTCAGAGGCCTTAGCCAGATTGCAAAATGTGCCCACTGGCAATGTCTTCTTGTCAAAGCATTCCAAAACGTTATTGGTAAGTGAAAATATAGCTTTGGTTGTGAAGATTTGTTCTCTGAATCAAAACTGGTTTTTGGTCATTATTGCAGTGTTTTTCTAGGTGACTGACTATCCTGGCATATATTAATTTTTTGAGAACTTTAGAAAATGGAGTGAAAATAGAGATAGGACGATAGTTTGTAACATCTGAGGCATCCTTTTTTGTAGTGGGGCTTTATAATAGCATACTTCGTCCTGTCAGGCAAGATACCTTGTTTCAGAGAGGCATTGAACATATGAGCAAGGACTTCACTGAACTGATTGCAACAGGCTTTTAGCAGTTTGCTTGAGATGTTGTCAACATCAGTTGAATTTTTGCTTTTTTAAAGAAATAATAGTTTTTCTTACTTCCTGTATTGTTAAAGGGGCTATACCTATCTGCTCTATGAAATTTGGGAAATGACCTTTCACTATTTTTAAGGCCTCTTCTAAGGAGCCATTGTGTCGTGCTTTCTCAGCAACAGTCATTTGATCTGCCAGCTTATCTGCAATGACTGTGGCACATTCTGTGTGGGCATGATCATTAACAAATTGTCTGTGCACATGAATGGCCATTGCCAATGATTGCTCCACAGCCTTTGCCTTTTGGATTTTTCCCACCAATATGAGCCTTTCTCAGCTGCACAGACACGAACTGTCCCTTCATTTCTCCAAACCCCCTCGCATCAGCCTTCACTAATCCCGGTCCTGCACCTGCCTATCCCCTTCCCTGCTCCCACTCCAGCCATACATGAGCCTTCTATTCTGCTAGGATACATGTTTGTCCTTATCACTTCTCTACTTTCCTCTTCTGTCGTTTTCGCTCTGAATAACATTGGTGATACACTACAACTGTGTTTCTCTCCTTTCTCAACCGCAGCTTCACTTTCATGTCCCTTAACTCACATAGCTGCTGTCTGGTTTCTGTGGAAGTTGCAATTAACCTTTTGCTCCCTGTGTTTTACCCCTGCTACCTTCAGAATTTCAAAAAGTGTATTCCAGTCAACATTGTCAAAAGCTTTCTTTATGTCTACAATTCCTATAAACACAGGTCTGCCTTTCCTTAACCTGTCTTCCAAGAGAACTCGAAGGGTCAATATTTATTTATTATTTATTTGTCCTGTAGATCAAATCAGTACAATGGCTTGTACAACTGATATGAGATAAGTCAATACAAATATACAGTTTACAGGAGTCTAAAACAGTAAACAAGATCACAGAAGAATGATTATTTTGCATTACCTACAAATTATGTTACTTAAAGTTACAGCTTTACAGAGAATTGTTACATGATGTGACATAATTGACTTAATAACATTCAGCTTTGATACATTATCATGCACTAAGACAATTTTGATTCCAAATATTCCTGGATGGTATAAAAGCAGTCTTTTATTAAAAGAGATTTCACTGTCTGTTTGAATTTATTTATTTCTAGGATTCCTTGTATAAAAGTTGGAAGATGGTTATATAATTTTATTCCCATGCACTTGACACCATCACTGTACAGTTTTGTTGAGTGGGGAAGTATTCTTAGAGAGGTTTTTGATCTTGTGTCATAATTGTGGTAATCCATATTTTTGCTAATTTTGTTGATACTTTTTTTGGTAAAGAATAATAATTCTAGCATATATTGGCATGGGAGGGGCAAAATATTTAGTTTCTTAAATAATGGTTTACAAGTGTCTCTCTGTTTTTTGAACCTAATTGTTCTGACTATCTTTTTTGCAGTTTGAATATCTTAATTGATTCAGAATTTTGACCCCAGAAGATGATTCCGTAGTTAAGTACAGAGTGAAAGAGTGCATGGTACATTGTGGTTAGGGTACTTGTGTTAGTGACGTTCCTTATTGATCTAATCATGAAGCATACTTTACTAAGTTTTGTGCTGGTAACGTCAATGTGCCTTTTCCATGTGAGCGTATCAGTAATAGTGACCCCCAAAAATTTTATTTCATTTTCAAGTTTAACATTATTTTTTTACAGTGATATAGTTGGTTGTAATGGATTTCGGTTTTGAGCAGTGTGGAAGGTTATTCCAATTTTCTTTTTTGCGGTAAGAAGCAGCCTGTTACTTTGAAGCCATCGACTTATTTGATCTGTGGTCCTATCTATATTAGATTGGAGAATTTGTTTGGGTGCAGATATGAGTACAGAGATGTCATCAGCAAACAAAAGGGTTTTTGTGTCTGGTAGGCTGTGAGGAAGGTCATTTATGTAAAGTAAGAACAGCAAGGGGCCCAAGACGGAGCCTTGGGGAACGCCTTGCTTTATGGTATGTATGGAGGAATGTACAGTGCTAGCTGTACCTGAGAGCTTAGTTTCATTTAATTCGACATACTGCTGTCGATCTTCCAGATAGCTTTTAAACCTGTATAGGCATTTCCTCTTATTCCATAGGAATGCATTTTTTGCAAAAGTATGCTATGATTAACCATGTCGAAGGCCTTTGTTAGATCTAGGAAGATACCTATGGCTGGAAGTTTTTTGTCCACAAGCTCCAGTGCATGATCTAGAAATTCTTGTATTGCATCAGTTGTAGCTTTCTTACTTTGGAGGCCGAACTGAGCAGGTGACAGGATATTTTCTTTGTCTAGAAAGGACATGATTCTGGTGGCCATTATATATTCAAATACTTTACTAAAAGTTGAAAGCAGTGCAATGGGTCGATAATTACTGGGATACTCTTTGCTTCCTTTTTTGTGGACAGGTATAATTTTTGCAATTTTGAGCATACCAGGAAATGCACCATTCAGGAATGAGAAGTTTATTATGTGGGCTAGGGGTTTACTGATAAAGTTACTGCAGTTATGAAGGAGGAAGCATGGAATTTGATCTTGTCCAGCAGATGATTTTTTTTTTTTTTTTAATTTTGCTATGAAGTGTCTTTTCTATTTCAATTTCAGATGTAGGCCTTAAAAATAGTCTCAGAGCATAAGTTTGGTTCTAGTTGTAAGGGACAGTTATTTTTAAGATGATTAGCCAGGTTTTCTACTGTTTCTGTAAAGTAGTTACTGAATTCCTCTGCTGTTTCTTTCCCACTGGAGACTAATTTTCCATTCATTTTTAAGGTAATATCACTTTGTAGTTGTTTTCCTCTATTAGTATTCATATTAATAAGTTGCCACATGCTTTTGCTCTTATTTGATGACAATTTGAGGTAGTTATCATTCTGTAGCTTTTTGGCTGTGTTTACTATGTTCCTTAATATCTTTTTATATAGAGTAAAGTATGACTTAAATGCTTCACTACTGCCTAGTTTGGATTTGCTAATGTAAAAAAGTTCTCTTTTTCTTTGTGATGATCTAATGATTCCTGGGGTGATCCAGCTGGAGAGTTTTCTATCTTTGTTGATACATTTTGTTTGTAAGGGAAAGCGGCAATTAAAATAATAACAAAAAATATTCAAGAATGCTTCATATTTGCTGTCTACTGTTTGAGCTTCATATACATTTTGCCAGTTTTCATTTTGTATATCAAAGAGGAAAGTATGCATGTGGGTTTTATTGAAGTTTCTCCTCTGTACAGTGATTTTATTGTGTTCGTGACTGACTGTTATTTTGCAACCAGACCTGCATAATTAATGCATTGTGGTCTGAAAATCCTAGTTTGATGGAGGATACAGTACAATTTATATTGCTTGCTACTTGATCCAGACAAGTGGTACCGTGATTTGTTATCCTGGTTGGAGTGTTGACCATTAGGTCTAGGTTGTAGCTGTTCATAAAATTTATAATGCTTAAATGGCTAGAGTTTTCTAAGAGAAAATCTATATTATAGTCACCACATATTAGAACACTGTATGATTTTCTTTTACTTAGATTTTCTATTACTGGTGCTAGATTTTTGTAGAAAGTCCCTATGTTACCAGAGGGTGACCTGTAAAGTGCTGTTATATAAACGTTTAGATCTGTAAGCTCTGCACCTGACAGTTCTATATCTTTTTCAATACTATACGAATTGCAAATATCAAGAGGTGTAGCAGTAATGTTGTCTTTTACAAATATGCAACTACCTCCACCTTTGTAAGATGTTCTTGAGAAGTGACCTGCGAGTTTAAAATTTGGTATCACAACACTTTCTATTTCAAAAGACCTCATGAAATGTTCATTAATACATAATATCTGTGTATCTGACAGTACACTTGCGCTTGATAACAAAATTTCTAATTCATTAAGTTTGGTTTTGAGCCTTTGTACATTATGGATGTGTACTTTCAGATCAAGAATTTTTTTGTTTAATTTTTTTATACATTGGTGAGAAGGTTCAGACTTTATCTTATTTACTACAATTTGCTGATTGAGTCCTTTGCAAGTTTTATGGCTTATCTGTAACTTGTTTGATGATGCTATCTTTAACTTGTTTGGTGATGCTAAGTTTTTTCTTTTCTCAGAGGGGGATAGAAAAAATCCTCCTTCTTGGGTATATTCTGCCTTGATCTTAAATTAACTCTTACAGGTGTAGCTGCTGCAGTCCTTTGTGGATCTTCTGATGTCCCCTCTTTCCTGCTTTCTT